>NW_006399777.1:16309267-16323927 GCF_000299155.1 Elephantulus edwardii | reverse complement strand
TCTGACTGGCACAGGAGGAAAGTGTCCCTCCTTCTCCAGCAGAGCATCTGGTGAATTCGAACTGCACACCTCTGAGATTGCAGTGCAGCTTCTTGCCACTAGGCCACCAGAGCGCCCTCAATCCATTTGTTTGTTGATGGACATTTGGCTGTTTCCATGTTCTTGCTGTTGTGGCTAATGCTACTTTGCATATCGATGTACAAATCTCTGTTTGTGTCTTGGTACAACCATTCTGGATGGCAGTTTGGCACTTCGTATAAGGAGTGACGTTTTAGAAGCACCCCATGTCCTGTGTACCAGCCTAATGACAGGCAAATAGAATCCACCAGCTGCTCTTGTGCAGAAAGATGGGCAGTCTCCTCCTGCAGTGATTCAGACTCTGGATACCTGCTGGAGGGTCAGTGAGTTGATTCAAACTCTGTGGAGATGCATTTAGGCTTGATTGTAACAAAATACCTTTTACCAGGTGGCTTAAAAAAATTATATATATATTCTCTCTCATTTCTGGAGGCTGAATGTCCAAAATGAAGTTGTGTAAAAAAACCACACTCCCTCTGAAGACTGAGGAATCTGCTCCAGATCTGGTCTTTCTCTTAGCGACTGTTTATGACTGGCTTTCCCTGGACCTGCAGAAGCGCCACTCCCATCTCTACCTCTCTTGTTACCTGGTGCCTTCCCTGTGTCACCCTCTGTTTTCTTTTCCCATCAGGACTCCAATTGTTGTTGTTGTTATGTGCCTCACTTGTGACTCATAGCCCTAAACTCTGCTCTGTCCTGTGTCAGTCTCACTGCCTCTGACACACTCATCCCCATTACCCCAGTCACTGAATCAGTCCACCTCATAGAGGGTCTTCCCCTCCTGTGCTGTCTTTCCACCCTCCCAAGCATGATATCCCTCTCCAAGGACTGGTCCCTCCTTACAACATGTCCAAAGTATGTCAGACGAAGCCCCAGAATCCTGTATTGGTTTAAAAACCCACCATTCTTAGTACAACTTCATCTTCTTTAATTGTATGAGTTGTGACCCTCTGTTCAGTTAAGCCTCTGTTGTGAGATTCTGGGGAGGATGTGATTTTTGGGGGACACTATTTAATCTAAAGTCTGAAGAGCAATGATGTCAGTCCGGAGACTAAGGTGCGCCTGATACAGGCCATGGTCTTTGCAATTACTTGCTATGCTTCAGAGAGCAGGACAATGAGTAGGGATGACAGAAGGAAAGTTGATGCCTTCGAGCTGTGGTGCTGGAGAAGAGTATTGAATATACCATGGGCTGCTAGGGGAACAAACAAGTTCATCCTACAGAGGATGAAGCCAGGTTGCTCCTTGGAGGCAAGGATTCTGAAGCTTCGTCTGACATATTTTGGACATGTTGCAAAGCGGGATCAGTCCTTGGAGAGAGACATCATGCTTGGGAGAGTGGAGGGACAATGTAGGAAAGGAAGGCCCTCGATTGATTCAGGCACTGGAGTAATGGGGGTAGGTATATTGGAGACAGTAAGATTGGCACAGGACAGAGCAGGATTTAGGGCTGTTGTACGTAGGGTCGCTATGAGTCGCAGGCGACTTCACTGCACAGAACAACAACAACAACAACTATTTAATCCAGTGTCCCTCTTGCTATTTCCCCCTGTATCTGCAATTCCTTTCTTTCTCAAGGGCCTTTCCTCATGGGAGCTCTGGTGGCCGAGTGTGTAGGGAGTTGTGTTGTTAATTCAAAGGTGATGCCTTAGTGGCTCTAAGGGAGAAAGGTGGGCTGTGACCTTCAGAAAGTCTGCTGTCAGGGATCTCTTCAGAGTACCAAAGAGCAATGACATCAGTATTGAGACTAAGGTGTGCCTGATGCAGGCCATAGTTTTGCAATTGCTTGCTATGTGTCAGAGAGCTGGACAATGACTAGAGATGATAGAAAGGAAATTGATACCTTTGAGCTGTGATGCTGGAGAAGAGTATTGACTATACCATGGACTGCCAGGAGAACAAACAGGTTCATCCTAGAGGGGGTGAGATCAGATTGCTTCTTGGAGGCAAGGATTCTAAAGTTTTGTCTGACATACTTTAGGCATGTTGCAAGGAGCGACCTTTACTTGGACAGGGACATCATGTTTGGGAGTGTCGGGGGTCAGCACAGGAGAGGAAGACCATCGATGAGATGGATTGGTTCAGTGACTGGGGTAATGAGGATGGGTGTGTCAGAGACAGTAAAATTGTTACAGGATAGAGCAGTTTTCAGGGCTATTGTATATGGGGTCTTTATGAGTCGCAAATGACTCAATGGCAAATAACAACAACAACAGCAACAACTGTTGGACCTTGGGATTCTCTGTGCATCTTCTCTGAGCAGAAAGGGAGTGTGCTGGTGAGCCAGTGTAGGTATTCTGGCTCCTTGGAGGGACACTCACGTCACTGTAAAGGAACAGACTGGCATCTTGGTTTATAACTCACCTTTAATGACCATTGTGAGAGGAACTTCCCCGCTAAGCCTACTTACTTGTTTTAAGGTCTGATCTGATTTCATGATGGTCAGTGGACCTTCAGAAGCCACTCCGGAGCTGTGGTACCCCTCATGACTTTTACAGGATGACTTCTCATTCTATTGCTGACCTCTGTGACAGATAGGGCTCCATCACCACCATCATCATCACCTCCAGCATGTTGCTATAGGTTGAAGTGACATACACTCCTTGCTTGGGGTCCCAGAAGCCTGTCTGTCTTATTAATATCCTGGTATGTCTTTCCCAACCCCAGTAAGCATCAATGTCAGTGCTTTCTGGGTGAGAATTGGGGTGGCATGTGGGAGGACGTCCCGGGGCTGCCACAGCTGACTGATTAAACAAGGAGAAGGTGCCTGATGTCCAGGTAATTACTGTGAACATCTGCTAAGTGGGAGGCTTCATTGATGGCCGGCGCTGTTAGCCACGGAAGGGACGGCCTGTTTGCACTCGACACGGAAAGGGATGATTTCAAATCTGCTTCCATCAGCTTCCCGCTGAGCAGCCCCGCTGGAAATGAAGGAGCTTGAAACTTAGGCAACCTGACCCAAAAATCATTTCCAGAAAGGGCCACGGGGAAGCTCCTATGGGCTGGAAAGGCTGCTCGCAGTAGTATAAAATTATAGACTGTTGAGTGGACAAGGACTGTGAGAGGTGGTTGAGGCCATTGATCCCGGTGTTGAGGAAGCAGGAAGCACAGAGGGATGCGTCACAGAGCCCACAGGAAGCCAGGGATTGGGGCAGCTGGAGTACCCACAGTGGCCTGCCTGGGCAGACGCCTTAAGAGGCAGCCTTGAAGAATACTGCACGCCCTTCATGCCTGATCCAGGTCACTGTCTTTTCTTTCCCTCACTTGCTGTTCATCTTAGAGCTGGGTCATTGCTAAGGATGACAGAAGAAGAATTGATGCCCTTGAGTTGTGGTGCTGAAGAAGAGTACTGAATATTCCATGGACTGCCAAGAGGACAAACAGATATCTTGGAGAAAGTGCAACCAGTGTGCTTCTTGGAGACAAGAATGGGACGAAGCTACATCTCATATCCTTTGGACATGTTAGGAGAGGCTGCTCCTTGGAGAAGGGAGCCCTTGTGGCCCAGTGGATATTACGCTCGGAAAGGCTGTTGTTGTTATTGTTAGGTACCGGTGAGTCGTAGACGACTCATAGCGACCTTATGAATGAAAGGCCTGAGCACTGTTAGTAGAGTTTCTAGAGGCAAGCCATTTCGGAAGTGTGTGCCGCTCCTGCTTCCAAGCTTGTTTTAATCAGGAAGCTCCACCAAACACCGTCTACCATGTGTAACCATTATCGCATTTGACACATCAGTGTCACAGTATTCAGTACCATAGCAACCCTGAGTTACCTCTGTATAGCAATGCACAGACCAGTGCTGTACCACTTAGAAAAATGTTTGACAGAAAACCCCAATTTGAACCAGGCCTGAGGGCTGCAGATTAAAATCACGCACCTTGGGCTTGGTCACATAACTTTCTGTCCACTAGGCCAACAGAGCTCTCTCTATGTCGTCGTCATTATTGTTAGGTGCCGTCGAGTCGTAGACGACTCATAGAGACCCTGTGAACAAAAGGTCTGAGGAGGCATCAGTGAAAGAGACCCTCAGTGATTGGTACAGTGTCTCAGGCAGTGGCCTCAGACATTTCAGGGGTGAGAAGGATGTTGCTGAATAGGACAGGGTTCAAATCTGTTGCTCATAGGGTGTCTGTGAGTTATACTCAATGGATAACACCTAATAACAACAGTAGGAACAGCCTCTGGTTTGGAAAGGATTTTCCTTCTCCTGAAGGTATGAAACTTCAAAAGAGAGGAAAACAACATTGGCTTCCTCCCCACAGTCTAGTGATCATCTTGTGTCTCTTTCTAGTATTTCTGAGTCGTCGTTTTAATCTCTGATCCGGGGATGTCTTCTTTCTCTTTTTCTAATTTTTTCTTCCCATGTCCTACTGTGTGGTTATTAAGGGATGGTGACCAACCAGCAGAGAGAAGTTCTTCTCAAGCACAGCCTCAAGATGATGTTGTTGTTGTTGTTGTTATGTGCTGTTGAGTCACTTGCAACTCATAGCGACCCTGTGTACAGCAGCCCTGAAACCTACTCTGTCCTGTGCTAACTTTACTGTCTCTGGCACGCCTACCTTTATTACCCCAGTCATTCAATCAATCCGTCTCACCAATGGTCTCCCTCTCTTTCTCTCTCCCTCCACCCTCCCAAGCATGATGTCTCTCTCCAGGGACTGGTCCCTCCTTACAATATGCCCAGAGTATGTAAGACGAAGCCTCAGAATCCTTGCCTCCAAGGAGCAACCTGGTTTCCCCCTCTCCAGGATGAAGATGACATTAGCAAACGCTAAAACCAGCCCATGGCTGTCTAGTCAATTCCAGGCTGTGACTGTTCCATGCAAATCAGAGCCAACCTGTTCTCCATCAGGTCTTTGTCGTTTGTGATCCTCGTAAGTAGAGTGTCAGACCTTTCTTCCACATGACATCTGGGTCTGGGTAGATTTGATAGTGACTTGTTGATCAGTAGCCTAACCTTTTGTGATGCCCCTTGAAAAAGACATCATGCTTGCAAAAGTAGTTACTCTTTAGTGCTGTTGAGCCAACTACGACTTACTATGATCCGACGAACAACAGATCTGAACTTTAAGCTATCCTGTGCCATCCTAATCATCTCTAATAGACTTGAGCCCATTGTTACAATCACAGTGTAAGTTCATCTCCTTGAAGATCTTCCTCCCTCACTGATTCTCCACCTTCCAAGCGTGATGTCCATCTCCATGGACTGGCATCTTCTAACAACATGTCTGAAGTATGTGAGATGAAGGTCCATAAATCATTCTTTTCTCTAAGAAACACCTTGGATGCACTTTCTCCAAGACAAGACTTATTTGTTCTTTTGGCAGTCCATGGAATATTCAGTACTTTTCTCTAGCACTACAACTCAAAGACCTCAATGATTGTTCTGTCATTCTTATTCATTGTCCAACTTTCAGAAGCATAACAAGTAATTGAAAAGAGCATGGCTTAGATTAGCTGCACTTTAGTCTTTAGACTGATATGACTCCTCAGAACTTTGAAGAGATCCTTGACAGCAGATTTTCTCACTGCTGGTACCAATGTAGTTGATTATGGATCCAAGTAAGATGAAGTTGTTGACAGTTTCAATCTTTTCTCCATGTACCCTGACATTGTCTATTGATCGAGTGGTGAGAATTTTTGTCTTCTTGATGTTGAGATACGATCCATATTCTAGGTTGCCATGTTTGAGTGTCTGTGGCCTGTTTTCATGTCCTTTTCACTTTCAGCAAGCAAGGTTGTGTCACCTGCATAATGCAGGTTGTTGATGAGTCTTCCCCCCCATCCTGATGCCACATTCGTCTTTTCATAAAGTCCAGCTTCTGAGGCATCTGTGTAAGAGAGGAAGGCCTTCAGCACGGTGGACTGACACTGTGACCACAGCAGTGGACTCAGGCTCCGCAGCAGGACGCCATAGGGTCAGGTAGGCGCTTTCTCTGTTGGACGCACTGTGAGGCCTTTAACAATTGACAACAACAGATTCAAGGCTTAAAAGAAACTCACTTGGGTAGCACCTGCCCCTCGCATCCTAATCATCACGCTGGAAATTAACTCAAGGAGGGCTAGGAAGCTTCCAGCCTATTCTGGATCATTCTGGTGAAGGTATGAGGCATGTCTGGGCTGTGCTCTGGGTTTCAGGGTTCAGATATCTAAGGCTGTTGTTTCAGAGGGCTGCTCTGTGAAGCCCGGCGCCCCCAGATGCCGGTTGAGACCGTGCTTCCCTCTGCTACAGCTTGAACTGAGCAGTCACAGTCACAGGTCTTCAGGGCATGTTCCCCCTGGATCCATCAACCCCAGCTTCTGGCCCCAGCGAGCTGGCCAGCTGTGCTTTTAGTACTTGCATTTCCTTCCACCCAAGAGTAATCATTCTTTCAATTAATGACAGGTTGTTTTTTCCCCCCAGTCTTCTCTTTTTAGAAAGAATGATTTTTATTTCCGAATCATAATTTTCTGTGATTTCTAATTTATGTCCATGTGCAGACAAGTCTTTCCAGAGCTGAGATCGTAATTGGGTATCTTGCTTTTTCTCCTCCATCATTTGACTAAGTAGTTGTCTTTTTCGCATAATTTTCACATGCATTTTCCCCAGTGGTTGCATAATAGTCCATCAAGTGACTGTGCACTATTGAAATTTTTTTTCCTTTGCCCAGTTTTCTTAAACTGGGAATATTATGTATATCATATATTTTTTTCCCTACTGAGGTTTTTTTTTTTTTTTTAATAACTAGAAGAAAAGACTTTTGTTTCAAAAGCAAATAAAATTTATTGAGGGGCAGACAGGACCTGAAAAATGTCTCATAACAAAGTGAGAAAGACAGTTTGACCAGACCACATAAGCATTCGCCTATTGTTGAAGCAGGAAGTAAAGGTTACAAAATTCATATTGGCTGAAAGACCCTCAGGAAGTTAAAGACAGATGTGTGGAAGCAAGGACTTAACAGTGATGGTTCTGCAACACATCTGTAAGGTCATGTGATCGGCCAAAAGCCCCTGCCACTCAGCTTATTGTTATTATTATGTATCATCTAGTCGTCTGTGACTCATAGACCCTCTGCACACTAGCTCTGAACTCTGCCCTATCCTGAGCCAATCTCACTGTCTCCGACACACTTACAATCATTACCTCAGTTATTGTGTCAGTCCATCTCATCTGGGGTCTTCCTCTCCTGTGTTGTCCCTTGACCCTTCTAAGTATGATGTCTTTCTCCAAAGACTTGCCCCTCCAGACTACGTACCCAAAGTATGTGAGACAGTCTCAAAATCCTTGCCTCCAAGTTGGTTTCACCCTCTCCAGGACAGACCTGTTAGTTCTCTTGGCCATCCATGGTATTTTCAAGATTCTTCTCCTGTGCCACAGCTTACAGCCATTGATTCTTCTTCTGTCATCCTTGGTCATTGTCCAGCTCTCTGATGCGTAACAAGCAATTGCGAAGACCACGCCAGTTTATTGTAGTACCCTATACAATCTTAGAATAGCAGATGGGACCCGTTTTCGGGGTCACCTGAGAAGAGCTGTAGTACTTCATAGCCAGTGGTGCTGCAGTGGTTTTCAGTGGCAGTTTTGAGCACATTGTTGCCATGCAGCATGACAACTTCATGTGTACAGAGTAAAACGGTGGGATGAGGCTTCATGTCCTGAAGGAACCCACTGGATGGCAGTCAGGGGTTTCTGGTTTATCTCTCTTCTGCTTTTTCTTCAGCCATGTCTAATTCTGAAGGCAAAGATTGCTCTATTTCTCTATGTCGAGACCCTCCGGGTACATGCTATTACATCTATTTGTCTATAATAAAGATTCTGCAAGAACAGACTAGATATTACCCATAGACTAGACTGTGGTGTTGGAGAAGAGTATTGGATATAATATGGACTGCCAAGAGAACAAAGAGGTTCGTCCTAGGGAGGGTGAATTGGAGGCAAGAATTCTGAAGTTTCATCTGACAAATTCTGGGCATGTTGCAAGGAGGGACCAGTCATTGGAGAGGGACGTCATGCTTAGGAGGGTGGAGGGACAGCGCAAGAGTGGAAGGCCCTAGATGAGATGGATTTACTTCAGTGACTGTGGTAATGGGGATAGATGTGTCAGAGACAATAATACTGGCTCGGAATAGAGCAGGGTTTAGGGCTGTTGTACAGAGTCACAAACGACTTGACGGCACATTAACAAAAACAACAGACTGCAGAGAAAAGGAAGGCATGAGAGAGGAAGGAATTCTGAAGTGGGGCTGTTTTTATGGTTGTTGAAGATTCAGAGTTGTATCACATGCACATTTAAGTGACCAAAATTCAACTCTTAACAAAAGGTACAGAAATATTCTCTCTCTCTCCCCCCTTCTTTGCTTTCTCTTTCCCCCTCTCCCCTCTCTCCCCGTCCCCCTCTCTCTCTCTTCTGTGCACGCTCTCTCTCTCCCTCCCTCCCCCCAACATACACACACACACACACACACACCCCGGACCTGCCTCTCCTGGCTCCATCCTCCCAGCCCTCCATGCCCGGACCCTCTCACCACACCCAGTGTTAAAGGCTCAAGTGTTAACAATGAGTGGTTTTCATGTTCTCTGGCACCTCAGCGTATATACCAACTGCTTCATCTGGTTCCCAGCCAAAAAGAGGGGCCATCTGTTCCTGGGCTGGTCAGAGACAGTGAAAAATGGCATGTGGCTCTCCGGTGTGGGGCCATCCTCAGAGGCTTCCAAGGACAGCGTGGACAGTGTTGTTGCTGTCGAGTTATTTCTGATCTTGGTGACCCTGTGTGTGGAGTAGAACTTCTCCGTGGGGTTTGCAGTGCTTTGAATTTTTGGAAACAGCCCCTCGGTGCATTTGACAACAGACTTGGAAATCTGAACAGAGAAGAAGAAATTACTCTACTTAATTCCCCTCCCCCCCAAGAAAAGTTGCTTGGTAATATGTCACTAGAGTCTGTCATTTGCTGATGCACCCCCATTCCCTGGGTCACCCTAGATTTCCTAAGGGGAAAGGCAGTCTTTGACTAGATAGTTGAATTTGCACGCCTTTGCTGCATGTTTTCATGAATGTGTTTGTGCTTCTCCCAAGAAGCACTGTGTGATGCCTGCTAGAGAGGCTGCAGGGAGTGGACGTGCCAGGAAGAGCGGGGACCCGGGAAGAGGCCTTGTGCTTGCTGAACATGAGGCAGAAAGGGAGCATTTGCATGGCGGTTGAAATGAAAGCCTGGGATTCCATCGAGCCATCAAGGCCAGGTTCAGAGATGCTGGGATTTTACGACAAAGTAACAAGCACCTGGTTCAGCCATGATCTTTATTGTTACTTCCTGTGCATCTGAGAGTTGGACGGTGACTAAGGCTGACAGAAGAAGAAGTGGTGTCTTTGAGTTTGTGGTGTTGGGAGAAGTGCGCCGACTATTTCATGGACTGTGCAAAGAATGAATAAATGCGTCTTAAAGAAAGTGCGACCAGGATGCTGCTTAGAGGCAAGGATGGTGACATTTCGTCTCACACAGAGGCAAGAATGGTGACACTTAATGTCATCTACTTTGGGTATGTTGTTAGTAAGGGTCATTCATTGGAGAAAAAAATCCATCATGCTTGGAAAGGTAGAGGATCAGTGGAAGTGTGGAAGATCTTCAACAAGATGGATTGACTGAGTATCAGCGACCTGGGGATTATGAGAGACCATGAGGTTGGTACAGCACAGGACAAGATTCAGGCCATTGTTCACAGAGTCACTGCGAGTTATGGTCAACCTGATGGTGCTTAGCAACATAGAGGGGAAGGGGGGCAGTGCTAGAACAGTCTGTGCATACGAGACATCAAGGGCCCAGAGGATCCTACATTGACCTTGGGATTAAGGGGGGGGGGGAAATGATGAAATGATGGAGTAGAAACATATGAGAAGGTGAGGGACAGTGTAACTCTCTAGTTGTTGAGTGTCAGGACATTTGAGATAAGCACAGTCGGCTGTATCTGGTGTGGCTAAGACAGCTTGGGAGAGGGCAGACAAGAGGACCCTCATGACCCCGTGGGATGGAATCGACCTGAGGAGGGGATGGGGGTGTGATATTTTTGGGTTCAGTGAGTCTCCAGGTGCTGACTGTTCCCTTGAGAATTTCATCAACCAGCTTTAGAGAATTTGTTGTAGGAATAAGGAGAGTCATACCTACTTCCGGAAAAAGAAAGGAAGAGTAAAAGAGTTAGAGACGCGGTAGAGGAAAAGATGTGGGAAAAGTGGTTTCCCAATGTGGGGCTGGGAGAATGGCTCACGTGCAGTGTATCCCTGAGCTTCTGCTGCTGTGGCACACCCGATTTGGGTATTCATTTTGGAGGAACAAAGAGGAACCTTCAAAACTCTCTACATTGCCCACTTCACCAAAGAAGACATTCAGAGGGCCAACAAGCATTTGAAGAAATGTTGACAATCCCTAGCTCTAAGAGAGGTACAAATCAAAACAACTATGAGATATCATCTCACCCCAGTCAGAATAGCAAAATTCAACAGAACAGCAAGCAATATATGCTGGCAAGGTTGTGGAGAAACTGGAACCCTTATTCGCTGTTGATGGGAGTGTCAAATGGTGCAACCAATGTGGAAGGTGGTATGGCGCTTTCTCAAAGAGTTGCAAATAGAGATACCATTGACCCAGCAATTCCACTACTGAGAATATACTCCAAAGAGATCATAACTGCCACCCAAGCAGATAAATACACACCCATGTTTATTGTGGCTTTGTTCACAATAGCAAGGAGTTGGAAACAACCTAAGTGCCCATCAACCAACGAATGGATAGAGAAGCTGTGGTATATTCACACAATGGAGTACTATGCTGCATTGAAAAATAAGGAACTCATGCAATATTATTCAAAATGGGTCACCCTGGAGGACATTATGCTGAGTGTAATATCTCAGTCACAAAAGGACAAATACTGCATAGTGCCACTGTTGTAAAAGGGGACTGACCTCGGGGTTGGGGGGAGACTGAGAAAGATGGGATTAATCATGTATGTATACTGCATTGAAGCAGACAAGGGCAAGAACTGTTTAAAAAGGATATATTATTAGGGATTATTGTCATGACATGAGTCCAGAATGAAGGCTGCACAGTGGGGTGTGGACCTGGGGGAAGGGATTGTAAAACAATGGAAGAATTTTTCTTTTACTTTTCAAAGAGAAGAGTGTACTGGGGAACGGGGATGGGTGGGCAGGGAGAAAAGTACAACAATGAATGAATGGAAATCCAAAATCTCTATAAATGTTCATTAAAATGAATAATAATAAAGCCTGTATTAAAAAAATTAAAAAGTAGCCTATACGTTGTCCTCTCTAGACCAGACCAGGCGTGGAGTCAGAGACTCTGCTTCACAGAGCCCCCAGCGTCTCTGTTCTACAGAAGGTCTGTCTTGGTCTGGCTGCCACTTTCCCCCTGCATGCATCAATTGCAGACATTCCCTGGGATTGTGTCGATGAGGAGACAATGCTGGAAAACACTCTAGGGCTCCTGGGCCTTCCTTGCCTGGAGGGAATGGGTCACCCAGCCTCAGAGGATGGCGAGGTTCACAGCAGAGCCGCTCACCCGGCGACGGTGGTGGACCAGAAGCCAGGGAGCAGCATCACACCTGCTGGGGAGCCCTTTGTAGGTGGAGGTAATCCGTGCAGGCTGGATGCACAGGAGACATGAAGGGGTGGGTCCAGTCCAGAGAGGTCAGGCATTTGTACTTTATGAGTGACCCTGCAAGACTTCAGTGCACTTTGTTGTTGTTGTTGTTGTTGTTGGGTACCATCAGGTAGGAGATGACTTAGAGCTGAGCCTGCAGTGGGTTTTCAGAGACAGGAAATCACACGGGAAGAGATTGCCCAACCTTCTCCTGTTGAGCAGCTGGTGGGTTTGAGCTGATTCAAACCACACACCTTTGGCTTGGCAGTGCATCTCCTTATACTTGGCTGCCAGAGCTCCCTAAGTGAACTTAGGTCTGCTTTACCTAGTTCTTCACCTGAGGACCTTGGGCTGTCTGATTAAAAACCTTTTTACTCCATTGCATTTAACTATGTTCTGATCTTGTGAGTGAAAAAAAAAAGGCATCTAATTAGAAAAGTTTAATTAAATTGAAGCACTGATTAAAAGACATCATCAGTTAAAACAAAGCACTAATTAAAATGCACTTAACAAGCAGCAGATAATAAGGCCAGTGGCCTGGAAGCACCAACCCCTTAGTCATGGGGTGGCTTGGAGAGGCTGCTGGACAGTCTGTTGGAGTTTGGGTTCCAGAAAGCTTCCCTCGGGCTCTGAGCATTGGACATGCCTCTTGCTGAGTTCTTCAACCCTTCAGTTTAGTTAGGGACTTAGTTCAGTTTAGACAAGGACTCTTCTGGTCCTTGTCCTGGAGACAAAGGGCCACACAAGATTCTAGCTACAGAAAGAGCTGAAAGGCTCTCCAAGCTGGAATGGTGCTATTCTACACTTTGGGAGGGGAAGACACTTTGGAGTCATCTTGACTCAGAGCCCTGTGGGTGTTTATGGGTGCTTTTTTCTACCCCTAGTGGAGAGGAGCCATGGTGGCAGAGTGCTTGAGTGCTTGATTGTTAACCAGAAGGTTGGTAGTTCAAACCCACAGGAGTTAAGTCTATTCCTGTGTGAATCAATGTCTTGGGAAGTTCATGGCTTTCTGTCCTAGAAGGATGCAGTGAGTTAGGATTGGAGCAATGGAGCCCTAGGGGTTCCTGAATGGGTCCAAGGTGCCCACTGGCCTGGCATTGGTGGCCAGGATTGGTGAACAGCTGTGGGTGGACATGATGGAGCTCCAGGGCATTCTGAAGGGGTTCTGGCTGCCCAGTGGCCTGGCATTGGTGGCCATGTGTCACCTGAGCCATGTGTCACTCCCTGTCTCCCCTACCATTTCCCACCAAGTCTGTTCATACACAGGCCCTCTGCACTTCAGCAGCGTCAGTCGCCAGTTAACTGGTAAACCCCTGGAGCCCTAATGACGTGTGTCAGAAGTTTGCCAGGGCCATTCCTGCCAAAGGCTCAGTTAGACTTCTCTCCATGAAGCAAGTCTACTGGTCTCATAATGGGATTGCTCCTTTCTAGAGTCCTTAAACTCTCTGCTGAAACAAGGTGTAAATGAATAAACAGCACTTGTTTAAGACCACCAGTTTTCTGTCGGAGTTCTGGTGGCCTAGTGGTAAGGAGCTGTGCTGCAATCCCAAAGGCAAGTGGTTCGAATCCACCACGTGCCTCAGGGGAGAAGGTTGGGCAGTCTCCTGCGTAATTTTCTGCCTCCGAAAAGCTGCCGCAGAGTCGGCTATGGGTCAGTTCCTACTCTGACAGTAGCAGGTTGTCTGCCGGTTTGTTGTACTGTAATGGCTTTGTACCTTCGGTGGTAGACCAGAAGCGGAAAGGCTGCTGCTTCAGATCTACTCCCTGTGCTGTGGAAGAAAGATGAAACAACTTCTTCCCTTAAAGAATTTTTGTTGATGTGTACTGTCAGAACTGACTCAGAGCTGATCCGCCAGTGGGCTTTTAAGGCAGTAAATTATATAGGAGTAGATTGCCCATCCTTCTTGTAATACAGCTAGTGGACTTGAACCATGTACCTTTGGGATGGCAGCCCAACTCCTTACCATTAGGCCACCAGAGCTCCCTCTTAAAGTTTTAAGGTCTTGGAAACCAAATGAAGGGTCACCACGGGTTGGAACTGATCCAGAAGCAATGAGTGGATATGAATGTACATCCGTTTGGTGCAGGGGACTCTTTTTGAAGGGTCATGATGGGCTTTTAGTTATTTTTTTATCAAATTCCTTGATGTTTTGTAATTAGACATAAATTCTAATGTTGTTGATTTTAGAATTTGCTTTTTAAATGCATAGTTCATCAGGGAAAACAAAGCGTCACTGTGTGAAAGGGTCCCTCTGGTCGTTGTCTAGAAGAGAGGGGTCCCCAGGACCACAAGGTCCTAACCTTTCACCCGTAGTACCTAGCACCCACCCGCTTCCTGATCACATGGGTCTCAAGGAGAAAAGTCAGTAACTTCATGTGAGCTTGTCCTTTAAACCCGGTGCTCTTAGACGGCAGCACATGCCACTGTGAACAGGAAGGAAGAAATTAGATAAAAGGAGGATCAATATTTGCATTGGGTTTTTAAAGATTTAACAGCCTTTTACTTCGCATGGTTCCAGGTAATAGTAGCTGTGACTCCAGGGCTCTTGGAGCAAACCTTTGAAAAGAAACCCAGCATTTAGAATTCACCCTTTCACCACAGAACCTGGGGACAGGAGAAGGGAGAGGCCATCCCCAAACACTGTCTGCAAACATCACTCCTTCCTTCTAACCTTGCGCCTTCTTATCTAGTTTCATACTCCACGTGGGCCAGGGTGCAGGCTGCCATGCAGACATCCTGCTGTATCCAGCATCCAGGGCCACAGCCTGGTCCGTGTCCCTGGCTCCCATCCCAGGGTTCAGGCTGCCATGCAGACATCCAGCTGTGTCCAGCATCCAGGGCCCCCACCTGGTCCATCTCCACTGCTCCCATCCCAGGGTGCAGGCTGCCATGCAGATGTCCTGCTGTGTCCAGCATCCAGGGCCCCAGCCTGGTCCGTCTCCCCTGCTCCCATCCC
>NW_006399777.1:16274772-16309167 GCF_000299155.1 Elephantulus edwardii | reverse complement strand
TGTCCAGCATCCAGGGCCCCAGCCTGGTCCGTCTCCCCTGCTCCCATCCCAGGGTGCAGGCTGCCATGCAGATGTCCTGCTGTGTCCAGCATCCATCGCCCCAGCCTGGTCCGTCTCCCTGGCTCCCACCCAAGGATGTAGGCTGCCATGCAGACGCCCTGCTGTGTCCAACATCTAGGGCCCCAGCCTGGTCCGTCTCCCCTGCTCCCATCCCAGGATGCAGGCTGCCATGCAGACATTCAGCTGTGTCCAGCATCCAGGGCCCCAACCTGGACCCTCTCCCCTGCTCCCACCCCAGGATGATGACATTCTGCTGTATCCAGCATCCAGTGTCCCAGCCTGGTCCTTCTCCTCTGCTCCAACTCCAGGCAGTTAACTCAGACAAGAGAGGTGGGACACCTTTGTGTATTCTCCATCCTAGCCTTGCACTTGCTTTTGCGAGGGAGGCTGGTGGAGAAGAGGGACCCAGAGACAGTGCTGTGGGGAACCATCTCTGCTTGTGTCAGGATGAAGGTGACCTCGTTAGAAAGGTGCTTCGAGGAAAGTTATGCATCTTGTCCTCTGTTCTGATCACAGGGAGGGTGGCCCCACTGCAGCCCTGGGCCTTTTTACACTGGACCATGTTAGGCTTTCTCAGCCTCACCTGCTTCTCTTCTGAGCCACCAGTGACAATGGGGCTTGATTTAGTGCGAGGTTCCACTGACATCTTTTCTTTTGAACCCATGCTCTGTGGGTTCTGAAACATACGTGTTCCACAATCCTAGCACCGGAGGAAGGCTTCTAAAGATGCTGGTCCACTTCTGCAGTTGTTGGAAAGGTTCTTTACTCCAGAAATAGGGCCCGCTTGTGTTTCCCCCTCCAGCAATCGCTCGTCTGTCCTCGGCTTGCTTTGTCTGTTCTCAGCTTGCTTTGTCTGTCCTCGGCTTGCTTTGTTGCCAGTGTGCACATGCTCTACCAGGCAGTTCTGCTGCCAGTCCCCTGCCCTGTCCCTCGACTGGTCACTGGCCACCTCTGATGGTTCATCTCATTGTACCTTGTTCTCTCACTTTCTCCTCTCTCACAGTTCAATTTCTCTACCAAGCCACTGCTTAGAGTTTAAAAATAAAAAAGAAAGACTAGTGAACTCAGAGGGAAATTAATTATTCCATCTCTTTGAAACCTCTTCCTTCTCTTTCTTCTTTTCTCTCTGAGAGAATCAAAGTCTTGGGGCAGAGGGGGGCAGTGCTGGTGGAGCCAAGGGAAGGGAGCGGTGGAAGGTGGAAGGCACATGGAGAGACTATGTCAGGGCGAAAAGAGCTTGTACATTTATTGAGTGTAGCAAGTGGATTTGCACTGTCTCCTCTCTGCCCGCCTCAGGTGGCCATGGGGACGTGAAGAAAAATAATGGCAGGTCTGCCTTCAGCTCCCAATCACGTCCTGGGCTCCCGGATGGACGCCTGAGAGGCCAGCGAGCTGAGATACCACATCAGGGCCGTTTTTCCAGAGAGGGGCAGCAGTTTTCATTAGATTATTGAAAACACTTAGAATCTAAAATACTGACTGTCAAAATTTTTTTTTATCATGACCTACAATATAAATACAGGTGTGTACAAGCATGTATGTGGGTTTTCCTGCATTTTTATACTGGAGGCAAAAGTCCTCCTTTTAAAACTGTCTATCTGTGATTCACTGTGGTCTTTTCTGTTTTATTCTCTTTGATTCTTTGATAAACTTCCCTGTTCTGCTTTTAAAATACTGATTGAAATGGACAAAATTGATTTCATGACCCCGGGATGAGCCCCAGCTTGTACTTTGGAAAGGATGACTTAAAGAAAGAAAGAAAAAGTCTGCAAGTCACTGCTCTGGGAATTCTCGTAGATCACGAGGTGGGGTATAAATAAACCGAATTCTTCACCAAGGCCTTTGGGTGCAATCTAGCATATTTACAGATGCTGATAACCGCTGTCCCTGATGCTCCCTTTCTAGAAATTTATCTTACAGATATTCTTAGATGGGTGTGAAATATTTGTTCAAGAGAATTCTTGGAGTCCTCTTAGAGTAGTAAAGGACAGCTCACGTGTCTGTCATGATGGACTGGTTAGGTGACTAGTGGGATGTACACACCATGGAATACTTTTCTGCTGTTGAAATAAAGACTAGAGAATGAACACCGTGCTCTTACCTGACTTGGAATGATTGCCGAGATATATTAAGTCAAGGAAGAAAGATGCAAAATAGTGTTACCTTGATAATGTTTTGTATGGAAAAAGGGAAGAGTAATTAGACTCTGTTTGCACATTTATATTAGGTTTGAATCAGCTGACACCTATTTGATAAAACATGGCCAGTCAATGTATGTCAATAGAACTTGCTCCATAGAGTGGTGGTGGTGGTGTTTCTTTTTAATGTCAACACATTTCTTTCTGTATTAATACATTTTTTTTAATTTGTGGTTTTAATGACAGTGTACACAAAATTTAGATTTTTTTCCCACTCATTTGTTGTTGCACGTGTTACCACCTCTCCCTCCCTTCCCCTTCCCCAGTTCTTTTTTTTAACATTTTATTTCATATTCATTGATTGCATTGTTGGGCAGTTGCTCTCGAGGGCTTTCAATGGCTGCTTTTGTTTGTTTACTAGACTTTTCTTTTCAAGATGCCTCTGGGTGTACTGGAATTTCCAACCTTTTGGTTAGTAACTGAGGACCTTTACCCAACCCTGAGATGCATTATTTGGGGTGAACCTTATGGCATTGCTACTTTGGGAGGAGGAGACGATTGAATATTGGCAATGTTGTGTGTTTCAACATGATGGACGTATACAGAAAGAGTAGGTAGGACACCAGACCACATGGGGAAGGACCAGAGGAGATGCCCTAGCAGATTTTGTTAAGAATAAGGAACCTCTGAGCTGGTGGATAGCGGAGAGGAAAGAGGTCTTTGAGATAAGGCAGACTTCATGCCAGAACACAGGGTGGCACGAGACGTCTTTCCCTCTTGTTGTGTCCAGACTTCAGGGAGAATCATGTCTCCACACTGAACAGGAGGCTGAGACAGGGTGGCCCAGAAGCGGCGGCTGCCTACACCTCCTTTCATCTTTCTGGATACAGTGTGTGAGAATGGTCTAGTGAGAATGCTTTAGTGGTCTAACTTTTTTTAGCATCTAGAATTGGGGATGCATTTGCCCGTGGCAGAGAAAGAGTGCCCTGTGCAAGGCTGCTCCCTGTGGGTTGGACTAAATTGGACTGCTTGCTTCTTGGAGCTGTTCTTGAGAGGGTCGAGATTCAGGGAAAGAGCACATGGGTGGTGCTCACTTCTTTCATGCCTGGTACCACTTGCTTTACCTCTGTGAGATTTTCAGAGTTCCAGGGTCATCTGGGACGGTTCTTGGGGGTTGACCATCCCCAGAGTTGGGAGGGAGTAGGGTTAGACCCAGAGGCGGTAGCTTGACTTGTCCACTCCCAAGCCCCTGGTGATTTCTGCAGGTTCCCGTTACCAGCAAGGAACCCAGGGAGGCTGCCAGAGCTCAGCTAGACCCTCACAGGGCAATAAGTACTTTCCCAGGAAAGTGACCTCCGTCCAGGCCTTGCTCTTAGCGCTACAGTCCTGGAAAGAGTTTTCATGAGTGCGTGAGTCATCGCTGAAGAGCAGAGTCACACATCCCACGCTCGCAGAGAATCACGTGTGGGGTGGGCCATATCTGACATCTTAACTTTGAAGGAGAACTGCCGAGGGAGTGGATAACCAGGCCCTGTGGCCAGTGCTTATCCCTGACCAACTCCAAGGGGATAGAAAACCAGAAATACCTGGGGATTGTTCTCCACCACCAAGAAACCCAAACACACGAGTCTGTCAAGTCCCTTGCAAACAGAGGATGCCAGCAGCCTGCACAGAGGACCATGTTGGCCAATCCTCTTGGAGTGGGTATGATCCTGGCGGGGCCTCAGCTTCAGTGCCTTTGACAAATTTCTCTTTTTCACTCTCTAGAGGTTGTCAAATGTGATATTGCTTACCCATGATGGACACATTCCTTCTTCAGCCTTATGATGCTGTTAGTTCACCCCTTGTTGATGCTGGCCAAGTCCTGGTGTCTTTTTTTCAGGGATCTCTCCAGAGTTCTGAAGAGCAATGATGTCAGTTTACAAACTTAAGATGCGATATCCCCAGTTCATTGAGTGAATTAAAAGCAATGTGTTGTTAATAAAACACAATAATAAATAATAAAACAAAATAAAAAACGATGTTGTTTTTTAAAATATAGTCCTGACACACTTTTCCTGATTTTTAGCCATGAAGTAGCCCTTCTTTCCCCTCCCCCCCCCATTTTAGCAGCTGCCTCTTGGCCTATGCATATAGTTCCACGTAAAAACAATAAATTTGTTCTAGAACTCTCAAAAAAAACCCCCAAAAATCCGAACAACAACAAAAAAAATCCACTGTTGTAAAAGGGGCTGACATAGGAGTTGGGGGGAGACTGAGAAAGATGGGATAAATGACGTATACTAATTGAAACAGATGAAGGAGAGAACTGTTTCAAAGGGATATGTGATTAGGTATTATTGTCATGACAGGAGTCCGGAATGAAGGCTGCATAGTGGAGTGGACTTGGGAGGAGGGATTGTATAACAATGAAAGAATTTTTTTTTTTTTTTACTTTTCAAAGAGAAGAACAAACTGGAGGGAAGGGGTGGGCAGGGAGAAAAGTGCAACAATGAATGAATGGAAACCCTAAGTCTCTCTAAACTTTCATTAAAATGAATAATAATAATAATAATAATAAATTTTTAAAAATCCAACCAAAGTAGCAAACCAATCTAAGATGAGCCTGATTCAAGCCATGGGTATTCTTTCTTTTTTTAATTTATTATTAATTTCAATGAAAATTTACAGAGACTTTGGATTTCCATTTGTACATTATTGTACTTTTCTCCCCTCCCAACCCTCCCCCCAGTACACTACCCTCTTGGAAAAGTAAAAGAAAAATTCTTTCATTGTTTTACAGTCCCTCCGCCTGAGGTCCACTCCACTATTCAGCCTTCGCTCTGGACTCCTGTCATGACAAAAATCCCTAATAATTTTCCCTCTTAAACAGTTTTCTCTCCCATCTGTTTCAATGCAGTGTACATTATTGAACCCATCTTTCTCAGTCTCCTCCCAACCCCGAGGTCAGTCCTGCTTTACAACAGTGACACCGTGCAGTATTTGTCCTTTTGTGACTGAGATACGCCATGGTCTTTCTGAACACTTCTTATGCATCTGAGAGCTGGACAGTGAATAAGGATGATAGGGGAAGAATTGATCCCTTTGATTTGTGGTGTTGAAGAGAGTGCCACGTATCTCATAGGCTGACAAAAGAACGAATAGAAGTGCATTGAAGAAGGTGCAACCAGAGTCCTTCTTGGAGACAAGCATGGCAGAACTCAATCTCTCATATTTGGGGCATGTTGTAAGGAGAGGGTATTTCTTAGGGAAAGACATCATGCTTGAAAAGGTGGTCAGGGAAAGAGAGGAAGACCCTCAATGAGATGGATTGATGGAGTGACTTTGGAAAGAAGCTCAAGTGTGGTGGAGTGACAGGCACGGTGCAGGACAGGACAGGGTTCAGATCTGTTGTTTGTAGGGTCGCTCTGCACCCAACAAACAACATTCCACGTCTTCTCAATGTTGCCCCCTCTCCCCACCCTGGGGGTGTGTCTTATTCTCTCTTTCCTGTCCTGCCTTGGTTTTTCCCAGCCATTGCTGCTGAGGTGGTAGCTTGCCACTTGGGTCATGGTCCACTTGGGAGTGGCATGGTCTCCCTGGGGCTCTGAGAAGTTAATGGGGAAGGGCAGGATGATGGGATGGAGTGGAAGGAACAGGCGCCCAGGCAGGGGACTAGGTAGGAAACTACAGTGAGTAGACCAAAGGCTAGGATGAGCAGAGCAGGCATGTAAGCGGGAGTGGGAGGTGAGATACCATGAAAAGGACTAAACAACAGAGTTTAGAACCTGACATGGGAGCACAGATAAGACGAAAAATATGGTTCCAGCCCCAAGTCTGAGTGGTGGGATGAGGGACAAGGGTTTTCAGGGACCAATCATTAAGTACTTCAGATCTGGACAGTCCGTCTTTCCTTGTGGATTGAGATGAAGATTTGCACCTCTCTGTTCCCTCAGTTCTTAATTCCTGGCCTGAGCAGTCAGCCTCAAACTTGAAATGAATTTCGGGATCCTGACTTCCCTTTTGTACACGTGAAAGATATGTACTTGCTCACGTGGGGGAGTGAATGAAGTCATTTGAGCGCTCCTGTAGAGGAAACATCCTCTTCTGTGAGCGATGCTATGGGCTTGACAGGATATAGGCTGACATCCCCCGGGCCTTGGTGAAAGAAGCTGAGGCCTTGTATACTGGGGTCCCCTCTCCATGGACTTTCACATATAGTAGTTGCTTTTAGCTGGATTTGAAAAGGAGATGGGACAGATAGTGGAAAACTGGAACTAGTGGAGGGTGTTTGTTAGCGCAAGTTTCTCGATGTAAAGTTCAGGGACGTTTGAAGGAGGGCTGGTGCTTCAGACAAGGGAGGAGGCGAGTTTAGACAAGCCGTTGATTGATGACTTAGGGTTTAATGAAAACGATACCCATTTGTACTTAAGTGCTTATCTTTCTTGGCCTCTTATTCTTAAATTATATATCAGATTTTTAAATGTGGGCATGATTAATGCTACTTAAGATCTTCGGGTTAAGCTGTTTTAACAGAGTTCTCTTGTAACTGAAGAAGCATAACTGAGAAGGAGACGTGACTATGTCATCATTAAATCACTCCTGTGTGAAGCCCAGCTGTTTGGACTGTCAGGGACGTGGGCAGAGGCGCTCCTGTCCGTGTCACAGTAATTTACCCTCGTCGTGAGAGGGGACTTAGGAGAAAAAGGACTCCCTCAGTACCAGCGCAGCAATGTACTGTTAAGGTTTCACTGAGTCCAGAGCTTTCCTGTCTTTGACTGTGATGGGAAATGGCTGTAGATGGAGAATGGGAAAGTCAGTGTTTATGCTGTGGTGTGTGTGTGTGTGTGTGTGTGTGTTTGTGTGTGTGTCTTCTTCTCCAGACACCTCACGGTCCGTCTAGGAGAAGCTGGTCTTTGAAGGGAAAGCGATTTCGGAGGGCTTGAGAGTGAAACATGGAGTTGTTATTGTTAGGTGCCATTGAGTGTGGGCAACTCCTAGGAACTCTGTGAACAAAAGACCTGCGTGCTGTCCTATCCTGTGCCGTCCTCACCATCTGACACACTTGACTCCATTGTTGCATTCACTGGGTCAGTCCATCTCATTAGGCTTCTCTCTCCTTTGCTCCGTCTTTCCAAGCATGACGTCTCTTTCCAAGGAATAGCCCCCCCATCCCAACCACGTGTCTAAAGTATGAGAGACCAAGCTTCACCACCTTTGCCTCCAAGGAGCACTCTGGTTGCACTTATTTCCAAGATGTTTGGTGTTTGGTTTTTTTTTTTCCCCCCCAGTCCATGGGACATTCTGTACTCTTCTCCGATACTACTCTAAGGCATCAATTCTTCTTCTCTTATCTGTGTTCATTGTCCGGCTCTCAGATGCACAGCAAGTGTTTGAAAAGACCATGGCCTGAATCAGGAGCACCTTAATCTTTGAAAGATGGAGAATGAATGTGATTTGTTCAGGTCAGTTCAGTGTATGTTTGTTGGGCAGCTTCTCTGTGCCGGAAGGAGCCATTCTGGGGCAGTGGTGAAGCCCTTGGCTGTTAACCGGAAGCTTGACCACTTGCTTTTACTCAGAAGGAGCAAAGAGGCCTGGTCATTAGCTCCAGTAACGTTTTCAGCCTAAGTCTGAGACACATTTATACTCTTACATGGGGTCGGCATGAGTTGATTCATCTCGACAGGCCCTAAAAACAAAATGTAGGTGCCAGGTTCTAGGTGAGGGAAACAGGTAGGAGTATGATATATTCCTGATTTTAATTTGTTTACATACGTGTGTGTCTGTGTGGGGGTAGGCGGGTAGGAGGGTGGCCAGCCCCACTTCCAGTTGCGTATAAAGTTTTTTGGGTTCCTATAGTTATAAGTATTTGCCCAAAAAAATGGACTTTCTGAT
The DNA here is from genome assembly GCF_000299155.1 of Elephantulus edwardii. Taxonomy (NCBI): domain Eukaryota; kingdom Metazoa; phylum Chordata; class Mammalia; order Macroscelidea; family Macroscelididae; genus Elephantulus; species Elephantulus edwardii. Next base: position 16,301,095 of record NW_006399777.1, on the reverse strand, counting down.
GACAGGACAAAGGATGAATGAATCAAGCCCTGCTGACACGGGCTCCCCCAGCCATCCTCAGCCACCGAGCCGCCGCTCCCTGCAATCTGGGCCGTGAGCCTCTAGGCTGCGATGGGACAATTCCTGCCTTTGCTATTTGCCTCCTTATACTCAGCAGCCCACACACAGCGTGGCCTTGGACAAGTCACGTGACCTCTCCGTGCCTCAGTTTCCTCACAGCGGTACTTACGTCCTAGGATTGCTGGAGGGATTTAAAGTGTTACGTGGTTAATGTCAGCTCTGTAGTGTAGTCTGTTGCACTGTTAACCCAAAGGCCGGGCGCCTCTTGTGTTTCCAATCCATGTAGTAGAAAGAAGGGCAGTCTTGCCCTGTTAGGATGCTGATTTTGTTATGCACCATTGAGTAAGAACTAGCCCATGGCTGACCCTCAACAGAGCTGACCCTCAGCAGGTTTTCAGAGGGACCAAGTCACCTGGGAGGAGATTGCCCATCTTTCTCCCACAGAGCAGCTGGTGGATTCAAACCATGTACCTTTGGATTAACAGCGCAGATCTTCATCACTGAGCCACCAGGGCGTCCCAGTGGATGGTTGCTATGAAGTCAGGACTTACTTGACGGCAGGTAGTTGGAGGTTTGTGTTTGAGTAGTGATGGTGAAGTCTAGGAAGAAATACTAGGAGGAAGTTCTGAAGGAGGGAAGAGCTGGCCGGGTAGGAAGCTGGCCTGCCACTCAGCCCTCATTCTGTTTGACAAGATAGCTGCCTTCGTTGGTGTTGTTCTCTATGCCCCGAAGTGATTGAGGAAGAATCTCTCTGTTCCCAGTGCCAGAAAGTCCAATGCAGTATGGCTTGAACACACTTGGGCTGAGGAGCTCGAGGTCCAACTGTGCCTTGAATACATTTACTTGTTCACCTCTGTTGACCGCTTCTCTGGGTTGGTGCCATTGTTAGCTGCCTGTCTGCATACTTCCCCACCAAGATGGGTTTTCATAAGCATCCTGACCTTGCGTTCTTCCAGGATAAAATGATAGCAAGGGCCTTTGTCCCTGCACTCCCTGGAGAAGCTGCTGTTTGGATGCTGGGAAGATTAAGTTTCTGCCCAGCCCTGAACCACTCATTAAGGTCGGAGGGAGTATGATGCCCTGATTCATCGAGTGCTCTGGGAATGTTCCAGTCTCATCATCTTAAATGCACCCTCCACAATATCTCCATCTGGCCGCTTCTAATGGAGCAAGAACTTAACGACTTGGAAGCAATCTGTGTGCAGAATCTGCTAGATTTTAAAAATATTTGGTTTCCTGTCTTTTGGCTTTGCCTTGCCCTATGCAAAGAATGATAGCAAACTTCTTAGCAGTGTGACGTTTCTTGTCTTCCTGAAGCGTACGGCTTGGTATCGTGGAAGCTGCAGCTCCATGAGCTTTGTTACTATTTAATGAAGTTATTTGTAATAATCAATACAGCCCACCAGCAGGTGTGGGGATGAACAAACACCACCTCTGGTGAGCGTTCTGAATGGTACCTGCGATCTCTCTGAGGTCTGCCTGTTGTAATTGAAGTTGTATACTATAAAGTAAGAACTGACCCATAGCTGATGCTCTGGTGGGTTTTCAGAGGCAGTTAATTGCATGGGATGAACTTGCCCAGCCTTCTCCTGAGGAACAGCTGGTGGCCTTGAACCACGTGCCTTTGGGATTGCAGTGCAGCTTCTTGCCACTAGGACACCAGCGCTCCCATGTTATTGTTAGGAACTGTCAATTCAAGTACGACTCATAGTGACACTGTGAACAGACCTGCATCCTGCCTGTCTTATCCGATTGTCATCCCTGCCACACTTGGACCAGGTTGTTACAGGTGCTGTGTCAATCCATCTCACTGAGGGTCTTTCTCCCCTTTGCTGACTCTCCACTTGTCCACAGATGAAGCCCCTTCCCAAGAAATAGCCCCTTCTAGCAACGTGTCTCAAATCTGTAATACGATAAATATTCAGCATCCTTGCCTCCAAGAAGCACTCTGGCTATACTTTTTTCAAGACATACATCTTTGTTCTTTTGGTGGTCCATATTCACTACTCTTCTTCAACACCCCAACTCAAAGGCATCAATTCTCCTTCTTGTAAAGAGAATAAAGAAGACAGACCAAGGGAGCTCTGGTGGCCTAGTGGCAAGAAGCTGCACTGCAATCTTAGAGGTGTACGGTTCAAATCCACCCGATGCTCTGTTGGAGAAGGAGGAGCAGTCCCCTCCTATACCAGTCAGATCTGATTTGATGGTACACACACACAAAAATAAAAATAAAATAAAAAAACAACAAAAAGAACCCCCAAATTTTTTTTTTAAAAAAGAAGACAGACCAATTAGGGAAGGTCATTTGTTCTGATTCCCTTACTCAGCTTTGCTCCTGAATGGCTAGCATAGGTGGGCCAGTTGCAGTGGACACTGAAGGAGAGAGAACTGAGTCTGTCTCAGGGACGCGAGAGAGGCTGTGAGCTTATGGGGCCCCAGAGAGTCAACAGACTAGAGACACTTCAGATGACAACCAGATGTTGTACCCAGAGCGTGTGGACAGCTGATCTGAGCATGGAAGGTCCGTGGGCCAGAGATCACAGGGCCAGGATGAGCTTGTTAGAAAGCACATCCTGGCCTGCCCGCTCTTATCAGGGTCTAACTAAGCCATCAGCTAACTCAGGCTCTTACAAGATCATCACTTAGTTCTAGCATACATGGCAGCAACTTTCTTGATGTAATTGCATGCGTGCCGCTGTATCTGGACAGGCAGGTGCTTTTCAAAATATGAGTCATAAATGAGTCAGTGTGGCTGATTGGGCAGAGGAGGGATAGGGAGAGAGGAGTTCATTCTCATCAGGGCATGAGAAAGACCAGTGGGCACTATACCCTGACCCTCTGTGCTAGAGCAAAGCAGGGATACATCCTGAACCTCCAGACAGCGGCTCCCCCACAATCACCTGAGAATGTTCAGAAGGGGCATCCTGTCCAGGCAAGCAAAGAGAATGCCGACTCCTGTGCCCAGGGAGGCGGGCAGACACGATCAAGTCTGCAGTCCCAGCAGAGACTGGCATCAGCTGGAGCAGGCGACGGCACCCCAGATGTAAATAGATTAAACCCATCAGTGGGCCCATCCATAAAATGGGGACAGTAGCAGCTACTTCACAGGTTATTGTGATGATGCGATAAAGAATCACCAAGTACCTGTACAGATTCTTCGTACTTAAGAATCAAGTCTGTGTTATCCACGCCATCTGTTTTCTTGTTTGTGGAAACTGAGGTTCACTGAAGCCAGTATGGCCCAGCGTGGCAGAGAAGGTTCCTAAACATCTCTCCCTGCTCCCCAGCCCCCGCGTTGTTCAGAGCAGGCCACCTGCTTTGGTAATGGCCTCAGCTTCCTTGGGATCCTGGGGTGGACGTTCTGTGAATCCTTCATTGCGGGTGACTGTGTGGTCAGAAAAACCCCAGTTTACCAAGGTAACAGAGATTGTTGTGGTGGTGGTTGTTGATTGCCGTCGAGTTGAACATGACTCATATCCACCCTATGAAAAAAAGGCCTGATGCCTTTCCATGACTATTGACATTTATCAAAGTTCATAGCGTTTCCAGAGCTATGTTGTTTAGGGAGTAGATGCCACTCCTGCTTCAAAACCTGTCTTAGGTTGTGGTTTTATAAAATGTTTAAAAATTATTTTTGTGTGTACACCATCAAATCAGATCCGACCGGTACGGGAGATTGCCCCTCCTTCTCCAGCAGAGCATCTGGGGTGGATTTGAACTGCATGCCTCTGGGATTGCAGTGCATCTTCTTGCCACTAGTCCACCAGAGTTCCCTTAATGTTATTATTTTCGTGTGTGTGTGTGTGTGTGTCTGACTGGTATAGGAGGAGATCGTCCCTGCTTCTCCAGCAGAGCATCTGGTGTATTTGAACCACGCGCCTTTGGGATTACAGTACAGCTTCTTGCCACTAGACCACCAGAGCTCGCCCCCAAACCTGTCTTAAAGTGAGAGCTCCACCAAACACTGTCCTCCATGGGTAACTGTTATACCATTTAACATCTCAATGACACAAAATTCAGCATCACAGCAAATATAGTAATAACTGACTTTTAAATACAGAGGCCCTCCATGAGGTCTTGTTGACTCTAAACAAGAGGCTTAAATTAAAAAGCAAAAACGAAACACCAACCACACAATACAGTATGTAGTTGTTTTTGTTGTTATGTGCTATTGAATCGCCTGTGACCTATAGCGACCCTATGTACAACAGATCTGAATGCTTCCCTTTCCTGAGCCAGTCTCACCAATTTCTACACACCAACCCCCATCATCCCAGTTACTGTATCAATCCATCTCATCCCGGGTCTTGGAAAAGTAAATCCCAGAGAGAGAGAGACTGTAGAAAAACCTCGTCACTGAAGTATTGTCCGATACTGTCCTTATAAACCAGCTGCAGCTCAGGGGACCTGAGTAGAGTCAGGTAATGACTCCAGCTCGAGGTCTAATGAGACCATCACTTATTTAACACATAGATGGCAGGAGCTTTCTTGCTTTTATTGCCTGTGTGCCCCTGGGGCTGGACAAGTGGGTGCTTTTTCATAACGTGAACAGCAAATGAGTTGCTTTGGCCGATCCTGAGTGGAAGAGGCATAAGGAGAGAGAGATTCAGCACACAAGGCGCCTGGACACTGGTACTCGGGTGCAGGAAACGTCTAGCTTTACTTGTCCAAATAGATTGCATTCCCAGGGATGGATGGAGCAGAGTGGTATCGGTCTGCCCCGTTATCATTATAATGATCATGATAACTGCACTATTAAAACCCACTGCTTCGGTTGTTGTGTACCATCAAGTTGCAGATGACCCCCCCAGCCGGTGTTCAGAGGTGGTAAATTGAAAAAGAGGGGATTAGATTACCCGTCCGTCTCCTGCAGAGCAGCTGGTAGATTTGAACCACATGCCTTTGGGATTGCAACACAGCTTCTTGCCACTAGACCACCAGAGCTCCCTACTGCTGTAGCAGTGTTGTGTACCGTAGAGTCAGAACCAACCCATAGCTGACCCTCTAGCAGGTTTTCCGAAGCAGATAATCACAGGGAAAGAGACTGCCCACCCTTTTGCCGCAGGGCAGCTGGTCTCGAACCGCAGGCCTTTGGGATTGCAGTGCGGTTTCTTGCCACTAGGCCATAGACAGACACCCTTCATTTCTTTCCAAGACTGTACCACGTGAAAGGAGCAGACTGCCTCCTTGTTTCTTCCTTGGAGCAGCTGAAGGTCTGAATCCTTGACCTTTTGATTATCAAGCCAGTACATAAAGAGCTATACAGCCAGGCTCTTTGTGCAGGGACCATGCTAATCTTCTCTGTCATTCCAATTTTAGTACATGTGTTGCCGAAGCGAGCTGCACCAGGCTCCTTAATGAGCATATCACTTAGTTATTATTTATATGCATTATGTTACTGCTTTCTCCCCTTTCTTTTCTTAAAGAAATAAAACAAAATGATATTTTATTGTGTCTTAGGTGAAAGTTTGCACAGTAAATTGGTTGCCCTTTAACAATTTTTTGTAACATTTGTTCTATGACATGACAAATTTTTTGTACAATTTGGTAACACTTTTTACAGTCTGTCAGCATTCTCGTTATATTTACCTGTGTGTTCAGCTTCCATTGATCTGTCTTCCCTGTCACTCTGATCCTTTTCTTTTTTGTTTTTGGTTAAATATTGACCATTTGGTCTCATTAGAAATTACTTGAGAAAATACATTAATAATAGGTGTTATTATTGATTTTTCATTATTTAACTGAGAGTTGACCTGCAGAAATAGCTTCATTTTCAAGATCAAAGGTTATCCTATGGCTGTTTTTTGGTTTTATATTTTTTATTTTTCTACTAGTTTATTCTTGGAAGGAGGAGTGACATCCACTTCCATAATAGCTTGCCTCCGGAAACCCTATGATCCTGGAGAGAGGATGAGAGACACCCAAGCACTGAGGCCTCTCTTTTCATTGGGTCGCTATGAGTTGCCTGCGACTCTACGGCACTTAACAACAACAACAACTAATTTATTTACACAATTCGAATACATTGTTGTCAAGAGCAAATTCTTTCATTTTCCCCTCATCACCCCATCAGATTGTACAACCCCATGATTAATCCCCCTCCCCCTGCACATCCTCGTCCCTCTGCTTCCAGCCTCTTTCATCCCTCTTGGATCCTTATACTCCTTCTACAATAATGGTTTTATACAATATTTATCCTTGTGGGACTGAGTTAGTTCACTCAGCATAATGTTCTCCAGTCCCTCCCTAATTAGGTAATAATTTACAAAGTTATTGCTCCTGTGTGCTGCATAGTATTCCATTGTGTGAATGCACCATCATTTCTCAATCCATTCGTTTGTGGTTGGACATCTGGGCTGTTTCCATGTTCTTGTGATGGTGAACAATTCTGCTATGAACATTGGAGTACAGATCTCTTGTTTGTGCCTCAGTTACGGCTTTTATCTGTTGAGTTCACAGTACTTCCTAGTCCAGGGTCCGGTGAGTAACCTCAGTCGATCTTCGACCTTAAATACCATCTACTTCCTAATGACTCCCAAACATATCCCAGCCCTCTCATACCCCTAACTCCAAACACATAATTCTCATTTGTCCCCAGATCTCTTCACTGTGGTGTTTTACAGACTTCTCAGTCACAGCGTATCCAGAGTGGAATTCACCTTCCTTATTTGTTTGGTTGTTTTTGTTTTTGTTTTTTTTTTTTTTTACTTTTATAGTTTGTTTTGGTTTGCATACAATAATTCATATACATTGAGTTTCATTCATGTACAGTGTTTTATACAATTTTTCATTTGCATTGTTTTTCATACACTCATTAATATACATTTTATTTTATATAGTTAATTTCTTCCTTAGGCTTTAACCTTGCTGCTGTCCAATACTCATGGCTATTGGCTCGATGGCACATAGCAACGGGAACGTGGTGAGCCCATGCCTGTCAGAACAGAGAATTTTTTTTAATGGCTCCATACGGTGTTTAATGGTTAAGATTTGAAAGTAAATGATCAGACCTGTCTTTCAGGGTACCTTTGGGCGAATGTGAGTCATCCCTTTTTGGCTAGCAGCCAGTGTATTAACCATGTGTATCACCAGGAACTTCCCCAGTCCTTGCACTAAATGACATTACGACCTATCCAGTTGTTTGAAATCCAGAAGTCATATCCATTCCTCCCCTCTCCCTCGTGGTGTTACCCATTCTACGTACCACATATGCTTGGCTTTGTTTCTCAAGCACATCCTGGATCTGTCCATTTCTTGCCCACCTCTTGCTCTCAGCCCCATTGTTTGTCTCCTCAAAGATATTCTTACTCTGTGATTCTTCTCACACATTCATAAATCTCAGCCACATCATCTTCTCCTCTCAAACATCTCCGAGTGCCTTTGCACTACACTTAAAACTGAACCCCGAAGCCCAGAGTAAGCTCAGATTCCCACGTTCTCTGACCATCGCCTACTTGGGGGACCTCATCCTTCATCCCTTTCCTCTGCTCCCAGTGCTCTTCAGGCTACATAGCTCTTCGTTCTTGTTCTCTGCCCCTGTTCTCTCCTCAGGGCCATTTCAGTTGCTGTTCCGTCTGGATGGCTATTCGTCACTCAGACCTTCCCACAGTTTGCGCTTCTCATAAGTCTGGTTCCACTAAATGTCAACTTTGGGGGGAGGGAGAGAGCGCGCACGCAAGAGCTCCCTTATTTCAAAATAGCACCCCCTGCCACTCTTCATCGTATCACTTTGCTTAATAATCTCCACAGCACTTGTCATTATCTGAAATTATCTTCCTTATTTATTCACTTGCTCTAGACCTCTGTATATTAGATGCAGACCTCACAGAGGCAGGAATCAGCCCTGGTTCTGCGATGAACAGGGCCAATCACAGTAACCGGGCATGGATGTTGTTTCTAGGCATCATATTGAGTTGATTACAACTCAGAGCAACCCAGTAAACAACAGATCTGAACCCTGTCCTGTCCTGTGCCGTCCTCACAGTCTCTGACACACGTGAGCCCGTTGCTGCAGTCACGGTGTCAATCCACCTGATCGAGGGTCTTCTTCCTCTCTTTTGCTGTTCCTCCATCTTCCCAAGCAGGATGTGCCTCTCCAATGAACAGCCTCTCCTGGCAGCATGCTCGGAGAATGTGAAATGAACTTTCATCATCTTTGCCTCCAAGGAGCATTCTGCTGTACCTTCTCCAAGACACACGTGTTTGCTCTTTTGACAATCCATGGGACATTCAATACACTTCTCCTCCAAGACCACTATTCAAAGGCATAAATTCTTTTGTCATCCCTATTCACTGCCCAGCTCTTAGCAGCATATTCAAGTGATCTAAAATACTGTGGCCTGGGTAATGCATACCTTAGTTTTTGTGCCTCAGTAATTTGAAGAGGTTCCTAACTGCAGACTTTCCCAGTGCAGTACGTCTCTTGATCCCCTCCCTGACTGCTGGTACTATGTATATTGCATGTATAGAGCATAGTAGGCTCTCAGCATGCATTTGCTTAGTGAATTCATGACCAAATGCTGTTCTAATTTTAATAGCCTAGGCAGCGTCATGATAGATGGAGAAAAGATTGAAGCTGTTAACAACTTCATTTTACTTGGATCCACAGTTAACACCCTGGACACCAGCAGTCAGGAGATCAGGAGATGTGTTGCAATGGGAGTGTCTGCAGTCACGGACATCTCCGAGTTATTGGGAAGCAATGGTGTCAGTTTGAGGACAAAGGCACTTCTGATTCAGACCGTGGTCTGTCTGATCACTTGCTATGCATTGAGACCTGGACAGTGAATAAGGATGACAGAAGAAGAATTGATGCCTTTGAGTTGTGGTGTTGGAGAAGAGTACTGAATATACCATGGAAGCCCAGCAGAACGAACAAAAATGTCTTGGAGAAAATTCAGCCAGAATACTCCTTGGAAGCAAAGATAAAGCTTTGTCTCACTTATTTTGGGTTTGTTGCTAGGAGAGGCTATTTCTTGGAGTGAGACATCATGCTTTGAAAGGCTGGGTGTCAACAAAGGAATGGAAGACCCTCAACCAGGTGGACTGAGACACGGACTGCCACAGTGGGCTCCAATGTGTCAGGAAGTGTGAGAATGGCACCGGATAGGGCGGGGTTCAGATCTGTCGATCACAGGGTCGCTATGGATCGTACTCGACTTGGTTGCACCTAACAGCAGCCACAACAGATTTCATTTGTTGTGTTGAACAAGACAGGGTGAGGCTCAGGTATCAGTGGTATCTTATCCAAGCTTGTAAGTGACAGAGATGAAATTCAATCCCAGTTCTGGTTTGTTTTTTGGTTTTTGTCTTTTTTTTCTTTCTTCAAAACTCTTTCCTTCAAAACCACTCTGTCTTTCCAAGATGGATCCAGAAGCCAGGATGTGCTGATGACTTGAGGAGTTGTTTCTTAGTGGGCCTGTGATCAGCCCTACAGAAGAATAACTGGGGTTTCTATCATTATCACCCTCCTCCTCCCCCTCCTCCTCCTCCCTTTCCCTCTCTCTCCTCCCTCCTCCTCCTCCTCTTCCTCCTCCTTCTCCTCCCCCTCCCCCTTCCCCCCTTCTCCTCCTCCTCCCCCTCCTCCTCCTCCCTTTCCCTCTCTCTCCTCCCTCCTCCTCCTCCTCCTCCTCCTCCTCCTCACTATTGCAAGTGAGAGGAAACTATTGTGAATATGTGTCTGTGGGTGACGAGTAGTGGCAGGATTATCCTCACTGGGACCACGTCAGTGTGACCCTGGGATGACCAACAGGCAGTCCGCACAGGGGCGCTAACACAATTGATTGCACCAAGGTGACCCCGCAGCTGAAGACCAGGTCTGAGGAGGGCTCTGGGTGTGACTTCGGAGAGATGCAAACAGTTATTTGCCATCAAGAGTCCACGCTAGGTTTGTATTTATGCAGGGTCTCCCGGGGCCCTGCCGTCTGCCTCGCCTCTTGCTCCCCAGGTGGAGAGAACCCCTTCTATAAAATCCTCAGCTTTCTGGCTTCATTCACCCTGGCTTTTTTTCCATTGTCCCCCTGGCTCATTCGATTTGTTGTGAAGGTCACTTTATACTTGAGTGTAAAGTAGGACCTCTCACCACATATTGCCAAAGGATGACCAGCCCAGCTGTGATGCCTTTATCTGCCTGGGCGAGAACTGATGGCAGAGTTCACTCAGGGGTCCCCTGACGCCTCCCCAGGTTGCTTTGCCTGGATGCCGATAAGCACCCCTGAAAAAGAATCCCCCTTTTATTAGAGAGGGGCCTTTTAGTGGTCTCTCCTTCATCGCCCCCCTCTACTCCTCATCACTCGGGTCTAGTACGATTTGTCAGATAGTAAAGGAGTCCAGCGGCATTGAGTTGAATTTGCCATTTTCATGAAAACCGGAGAGGCATGGCTATTTCGCATGCAGCGATGAGACATTTTTATGACCAGTCTATCATATTACACCCCACACGTTTCCCATAAATAAAGCAAAGCTGGAATGGGGGCTGCCAGTTGTGCTACAGCCCAACTCACAATAGTGTGGGCAGAGGACAATTTTATTTTTTTAACATCTGGTAGTCTAGTGGAGAGAAGCTGTGCTGCAATCCTGAGGGCACATGGTTCAAATCCACTAGCTGCTCAGTGGAAGAAGGATGGGGGCAATCTCCTCCCATGCGATTTACTGCCTCTGAAAGCCAGCTGGAGGGCAGCCTTGAGTGGGTTTGCCCCCAGCGGCACCCAACCACAACAAGCAACAGCCCCACTCACTTCAGTTATGTGAGCGATCATGCCACTCCCTGATGAAGAAGGCCCTTCCAATGGCTTTTTACAAACTCAGAATGAAGAATGGACACCCCAGGGCTCCCCACCTGTGTTCTGGCACCCCTCACAAGTCGTGCGAAGGGAATGTCCTTTATAATGCACTTCCCCTGCAGACAGGGGCCCCATGAATGAGGGACTATGTCTGACGTTCTTTATTTATCTGTCAAAGGATCAGGGCCCCCAAAAAGGCCCAGCAGAAATCAGGAGTGAGCGAAGGAATGGATGGTCATCTCAAAGAATTGTCCAGAGAGGCAGGAATGGGCCTGGGCACGTCTTACCCATTCAGTGTGGCTCACATGTTAGCCCAATTCATAGGGAGACATGTCTGGTTATCGGACAGATCACCTTGAGAGTGCTACCCCAGCTCGGGCTTAAGCTCGAGCCATTGGATTAGAATTATGCCAATTTAATTACATACGCACGATGGCAAAGACAGAGATCCAGCAGGAGCAGAATCACGCACAGCGGAGAGAAATGGGAAAGTGGAGAATGAGGAGGGAAGATAAAAAAGGGGATTCAGGAGAACTTCCTGAGAGAAGGCCAGGGCAGATGTGACTTCCCCTCAGCTCTTAGTCCCTGGTGCCTCTTGCTGTTCTGTGTGACCATAAAGAGTTGTCCTTTCTACTGGCCTAGGATTCTGATTCCCTCCACCTCCACCCCACGTCAGAGAATAGACTTCTGGGCTGTGCCTGACACATGTGAGTGACTCAGGTGGCTTGGGGATTGACTTCGTCTGTATTCTCACAACTGACAACAGTGATTGGCCTTCTGTCTGGTCTGTGTCTCACCACTCGCGTGGAGGAGAGGTGGCAGTGGGGGGGACTCTTCACAAGCTATTTTCATTCCGTCGGTTCTGTTCGGAGCCACCTGCTTTGCTCCTTGAAGAAGGTCTCCCGCTAATTCCATTTAACCCTCATCCCCACTTACTGCCTTCTTGGTCCACATTGGGGTTTTCTGGTCAGACCTCTTGTGTCTTGCTGGATGCTCTGGGAGAGAGAGGTGTCAGTGAGGTCTTAAGGGAAATGCAGGTGTCTCCAGCGTGGGAGCCCACTGAGTGTGTCAGAGACGGTGAGATTGGCACAGGCTAGGACAGGGTTCAGATCTCTTGTTCACAGGGTCTCTATGAGTTGTGCTCGACTCCTTAGCATTTTATGACAATCATCACCACCAGTGTGGAATGAAGAATTGGAAATACAACATGGTGTGTGTTCACCAGATTCCTGCACGTGCCGGGGTTTCTGTTAGGACTCCTCGGGCTGTGTTGTCTGACACTGTGTTTGAGACTGACTGAGAGGCATAGCAGAGAGGCCAGGAAAGGGTGACAGGGAATCCTTCTTTTGAAAATGACTATGATAAGAGCAGCCAGGCAGCTGTTGTCTTGGGATGTTCTGCAGTTGAACTTAAACATCATAGTCCGCAGGAGGAACTGGCCAGGCTTTCTGCTGTGCTTAAGGACAACTTGGAAACCTGGGGTTTTATGGGAAAATCTCTCTTCTTTCTCTTTTTAATACTAATGACAGAAATTGAAAACATTAGCCATGATCCCGCTGACTCCTCCCAGATTCCACGGGTACAGCTGCAATCCTGGGCCATCTCAGTCCTGCAGGCAGGAGGCTGAACTGGGTGGCTTCGTTCTCCTCCTGGAGGCCACCTGAGGGCACACAGAGATTCTGCGCATAGCCCGAAAACGTGGAAACCCTTCCCAATGTGGAGACTCCCTCCTCTTTCTTCTTGTTCGAGAATTTCCAGAAGGAGGAATCCCAGTGTGTGGGCTGTGTTCATTTTAGTAACTTCCCTGGTGGCCTATTTATGGAGCGTGGGCTCTGCTCCGCGGTCACCAGCAGCTCCCTCCTCCATCTTCTGGGGGGTGGGCGGGCACCCGGGCGGGCACCCAAAGCTTGAATTCTGCTCCCTCCTCCAGGCTCGGGCTCCTGATCTGCCCCCTCAAGGGCGTCTGGCGTGCGTAAGCAGTGGGTGGGGCTTCTGTCTCAGCTTTGGAGTGTTGCCCAGAGCCTGGGTCCTGGCATCCTTAAGAACTCATCTCCCAACGCCTTGCCCTCCCGCCCCTTTGCTGGCACTGAAATGGCATCTGCTGGGACCGGGGCAGGTGGCGTGGGGGCCTTTGCCCCTTTCCGTGAGGCCAGGAAGCTGGCAGTTCAGCTTGGACTCTGGGCACCTGGGGAGAGGCTGGGCTTTGTTTCTCATCTCTTTCCAGTTGAATCAGCCAGGAACAGCTGACCTGCCCACCTGGTATCACCAGGCCTTGTGTTGGCGGGCAGAGGGGAGCAGAAGGCCAGCTGGGAGGGGCGCTTGGGCAGACGGAGACACTGCTGGGCACGGAGATGGGTGCATGTGGGCAGCCTGGGGAAGACTCTGCCCCGGTGTGCCCAGTGGGAGGCCGGGGCACTTAAGGAACTGCAGGAAGCCAGGAGGTGATGCCTTCAGGGAAGTCCCACGGGAGCCCGGGCTGCAGGCCACTCAGGGCCTGGCCCCGCATCCGTGGCCCTCTGTCACAGGCACCTACAAGCTGTAGTTTCCACGTCTCTAAAATGCAGATAATAACCACTTCTCAAGGCGGAGACAAGCTAATGTTTGTGACGAGGCCCTGAGAACCAAAGGTCTCTGTTCCCAAGAAGGCTGGTCATTATGTTCACCTATTTTTATGCCACCTTTTTAAGCACTTTCCTTTCAGGTCTTTAAAGGAGAAATCTTTAAAGTGGACCAGGTCAGGGAAGTGACCACAGGGCACCTCTCGAGCCTTTGGCATCTCCTGAGGGGCTGGAGATTGTTGCTTGCCAGCTGCCCCCCACCCCTTGCCAGACCAGCCATCCTCCATACAGCCTGTAGGGGGAGCTTTATAAAAGAAAGCCCACCTGGCCCTGCCTCTCTGTGCTTGGCATCTTTAGTTCATAAATCCAACTCAGAGGCACACGGTTCAAATCCACCAGAGTCTCCAAGGGAGACAGATGGACAAACTCCTCCAGTGTGATTTATTCCCTCTAAACACCCGCTGGAGGGTCAGCAATGAGTTGTTTCCAACGTGATGGCACACAATAATGACAACAACAGAAAAGATGTCCACTGTACTCTGTGCTTGGATAGGAGCAGGTGACAGAGTGTCACCTTTGCTGAGGGGCGTCCTGTCTGGGGCTGTTCAGCTCCCCCAGGAGAAGAATGCTGGCTCTCAGCTCTTTAAGCTGCCCCCTCTGTTTCTTCCTCCCTTGCACCTTTCTCACTTATACCCAGGCCAAGCTTCCCAGCACTAGTTAGCGAGTGAGGTCCTCCTAAAGCATGCCCAGACTGGAGTCCACCCGTCTGCCTTGACATGACCACCTCCAAGGTGCCCTGTCTTCCTCTACCATCTTTTATTTGCTGGTACCCTGCCCGGTCTTCATGACTCAGCCTTTGCAGGACTGTAAGTGATGGAAATTTAATTCAAAATAGCTTAAAGGAAAAGGCACCTCACTGACTCGCCAAGTTGTCATATCACACACATTCAGACGCTGCTGGTCCAGATGCCCAGTCCGCGTCTGGGTCTCTTGGCTTGGCTCTTTTGTCTGAAGGTCCTGTATCCAGGCTCCCTGCCACAGGTGGCAGAAATGATCCTCTAGGTGTCCAGCCTTAAAATGCAGAGCCCGGGCACCTTGGTAGTAAAGCCCGCACTAGGCCTGTGGACTGGTCAGTCATGGGGGCTGCTGGGCTTGACCTGGGCAGATGGGGCAAGCATCAGTTTGCATGTGGAAGACAGCTTCTGCCAGAGCAGATTGTGTGTCCTCAGTGAGGAAAGAAATAAGGTGAGCGGATCCCACCATCGGTCCCAGTTCAGGACACATACTGCCTAAGGCAAGTCTACTATCAGCAACCTCTTCAAAGTACCAAGGAGCAATGATGTTAGCTTGAAGATAAGGTGCACCTGATTCAGGTCATGGTCTTTATAGTCACTTGCTGTTCATCTGATAACTGGACAGTGACTAAGGATGACAGAAGAACAGTTGCTATTGGTGAATTGTGGTGCTGGAGAAGAGTACTGGATATCTCATGGCCTGCCAGGAAGAACACGTACGTATGTATGTTTAGGGAAATGTGCAGCCAGGGTGCTCCTTGGAGGCAAGGACGGTGAAGCTTCATCTCACATACGTTGGGCATGTGGCTAGGAGAGGCTGCTCCTTGGAGAGGGACATCACGCTGGGAATGGTGGAGGGGCAGTGAAAGGGGAGAGGACTTTCAGTGATGGAGATTGGAACAGTGCTGCAGTGCTCTCAGATGGGTCAGAGATGATGAGGCTGGCACAGGATACGATAGCGTTCAGACTCGGTGTTCCTAGAGTCACTGTGAGTTAGTTGTACTCGACTTGACGGCACCTACCAACAACGATGAATGAAAATATCTTAACATCTGAGCTGATGGCGGAGCAGTTTCCAGAACACCTTCCCTATCTGTTCTCACTCCTCTAATGGTGATTTCTTGGTGCCCAGAGGCCTTATTGCTTCTGTTACAGTGTATTGTGTGTTTGACAGGTCACTGATCTCCAGGTTCTCTGAGGCCAAGGGAGGTGTCCTATTCAGATTTGCAGCCTCGTCATTTGCTGTTGTCCCTCCAGGAACCATCTAGTCCAACCTCAGACTTTTGCAGCAAAGGAGTAGATGTAGAGTTTAGAGGCTGTGGGCCTAGAGACGGGGTGGCCTCTAGTGACATCCTCATTTTGTCCCTTACGGTGCTGAGGTCTGCCCCACTTGAGACCACAGGCTGAGGATGTCATGTTAAGGTCGAGAATCTGGAGAGCCTGAGCTTCAGGTGGGAGAATGTCCGTCTCTGTGGGGCAGAAATCAACTCACACCCACCTCACAGCCCAGGGAGCGGGGCCACCCCAAGACTGTGTTCCTTTCCTCACTTCCCTGCAACTCTCATGCCTTCAGTCCACCATGACCCCCGGGGCAGTTTACTGAGCTTTTTCAAGACATCAGCCTCCTCAGAGGAGCTAGATGCAGAAACAGGGTAACTATCAATGGGGAGATAAACCACAAAAAAACCCCACCAAAACGATTACTGGTAATGATAACCCCGGACTTGTGAATAATTAATTTCATTTACAAATTCCGAGGTTCTGGGTTATTCTTTGTAATGGCTTTCTCCTTCCCTCCCTCATTTGTGTGCACCTCTCTATATAGGAAGGTGCTCTAGGGACTTAGTGGTAAGGAATTGTACCACCAGCACAAAGGTACGTGGTTCACACCCACCAGCTGCCTGGGAGAGAAAGATAGGCAGTCTCCTCCTGTGTGATTTTACTGCCTCTGAAAACCTGCTGGAGGGTTGGCTATGCGTTGGATTTGACTTGAAGGTACATAAAAACACCTTGAGTGTGGGAGAAAAGAGTGACACTCTCTTAGAGAGCCGTGGGCTATGTGTGCAGCCCTGTTACCTGTTGGCTGTGGGGAGGCCTGTGACTTTTAGAGGACTGATCTCCCTTTAGATACGCCTCCTCTCCTTCAAGATGAGGTTCCTCCCTCAGGTGCTGTGGCGGGTTTCCTTGAATTTGGGGTGAATCCATAAAGACTGATGTGGGATGGATAGCCCCCTCCCCTGCTCATCTCAGCCCCTGGATTGAACACACAGAGGGGCACAGTGTGCGTTAGTTCTCCGCTTCCCAGCCGAGGGGGACTCTATGAGTTGAGGCGTCAGCGCCCCCTGGAGAACCATCTGGC
Organism: Elephantulus edwardii; assembly: GCF_000299155.1. Taxonomy (NCBI): domain Eukaryota; kingdom Metazoa; phylum Chordata; class Mammalia; order Macroscelidea; family Macroscelididae; genus Elephantulus; species Elephantulus edwardii. The sequence goes on along the minus strand of NW_006399777.1, from coordinate 16,284,543 downwards.
CCCTGTCTCCATTGACCCATCCAAGGGATGTTTTTATAGCATGAATTAAGAACGAGTTCCAGGCCGTTCTTCAAGCAATTTCTTAAGAAAATGGCTCAGAATGAAATTAGCTATTCTGAATAATTCATTTCCCTCCTTGCAAACTTAAATTTACTCTCCCCTTAATGGAGAATTAGCCAGATGTGGGGCAGGGAGAGTGGGTGGCTCATCTTGAAGTTATTAAAGAACAAAGAGAGGCTGGGAGCCCTTTGGAGAAAAATGTACGTTCTGCCGACTGTGCTGGTCGTGGGAACTGACCAGTGGGGTTGATGGGCATCGTTGTCCCCAGCTGGGGAGAGATGGGCACTTTCCTGAGCACCTGGTGTGTCTGCTGGTCTCCTGAGAGCAGAGGTCCCCTTCGCTTGCTCTGGCTTCTAAGGACCTAGGAGGAAGGTCCCCTGGTGAGAACTATGAGTAAAGTAGTACACAGTTGCCCCGTCAGAAGCAACAGACCACAGATGCACAGGACCAGGAGGGACCATCAGCACCAGGGAGCCTAGGGTTTCGGAACTTCTGCGGTTCACACACCTCTGTGGATTTCATTCATACGGATTTACTGTAGTGGTAAGAAGCTGCACTGCAATCCCAAAGGCACGTGGTTTGAATCCACCAGCTGCTCTGTGGGAGAACAAGGGATGTGCGATTTGCTGCCTCTGAAGACCTGCTGGAGGGTCAGCTATGGGTTCGTTCTGACTTGACGGCACACAATAACAACCACACCACCACCGTCATAGAGCGGAGCTCTGGTGGCCGAGTAGTAAGGAGTTGCTCTGCCAACCCAAAGGCCCTCAGTTTGAATTCACCACCTGCTCCCTGGGATAAAGATGGGCAGTCTCACCACCACCCAAGCAGATATATGCACACCCATGTTTATTGTGGCTTTGTTCACAATAGCAAGGAGTTGGAAACAACCTATGTGCCCATCAACCATCAACAAACAAATGGATAGAGAAGCTGTGGTATATTCACACAATGGAATACTATGCTGCATTGAAAAACTAGGAACTCATGCATTATTATTCAAAATGGGTGACCCTGGAGGACATTATCCTGAGTGAAATATCTCAGTCACAAAAGGACAAATACTGCATAGAGCCACTGTTGTAAAATGGGACTGACATCAGGGTTGAGGGAAGACAGAGAAGGAGGGATGAATGATGTGTACTGCATTGAAACAGATGAGGGAGAGAACTATTTAAAAGGGATATATGATTGGGTATTATTGTCATGACAGGGGTCCAGAATGAAGGCTGCACTGTGCAGTGGACTTGGGAGGAGGGGTTGAAAGAGTTTTACTTTTCAAGGAGAAGTGTGAATTAGGGGGAAGGGGTGGGCAGGGAGAAAAGTGCAACAATGAATGACTGGAAACCCTAAGTCTCTGTAAACTTTCATTAAAATTAATAATAATAATTTAAAAAATGGGCAGTCTCCTCCCATGTGATTTACTGCCCCTGAAAACTGGCTGCAGGGTTGGTTCTGACTTGGCACATAACAACAAACAAATAGCCCTCATGGGTTTCTTTACAAAAAGCAGTGCTTATTTGTCAAAGTCTAAACCACTCTTTCTATTGTCAGTTGCTGGTGGTGCGGTCCTTCGGAGTTGGGTGCTGCTTCTTTTTCTGTTTGAATCCATCAGTGACATGGAGGCAGAAAGATAGGCAGTCTCCTTCCGTAAGATTCACAGCCTCAGGAATGTACTGGACGGGCAGTTCTGAGGCGGCACTGTTTCAACAGCACAGAGCAGGGGAACGCTGCTGAGTCTGCCTCCAGCCCGCAGCGAAATGATGCCAGGCACAGCAGAATGAAACACTGCTTCAGACAGGACTGCTTTCATTGCAAGGGTTTCCACTGATCTGATTTCAGAAGCAGATTGCAAAGCTTGACTTCCTAGTCTGCCTTAGTCTCGAAGCTTCCCTGGAACCCATGTGACATCATAGCAGCACATAAGCTGCATTGACTCATGATTACTTGTGAGGTGCACCGGGCAGATTAGAACCCAGAGCTCCAGGATGCAATGTAAGACTTCTAACCACTGACCCTCTTGAGTTAAACTGATACACGGGAAATTGGATGCCTAAAATGAAAGAAAATGCAAGATGAACTGAATGAAAAATGATATGAAATAGAAGATAAAAATCTAACAGCTGTTTTCCTCTTGTAGCATGTCTGCTGAGACATAGCATCCAAGACCTTAGTGCAAGTTATGGAGTATTTTTTTAAATTGTTGCTTCTGCGTGCTGCATAGTATTCCATTGTGTGAACATACCATAATGTCCATTTGATTGTGGTTGGACATTTGGGCTGTTTCCATGTTCTTGTGATGGTGAATAACACTGCTGTGAACATTGGTGTACAAGTCTCCATTTGCATCTCTGTTCTAATGTCCTTGGGGTATGTTACGTGCAGTGGAATAGCTGGGTCATATGGAGTTTCTGTGTTCAGCTTTTCGAGGAATCACCAAACTGCCTTCCAGAGTGGTTGTACCATTTTACAGTCCCACCAACTTTGTATGGAAGTTCTTATGTCACCACATCGTCTCTAATGTTTATTGGTTTCTGTCCTGTTAAACTTTGCCACTGCTACTGGGGTGAAATGGTATCTCATTGTGGTTTTGATCTGCATCTGTCTTATTGCCAGTGATTTTGAGCATTTCTTTATGTGTCTGTTGGCCGTCTGAAGGTCTTCCTCTGTGGAAAGTCTTTTCAAGTCTTTTGCCCATTTGTAATTGAATTATCAGTCTTTTTCTTGTGAAGGCCCAAGATTATTCTGTAAAATTGTGTTACCAGACCCGTGTTTGAGATGGTATTGTTAGGAGACCCGTGTTAGAGATGGTGTTGTCAAGTGTTTTTTCCCATTCGGTAGGTTTTCTTTTAACCTTGTTGGGAAAAGTTTTTTTATGCACACAGGGTTTTAATCTTTAGGAAGTTCCATTCATTAATTTAATCCTCTCCTGGTTGTTTATTGCTGTCTGTATTTATCATCCTCTTTAGACCATAGGCGAAACCTTCTAAGCCTCACTTTGTCTCTTACGATCTTTATGGTTTAGACTTTATCTCTAGGTCTTTGATCCACCTTGAGTTGGGTTTTATGTATGATGTGAGATGTGTCTCCTGCTTCAGCTTTCTGCAGGTAATAGTCCCGTTTTGCCAGTACCATTTATTGAAGAGGTTATTGTTTCCCCATCTGATTTGTTTAGTTCCCTTGTTGAATATCAGTTGACCATAGATAGATGGATTAATTTCTGTGCCCTCGATTCTGTCCCATTGGTCTATGTACTTATCATCGTACTAGAATCATACTATTATAATTATTACAGCTGTATAGTAGATTTTAAGATCAGGAAATGCTATATCTCCCACTTGGGAGAGACTGGACAGCATTATGCTGAGTGAACTAAATCAGACTTATAAGGACAAATACTGCATAAGAAAGATAGAAATATAACTAGTAAAATGTGCATGTGGGTCCACGGCAGGAGCAGAAGGAAAGGTGGAAGCAGAGAGGTGAAGATGGGGAGAATCATAAAGTCTCACAATTTGGTGGGTGGAGGGAGTGGGTAAAGGAAATTGGAGAGTCCAGCAGGGGTCTGGAAAAACAGGGTAATAGCAGACATACTACAAAGGGTGATTAATTTTATAAAACACAATAAATAAGGATGATTGTATGAAACACAATGTGAATGAAGAATAGCGTGAAACAATGTATATAAATTTCTATGCAAACCAATATTATTGTTGTTGTTGTGAAGTGCCGTCGAGTCACGGGCGACTCATAGCGACCCTATGAAGGAGAGTCCTTGACGCTTGGGTGCCTTTCATCCTCTCTCCATATTCATAGGGTTTCCGGAGGCAAGCTGTTATGGAAGTGGATGCCACTCCTCCTTCCACGTTTGTTTTAATCGGGGAGCTCCACCCCACTCTCTGTCTGCATTGGGTAGCCAACCATTAATGCATTTGACACATCAGTGTCATAGTGTTCAGCCTCACAGCAACCACAAGTGACTGCGGTATGGCAAACCAATATAAAATATTAAAAACAAAAGATCTCAGTTTATTCCTGAACAGAGAATTTCTCTATTGTACTGATCAGACGTTTTGACAGGGGCATACATTTCTCTGAGGAACATTCAGTAATATTTAGTATGTGGTGTCTGACACCATTCTAAAATCAGTTTCTGTGTCACCAATAGTATCTACCCCTCCTCTTTCACCAATATGGAATCCTTACTGTTGCCAACGTTTTTTTCTCTCTCCCTTATTGTGCAGCGGGTACAACTAAGGTTCCCAGTAAGATGTCTCTAGAGATCCCAGAGCTGGCCAGAGGCGACCCAGAAACACAGCCTGGGTCTCGGGACTGAAGTTGTTGGGTCACTGGTCAACCGGGAAAGTGGTTATCTGAGCACATGCTTAGCCTAATGTATCTGTTAAATAGATACATTAAAGGATGCAGTATTTACCAAGCAGAGAGTCCATTGAGAAATTCGAATGACAGAGATGAGACAGGGTGGAGGGGGATTGACCTCATGCCCTGAGCTTTAGAGGGAGAGAAGCCAGTTTAGATATTGTTCTGGTGGAAAGACACATTTGCAAAGTTGTATAAGAAGGATTTCTATCAAGACTTAGCCTGGGTCATTGAACTGTACATAACTTGGGTCAACTCTGGAAGGCCTGACTGGAAAACAGGAGGGATGGCATGGCCAGAGAGGGTGTGGCCTCTTAGAGAAAAGGACATTCTGTGGAAGGTATTCCTTCAAGGCACCTTGTTGACTTTGTAAGATGAAGGACACAGCGGTGAGGTAACATGGAAGCTGCAGTGAAAAAATTTCCGGCTTCGGCCCCCTCAAGGCTGGTTCTGCTGTTTCTCCCTTTACCCACCTCTCTCACCACTGGCCTCAAAGCTTCCTCCAGGCAGACCTGCTGGGTGGTTCCGTCTTGTCTCCCCAAACAGATATCGTCTCCTGGAGGCTGGAGTCATCCTTCATACAACCAAGAGCCAGGTTTAACCACTTCTGAGGGATGACATTATAATGTGGGCCTGTTACTCAGGACCACGAGGCCAGATAGCTGGACCCAAGTCACTCTTCAGCCAGGACTCCTCTTCCTAAGCCACCCTTGCAGCCCCCAGACAGGTGCTCGGGGAGGATGAGGCTGCAGTGTTTGTTCTATCAGGCTGAGCTTGTGAGCTTGTGAGTTTAAGGGCCTGCAGCTCTTTGGGGCACACACAAACTGGGATGAGAAACTCAAATGTGTACTCACACAAAGATAGCCTGAAATTGGATTCTGTATTCTGTTTCATGAGAAAAGTGATTCTGTTGCTTTAAGTGTGAAAGGAGTGGATGGTGAGAGAATGACATAGCCAAGGGTTTTGGGGTTTCGGGTACAGTTAAGGGAAATAGATGTTCCTTATTGGAGTGGCTCCACTTCCATGGCGTATCAACACTATCCAAAGGATATTGATTAGCGATGTTGGCATACTTTGCTCCAGTGGGCATTCTGGGTAACCACACTTTCTGCTAGCTGGAGAAAGACCTTTAATTAGCAGTTGCCCACTGTACTGCTACCACATCTCACGCCCTCCAGCAGGAAATAGCTTCTGCCAGGACGCAGAGACTTCACACCAGAGCGGCACATAAATGCATAATCGAAAGAGAGGAAGAGCCTGGGTCTTATTTTTAATCTCTGGAATTCTGTCTTTTTAAGAAGAGCTTGACTTGGCAGGAAGAAAGTATGTGTGATTGAGGGCTTCCAAGTCAGACTGGTGGCATGGTGCCATCACCAACCCAAGATGCCGGAGAGAACGAAAATAAGGGCTTGGGGAGGGTTAACAAAGCTTCATTGCAGAAACCAAACAAAGAATTCAGGGAATGAAGTAATAATGGGGATCTGTCCAACAATATTCTTTGGGATGCATCCAAGACTCTAATCATAGGCAAGCTAATTCAGTGCTAATTTCAGGGGGCAGAAGAAAAAAAAAGATGGGGGAAAATAGATAATTAGAGAAGAAATGGAAACACTAGAGGAATCACATAAACATAAATTAGGTCTCAAAATACTCACACAATTAATCACAGCCAGGGGTGAATGAAGCTTCATCCTATCAAGAAGAACTGAATATTTCATAAAGTGCACAAAGCAAAGATGAACCGAGAGGCATTTCACCCAGTCATAACTTAAAAAATAAAACCCAACAACTTGTCTAGAATTAACAGCCGAAATACAAGAGAGAAATAACGTCTTCATTAACCAGTGGGAATGAAAAATGGAGTTGGAATTCACAACAAATGTTCAAATTCTTCAAAGCTCGCTCTCCTCCTATTGAAATTACAGCCATAACTTAAAAAAAAATATTTTTTCTTTTTTCTGTCTCTGGAATGGAATGATTCATTGTATACTTTAAAGACAAGAGAATAGAGGAGATAATTAAAGCTGTGGGGCAAAAAAAAATCTCCCGATTCTAAGACATCAGGATCCAGATGGCTCTAACTGAGCTTCTCATTGAAGAATCAACTTTTGAGGGGTGAGTGAGCAACTTGGTCAGTTTACTTTACTATCACAGAGCCAGCCATTCTTCAGTCATTAAAAATACTAGCTGTAAAATTGAAATGATGGAGTGGAGATCTGGGGAACTGTAAGAACACCATGTTTTATCTTCCTTTGGAAGTCATGGTTTATTGGGAATTGAATGGAGTATGTGAAGCCCCCTACTTTAAGCATCCAAAATTGTGGGCATTCTACTTTTAAGTGAGCCATTGCCTGTTCTGAAGAATGGAGACTATGTCCTAGGAAGAACATCCCTTAGTAGGAAGGAGCGAACATCTGGAGAGAGGGTATCTGGGGGACAGACAGGAGAGTCTCTGCACGCGTTGGCATCCCAGAGCATAGAGTTTGCAAGAATTCTTTGATCTGAGTATAGACTGTCCAAAGGTGGAGTATCCTGTCTTGGAAATAGTGAGCCCTTCATCCCAGGAGAAGTTTGCACAGCCTACTGGCAGAAATGTTGAGGACAAATCAAATACAGAATTTGAAAGTCACTGTTTACTTCTTGCATTCTCTCATTCTGAGATCGCAAGGTAGATCACACTTAAACTCTCCAGAGAACTCAAATGATGTATTAAAAAGCTTCCGAGACAAGAGAGGTTGCCTGTAACAACTAGTCCTTATATTATGAAGCCTGACATAGCCACTGCAAGATAAAATGTATTGGTCACACTGAAAAAAGGACTTGGCAAGGGCATCACCATGCTTGCTGAGACTGGACCTTTCTGAGTGACCTGTGGTTATCCTGGATTCTCCACAATATCCCCTAGCCAGTCTGGGATGCTCAGAAGGCAGTGATGTTGGTGATAAGTGAGAAAGAAGGCAGGGAAAATAGTCCTCAGGTACCTTCCCAATCCTGGGCTCAGAGATGAAGAAATATAGCTCCCATGCTTCTGTTAGGAGTCGAGTGAGGGGCAAGGTATATAGAATTTTACTCAGGTTCATCTATCCTAGACCTGCGTGTGATACCCAGTCTGCCTCTCATTCTGGCCTCCCTCCAGCAGACCAGGGATGCCACTGTGCTCAGTGAGCACAGTGTTACAATGTTACAATGAGGATTCTCTTTGGCTGAGTCCCTCTGTCAGAGGCTCCCTTGCAGCATGGTCAGAGAGCAGTGGGGATACAGGGACACCAGCCATTTAAATGCTCCTTTATGGGTAGTGCGCAGCTGGAAGAAATTTTGGGCCACAAGTGATCACAAATCATTACTTCACTAAGCCTCAAAGAAGTGGGTTTTGTCGGTATATGCTTGTTATACATAGATGATCACCCTTTGAAAATATACACTTGAAGCCAAAGCTGGTCAGATGCCATTCCTGGGGGGATTCCGAAGTTCATTTGATCACATAGGAGTATTTTGTTGTGGGAGAGTGTGGTGAGCTTTAATTAGCTGGGGTTCAAAGACTGCACAGCAGACATGGCTGTTAGTTAAACAGAATATAAATGAATCAGCATAAACAGCAACAGGATGCAATTTAGTAATACCATTTCCTTCTGAAAGATCAGAATGACCCAGACATTATCTCCTTTGGTTAATTAGAATCTTTGGTGTTTAGGGGGTCAAGGTACAGAGGCTCAGCAGAGTGGGAGAACAGAAGCCTTTCAGATCCCTCATATGTGTGGGTTGCATTGGGCTCCACCTGTGGGCATCAGGAAGGAGCTCAAGCTGTGAGTTAGAATTGAGCAATCTACCTCTTTTGGCCTGATCTTAAGAACTACAATCAATCAATCAGCAAGCTTTTATTGAACACTATGTAAATATAGCTGTGCTGGCATTGACATCAGCCATGAAGAGGAAAACAGCAAGAATGTGATGATTCCAACACCACAGGTCTTGAAGGGTAGCTTTGTTTGGAATTCCTGAGTAATTCAAGTAAAAACTATTTTGGATTATAATAATATCCCAGGGGCTGCCAAAAGAACAAAGAAATATATCTTGGAGAAAGTGTAACCAGGACATTCATTAGAGGCAAGCGTCTGAAGCTTTTTTTTACATGCTTTGGGCATGTTGTTATACGGGGCTACTCCTTAGGAAAAGACGTGCTTAGAAAAGCAGAGGGTCTGAGAAAGAGAGGAAGGCGCTCAACAAGGTGGACTAACACAATGACTGTAAAAGTGCGCTCAAGGATATCAGAGATAATGACAGTGGCGTAGGATGGGGCAAGGCTCAGATCTGTGGTTCATTGTCATGGTTCATAGGGTTGTGGTTCCTTGACAGCACCTAACAACAGCAATGGTGAAGTGATGACTGCTTTATTAAGGAAGTAGAAGAAAGCACAGTGCATTATGTAGATGACATAACCCTGCGTGCTGAAAGTGAGAAGGACTTGAAGCACTAACTGAGAAAGATCAAGGACTACACACTTCAATATGAATTACATCTCAACATCAAGAAAACAAAATTCCTTGACAATGTACCAATAGACAACATCGTAATAGATGGAGAAAAGATTGAAGTTGTCAACAATTCCATTTTACTTGGTTCTACAATCAATACCTTTGCTACCACTAGTCAAGAAATCAGAAAATGAGTTGCATTGGAAAAAAATTGCTATCAGGGACCTCTCCAAAGTTCCAAGGCAATGATGCCAGTTTGAAAACGAAGTTGTCCCCGATCCTTGTCATAATCTTTCCACTTCCTTGCTATACGTCTGAAATTTGGACAGTGACTAAAGACAACAGAAGAAGAATCAGTGACTGTGAGTTGTGGTCTTAGAGAAGAGTACTGGACTGTCAAGAGGAAAAAAAGTATCTGTCCCAGAGAAAGTGAAGCCTGGTTCTCCTTGGAGAAAAGGACTCTGAAACTCTGTCTCACATACTTTGACATGTTGCTAGAAGGGACCAGGTTTTAGAGAATGACCTCACACTTGGAAAGGTCAGCATAAAAAAGGACCTTCAAGGAGGTGGATTGATCCAGTGACTTTAACAGTGGACTCGAGTGTGTTGGAGATGGAATGGCACAGGAGAAGCATGATTCAGATCCGTTGTTCTTAGGGTCGCAGTGAGTTGCAATTGACGCAACAGAATGCAACAACAAAAACAATAAGAAAGCGTAATCATTATAAGGAGCGACATGGAAGATAAAAAGAAGATGTAAGTGTAATATCTAGAAATAGGAAATAAAATTTTTGTGGAATTAATGGAAGGTGAGGCATTACAAAAGAAAAGATGAGTGAACTCAAAGTTATTACCAAAT
>NW_006399777.1:16262663-16274655 GCF_000299155.1 Elephantulus edwardii | reverse complement strand
TTCCAATTTATATTGGTTTGCTTACAAATTTCATATCTATTATATATATAGTGTTTGCTTACAACTTTCATATATATATATTGTTTCACACTATCTTTCATTCATTCACATTATGTTTCATACAATCATTCTCATTCATTGTGTTTTCTAAAATGAATCACCACTGACTTATGCTCACCATTACCCTGTCTTTTCAGAATCCCACCAGATCTTTCCTATATCAGAGGGAAGACATAGGACTTTTTTTAAAAAAACAAAAACAGTAGTATGTGTATGATGTTAGGAACATCCAAATAGCAGACAAAGTACAGAATGAAAAATGACAGTCCTTCTCTTCTATTTGCATGCTACCCTCTGACAATCTCCACTGGTAACAGTTCCTAGTAATTTGTTCAGAAAAATATAAATACGTTAACATCCATCAAGGTGTACCGAAATGTTTGAGAGACCAGTCCAGTTTGAGGCCAGCCTAACCAGCGAGCACTCTGGCTGCACTTTCTCTAAGATGTATTTGTTTGTTCTTTTGGCTGCCCATGGGATCAATTTTTTTCTGTCATCCTTATTCATTGTCCAGCTCTCAGATACATAGCAACTAACTAACACTAAGGTGCATCAGATTCAGGCCATGGTCTTTCCAATCACTTGCTATGCATCTGAGAGCTGGGCTGTGGCTACGGGTAGCTAAAATTGTTGTTTACTCACTGCTTTATCACCCACTACAGATCCCTCCAATCCAAATCCGCTGTCCTGAGTGTGCTTCTTATTCATGGCTGCCTTCCATTGGGTTTGCAGTATTTGAGGGAAGAGATTGGCAGTTTTTCTTCTGAGGGGCAGTTGACAGATTTGAACTGCAGACCTTTATACTAGCATCCCAGCACATACATTTTACCACCAAGGAGAAGTAGTTGAAAAACTGTGACAAATAATACCATACAGCGGCTGCTGAGTTAGGGGAAGCAGACAGCTATCTGGAAAAAGATAGTTGATGTATCTCTATGCCTTGTATTTTATTTCACTAGTCTCTGCTTCTCCATACCAGCACACCACACTCTCTTTTTCACTAGCTATGGCTTAGAGTATATTTTAATATCTAGTAGGGCTGGCTGTCCCATATGATTCTTTTTTGAGAGTTTCCCTGGCTATTTTTCCTTATTTCTGTTACGTTAAAATGATTTCACAGGCTTCCGACCTACAGGAAGTATGATGAATAATGCAGCACTTGAAAAATATAGAAATGTGTTATGCATGCTGACATGCCCACCCAGCTTCTGAAATAAAATCCTACAAATGCAGAGAGAACCCTGTCTGCTCTCCACAGTCCTATACCTGCTCCCCACATGGTGCAAGTCGGAGGAAACTTGATTTTGGGTCCTACACTTTTTTTCTTTTATTATTTTTGTGTAAGTGTACTGTCAAATCAGATCTGACTGGTACTGGAGGAGATTGTTCCTCCTTCCCCAGCAGAGCATCTGGTGGATTCGAACTGTGCGCCTCTAGGATGGTAGTTGAAGCTCCTTGCCACTAGGCCACCAGAGGTCCCCTGGGTCCTACACTTTTAATGCTTCTGTGTATAATTGTATCTCAACTTAGTGATCTACACGTTTGTAAATGTTATGTAAATGGTAGTATACTTTCTATTTTCTTTTGAAGCTTGCTCTTCCCTCTGCTCAACATTCTGTGTGAGCAATTCCTCTGTTGAGACTTTTTTTAATAGGGTCTGTTATTTCCACAAACATTTTCTAGGTGGTACAGTACTGGTCTGTCGATTTTCTGTACAGAGGGAACTCGTGGTTGCCGTGATGCTGAACACTGTGACCCTGATGTGCCAAATGAGATATTGGTCACCCATGGCAGTGTTTGGTGGAGCTCCCCAATTAAAACAAGCTTGGAAGCAGGAGTGGCATCCACTTCCGAAATAGCTTGCCTCTGGAAACCCTATGATCTTGGAGAAATGAAGAAAGTTATACAAATGTTCAGGTCCTTTGTTCATAGGGTTGCTATGAGTTGCCTACAACTCGACAGCATTTAACAAAAACATTATTATTTCCACAGATGTATGGTATTTTTTGTATGAAAATACTACAGTTTATTAATTTCCTTACTGATAGGCAGTTAGGTTGTATATAGTTTTCCACTCTTACAAATAGTACCTCCAGTGAAAATCCCATTTGTCTCTCTTTTGTATAGTTCCAAGACTTTCTCATCACTGTTTTGTGTCTATATCCAGGAAAAGAATTAATTGCTTATTTACTTATTCAGTTTTGCTAAACCCACATTCAACCCATGACTGTCCGGTCAGTTCTAACGGGATGGTGACCATTCATCTGGTTTCCAAGGCTGTGAACATCACAAAAGGAGGATGCTCACCTTTCTCTCAAGGAGTGGCCGGAGCTTTGAAATCACACCTTTGGATTTGCAGTCCAGCATGTTATACTCTACATTGTCAGAGCCCCGTTAGTTCTGCTTGTTGTTAGTTTGTGCTGACTCAAAGCTGACCCTCCCATGAGTTTTTAAAGTTAGTAAATCCCACTGGAGGAGATATCCCATCTTTCTCTCGTGTATCAGTTGGTGGCTTCGAACTGTGTGCCTTTGAATTCTCAGTGCAGCTTCTTACCTCTAGGCCTCCGGAGCTCTATTGTTGTGTGATGTGCCGTGGAGTAGAAACCGACTCCAGCAGGTAGGTTTTCAGAGGCAGTAAGTCACACGTGCGGAGACTGCCCATTCCTCTTCACCTCGATGTAGCCAAATTGCTTCTTTAAATGGCTCTGCCTGTTTGAACTTCAGAATTTGTTTCACGATTTCCAACAACAGCAACAACTTTTCCAAATGAATATGCAAATTGATGATACTTCCATAAGGTCAGTTTTATAGATTTGTTTAGGCAAGATTAACATCTTTATGATGTTTATAATTCTTATTCAAGAGTCTTTTTTTATTAAGTATATTTCTAGGTATTTTGTCTTTTTTGTTGCCATTATAAACGGGGACTTTCTCTTCCCATTATTTATTCCGACTCGTTGTTGTTTGTAATTATAAAGTCCATTGCCTTCTACATATTACATTTATATGTTTCCTCTTTACTATTACTGTTTATAGTAGATAGCCAATTGATTCTCTTGGTGTAAATTGTGGTGTATAATCTGCTGGTGGTGACCATTTTTATGTCCTCCTTTCCAATCTGTTTATCCAATTTCCTTAGCTAATTATTTTACCTACTGCCCTGAAACATTGTTAAATAACACTGGTGAATATGAACGTTTTGTCTTTTTCATGATTTTTGTGGATTAAAAAAAAAAAATCCAGTGTTTTCCTGTTAAGCATTTTGTGTTGAGAAAGATACCATTCACTGTGCAAAAAGGATCTGTCTTTTCTTTTTCAATTTTGTTTTATTAATTTTAATGAACATTTACAGAGATTTTGAATTTCCGTTCATTTATTGTTGTACTCTTCTCCCTGCCCACCCCTCCCCCCCCCCCCGCCCCAGTTAGCTCCTCTTTTTGAAAAGTAAAAGAAAAATTCTTTCATTGGTATACAATCCCCCGCACGCGCCCCACCTCCCACCGTCCTGAGTACACTCCACTATGCAACCTTAATTCTGGACTCTTGTGATAACCATAATACCATATCATATATCACTTTTAAATTGTTCTCTCCCTCATCTGTTTTGAAAAAAAAATCAAGGAGGGCTGTTAAGTATTATGTATTGCCTATTTAAGATCGAGTGAGATGGTCAGATGTTGCTCTATTGAATGTTAGTATATTTAATTATGTTGTTGATTTTCTGATATTGAATCATGTTAGAATAAGTTGTACTTGGTTCTTTAGGGTGTTGCTCGATGCTCGACTAATATTTTAGTTGGGATTTTGCACTGAGATTTATATTGTTGTTGTTGTTGAGTGCCGTTGACTCATAGGCGACTCATAGCGACCCTATGAATGAAAGTCCTCGACCCTTGTGTGACTTTTATCCTTTTTCCAGGTTCATAGGGTTTCCAGAGGCAAGCTGTTACGGAAGAGGATGCCACTCCTGCATCCAAGCTTGTTTTAATCGGGGAGCTTCACCAAACACTGTCCACCATGGGTAACCATGATCACATTTGACACATCAGTGTCAGTGTTCCGAGGTTTATAGACAAGGTTAATGTGAAATACCTGCCTGGTTTGGAGCACCTGTGCATGCAGCCTCCTTGAAGGACCTAGGCATTTGTGTCCCCTTACAGCTTCAATATTTGCACTAAGAACAAGTTTTCAAGATTTTTTAATCTCCAAATATCCCACAGACCTTTAGCCTTCTAGAGATTATTTCTACAAGTCTATCTCAAATCATAATGCTATGTCTGGGTATAGAGCAGTTTTCTACGCTAGCTCATTATCTTGTTAATAATTTTGTTTAATAAGTGAGTTTTTGTGAACTAGGATGACATGTTCACTCCTAAGCAGACCTTCTAACTTTTTCCTCCTCTGTTTGCTACGTCAGTACAGGTACCTAGCAATTTCCAAGGCCTTTTTTGAACCTGGAATAGGCCTTTCAGAGGAAAGTGTAGATCTGGAAGTGTACTTTTCCAGACAGATGATGTTTTAAATAATAGCGGAGCTTTTTACTCATCCAGGCTTGGAAGCTTGTTTATTACTTACTATCCCTGCTTTTCACATGAGCCGACGAACGGGAGACTTAGTCAGGGCTCAACCAGCTTTTAAATACAAAGACCCACCCACCAGGGCCTGATTGCCTTAAACAAGAAGCTTTTGGCCCACAGCTGACTGTTAACTAAATCCAGGTGACCAATCATCTTAAACACAATTGTGAATGAAAAACAACAAACAACAAAACAAACCCAAAACAAAGTGACCAAACAGTTTACACTTGACTTTCAACTTTCAACTAAAACAAGAGAACCTACCCTCCCGAATCTAACTGCTTCACATATGAGCCTCCAAACTGAAGACTTAGTCAGAACTCAACTGACTTGTAAATAAAATACAAAGGGTTACACACGAGGTCCTGATAAACTTTAACAAGAAGCTTCCAGCCACAGCTGATTGTTAACTAAATCCAGGCAACCAATCAGAGGTAAAGCACTGGACTGTCAGGTTGCTGTACTTAGGTAACTTGGGGTTGCTGTGATGCTGAAAGCTGTGCCACTGGTGCATCAAATGCCATAATGGTTACCCATGGTAGACAGGATTTGTAGAGCTTCCAGATAAAGATAGGCTTGAAATCAGGATTGACACCTACTTCTTACACAGGCCTTTGGAAACTCTATGAACATTAGAGAAACAATGACAGTTATAGAAGAAGGTTCAGGTCTTTTGTTCATAGGGTTGCCATGAGTCGTACTTGACTCGCTTTAACAACAACTAGAACAACAACAACATCCCCGCTAGAATCATGCGCTTGCCAATTCCAATTATAGCTACCCCTTCACTTGTCACATTCAGCTCTTGGGACAGGAACATGAACGGAATTCCATGCTGAGACCCCGTCTGGGAATCTGTTCGTCTTTGACCTTGACCAACGTAGGTTGTCTTCATCTTTCAAAGGGCAGTTGCTTCTGGAGAATTCTTAGGCCTGGGCTGTGCGCTTGCACCAAGGATACCAGTAACAGGTTAACACTGTGTAAGAAGAGGTCTCCTTCCGCATTTGCATGAGAAAAGAGAGCGCTGTACATTTGCACAGGGAAAAAGTAACTGCTCATCAATCACACGCTAGGTGTCCGCCCTGGAGAACAAAGGGCAGTTGTTTTTCTTTTTTGAAGTCAAGGGTTTTAAGTTAGGGGTTTCCAGCAAATGGGATCTCTCCTGGTAGGAGACTTTTCTTCTCCTTTTTTCCTCTGATGGACAAATTAGTTTCCATTTTTATTTCTTTGCGACTCCAGACGTCTCTGTAGGTTTTATTCTCCAGCTTTCCCTACCCTCTCCCTTTTTATTTACGCTCTTTCCGACTGCCCACCACTCCTTTCTTTCTTCCCTCCCTCCATCCTGTCTCTGGTGCATGATTTGTTTGCAATCAGGTTTTCTCTGTGACTTACAGGCTTCTTCACAGAAAAATGATAATGGATTGGTTTGCCGAGCCCCAGCTAGTTCAGCATCATTTACTAAGACCTGGTCAAGTCCCTTGTAAACAGACGACGCTAGCAGCCTGCACAGAGGAACGTGTTTGCATACACTCTATCAGCTCTCTGCATCTTTTCCCAGCCATGTATAATGACAAAATCTCAAGCCATGCATCTGAGAACCAATTGGTGGTGGTGATAGTGCTGTTGAGTTGAGTACGATCCATAGTGACCGGATGAACAACAGATCTGAACCCTTTCCTATCCTGTGCTGTCCTCACGCCTCATACTAGAGCCCATTGCAGCAGTCACTTCACTGTCAATTCACCTGGTCGAGGATCTGCTTCTCCTTTGCTGACTCTCTACCTTTCCAGGCATCTTATCCCTCTCCAAAAAAATAGCTCCTCCTAACAACATGCCCAAAGTGTGTGAGGCAAAGCATTATCATCTTTGCCTCCAAAGAGCACTCTGGCTGAACCTCTCCAAGATTTATTTGTTCTTTTGGCCGTCCATAAGAGTTTCAGCGCTCTTCTCCAACATCTCAGCTCAAAGACATCAGTTCTTCTTGTGTCACACTTATTACTGTCCAGTTCTCAAGATGCAAGTGATGAGAAATATCATGATCTGAATCACAATACACCTTAATCCTCAAACTGACATCACTACTCTTCAATAATTTGAAGAAGTCCCTAGCTGCAGATTTTCCCAGTGCAATATGTCTCCTGATTTCCGGACCGCTGGTACCAAGAGTGTTAATTGTAGATCCAAGCAAGATGAAGATGTTCAGTTTCAATCTTTTCTCCATCTATCATGATGTTGGCTATCGGTCCAGTAGTAAGAATCTTTGGCTTCTTGGCATTGAGATGCAACCCATCTTGAAGGCTGTATATGCTTTGATCTTTCGCAACAAGTGCTTCAAGTCCTCCTCATTTTTAGCAACCAAAGCGGTGTCATCTGCATTGTGCAGGTTATTGATGAGTCTCCCTCCAAACCTGATGACAGTTGAATTTAGAAAGTGATGCCCCAGCATTGTCCCTCTCCTTATATATAGTACAGCCCTGTGTGCTGATGGGCTCGGGGGCCTGGAGATTGCCTTGATTAGAGAGATTATTAGTTGTATAATGATCAAGTTCAGGCTTATAACCCTTTTTTGCTTCCTTTCATAACAGTCTTAAAGATTATAAGTATAAACTGTGTCGACCAAATTGAGGAATGTGCAGATCTCCTCAAGTACTGCTCAGCCCCAAAAACTTAAGTGGTTTCCCTTTGGCCACTGTTGTAAAACGGGGTTGAGGGAAGACAGAGAAGCAGGGGAGGAATGATGTATATGGCATTGAACAGATGAGGGAGAGAACTGTTTAAAAGGGATATATTATTGGGTATTATTGTCATGACAGGAGTCCGGAATGAAGGCTGCACAGTGGAGTGGATTTGGTGGGGAGGGATTATATAACAATGAAAGAGTTTTTCTTTTACTTTTTAAGAAGAAGGGTGAATTGGCGAGGAGAGGGTGGGCAGGGGGATAAGTGCAACAATGAATGATTGGAAACCCTAAGTCTCTGTAAACTTTCATTACAATTAATTTCAAAAAAAGATTAAATTTTTTTTTTAAAAAAAAAGAAGGGGGAAAGAAGTCAAAGGCACCAAAATAATAAAATAGAAAAAACAACAAACTGAAAGTCTAAACAAAGAGCAACCGTAGCCTGCAAAACTAGGTCGATTCTGTCTCGGGCTCCTCTCTCCAGCCAGCCCACCTCCTCCACCTCCCCCTGTGTCAGAACAATCCCCGAGAGAGCCCCATGCATATTCGCATGTACAAGACCCTCTCAGATCCCTGTCACTGTCTGATATATCCTCACTTGCTCCAGTCTCCTAGCTTTGATCCACCTCCTCCCCTCATCCCTCTGGCCTCAGTTTCAAAGCCACTTCTTACAGGTAGCTTTCCTGTCTGCAGGAGAAAAGATTTGGTGATTAAAACCTAGGAAGCCTTCTGGGGTAGTTCTGCTCTGCCTTGTAGTGTCACTATGAGTTGAGGCCCCTGTTACCTATGCACACACACCCCCTTCCCTGTGAACTTGATCTTGAAATGAGTATTTGGGACGCTTCTTGCCAGGTGTGTCTGCTTCCAAGATCATCAGCTTCATGAGGCTCAATGTCATGTGCTTAGCTTTATCCTCCGCCCTGATAGAGGTTCTGCAGAGCTGGTTGTTCTGCGAAGATCTACATACCGAACTGAAGGAAGGGTGGAATGCAAAGGAAAGAGACACCTTGCTTTGCTTAAGTTGGTGGAAGATGCTTGCATTACTGCATGATGTTTTTCTTTAATTTGAGTCTGTTGCATCCCGTCCTTTCTCTGTTGCATGTCTGGGTGTGTGTCTGTGTGTTTGTGGCCAGTTCATTCTCCCCACTTACCTACTGGACTCTGTTTCTTGAACTGGTTTTTCCTGGCTATAGCAGGAGCCTTAGAGATTAGGGATTGTGCTTCCTACAAAGTGAGGTTTCCGCAGTACGTGCGGGCAGGAATCTCTTGACAGCGTCTGAACTGACATAGAGACTTTCTCAAGAGGTGCTTGGGATGCGGAGATGCCCGAGTCTTCGTTTGACAGCACGTCAGAGCTCAGCATGGCTCTGCAGCGAGACCTCAGCCTCGGAGGAGACCCACCTTAACAGGTGACATTGAGAGTGTCCCAGGATCTGCTTCCTCATCTGAGGTCCATTTAATTTGAACCTTCTGATATCAAATGGCAAAACCTGAAGCTTCTCAGGCTCAATAATATCTAAGAGACCATCTCCACCATCATCCCCCCAACCCCGCCCCCTGGAGCAAAAGTTACGTTGAACAGACAAGTGCAATATTTGCTCTGTTTGTCTCTCTGGCTTGCTATGGCTTATGAAACCCAAGATGATTGTTTCAATTAGTTCTTTCTTTGGTTTCTGGCAAATGAAAGAAAGGTCTAGAAGAGTGATGGGGAGTTTGGTTCAGGGCATGGTAGATCAACCAGCTTCTGCTGCTGCTTCTGCTGAGGGCTTTTCACCACTTGCACCTTGGTTCAGTGTGACACAGAAACTAGGCATGCTCAATGCTGTTGATGGCAGGTCACCATATAACGCAGAGCAGAACTACCCTCTAGGGGATTTGAAGCTGTAATTCTTATGGAAGAAGATTGCTACTTCTTTCTCCTGCAGAGGACATGAGGGGCTCAAGCTGCTGATTTGTTGGTTGGTCATCAATGGCTTTAGGCACTGTGCCACCAAGGTTTCTTGTATTTGTTCCAACCCACCACCACCCCTCACTGTTGTGGGATTGACACTGACCTCCTGTAGGACAGAGCAGAGCTGGTGTTTAGAGTTTGCAAGGCTCTGAGTCTTTACAGAAGCAGATTGCCTCATCTTATTTTTTGGCAGGTGGTGAGTTCAACTCTCTGACATTTCAGTGATCAGCTTAATACTCGATTTATACTTTTTTAAAGAAAATTTTCATTTTATACTGGTTTGCTTACAAATTTCATATACTTTGTTTTTCTCACCTTATCTTTCTCCTTTCCTTTCCTCTCCCCTCCCTCCACTCATCAAATTGTGAGACCCTATGATTAACCACCCCCACCCTATTACCTCTGCCCATCCTCACCCCTCTGCTCCCCCCCTTCCCCTTGGATCCTCATACATGTTCTACAATAATGGTCTTACGCAGTATTTGTCCTTGTAAGACTGAGTTAGCTCACTTAGCATAATGCTCTCCAGCCCCTCCCAAGTTAGGTAGTGATTTACAAAATCATTGCTCCTGTGTGCTGAGTAGTATTTCATCGTGTGAATGTATTTGATTCACTCTTGACAATAGTAATGGTTTTGGGTGTGGTCAAATTAGAACCAAATCATAGCTCACCCTCTAGCAGGTTTTCAGAGGGAATTAATTGCATGTGAAAAGGTTGCCCATCTTTCTCCCATGGAGCAGATGGTGGATTCGAACCGTGTGCCTTCAAATTGATGGTGCAACTCCTTACCACTAAGCCATGGAGGCATAGTTTCCTCTGCTTCCTCTTTAGAATGACTGATCCCCAGAGATGTATTGAAGAGGCAAGTGCCTTGTTCCTGGAAAATGTCCCTTTTGGATATTTTTCGCTCTGTAAGAGTGACAGAGAGAGAGAGGTGTGACAGAGAGAGCGAGTGAGAGTGAGCATGAGAGAGAGAGAGTTAGAGAGAGCGAGAGTGAGAGAGTGACAGAGAGAGAGAGGTGTGAGAGAGCGAGTGAGAGTGAGCACAAGAGAGAGCAAGAGTGAGAGAGAGCTACAGAGAGAGAGAGAAGTGGGAAAGAGTGAGAGTGAGAGAGTGAGCGAGAGAGCGACAGAGAGAGAGGAGTGAGAGAGAGAGAGCAAGAGAGAGCAAGCACAAGAGAGAGCGAGAGTGAGAGAGAGAGAGAGAGAGAGAGAGAGAGAGAGAGAGAAGTGGGAGAGAGAAAGCGAGAGCGAGCACAAGAAAGCGAGAGTGAGTGAGAGAGACACAGAGAGAGAGAGAGTGCACTTGGCAACAGTGATCTGTGGCTGTTACCAATGAATTTCTTCCACAGAGGGAATAAGAAAGCCTCCACTTTGAAGTGGAAATTTTCTAGGCTTGGATTAAGCTGAGAAGTAAAATATGGTGCTAGGCCCTTTTGTGTGCAGATTCAGAAGCTGAAAACATGCGCTTTCCCCATTAAACATGCTCGAGTATCTTTCTCGTGAGCATGTAAGCAAAAGTGAAATTGCCATTTAGAGCTCTAAGCGGAAAAGCCTGTTCGAATGGTAAGCAAAGTCATTTATGCCTCTATTCAAGTTCAAGAAGGTGAGCTGATAATAGAGAAGTGTGTTGGATCTGTCTTCTGTATTTTGACAGGAGTCAGGAGGGAGGGAGGAGGGTGTGCGATTGGAATCCTGAGTGAAATGAGGAGTTCGGGTCCCTTCATAAACCTGCTTTTTTACTTTTCCCTTCTTGGAACAGAAAAGGGGGTGACAAAAAGCAGCCCCAGTTTCGGTAGTCTTTTCCAGCCATCTTTTGGGCTGACCAGCAAGACTTGAGCAATGTTCTAGGGGGTTGAAGAAAAAGCAGCAAACCGGAGCATTTTCTCTGACACTTTGTCCAAGAGTTTACTTCTAATCCAGTAATGGAGAGTTGCGAATTACCCAGAGATCACTGGCTTCTAGCTGGCTGTTGAGTCACTTGTAACTCATGTTGACCATTGAAAAACCATTGGCCACTGGGACAGTGACATGAGGACGAGGCATTGCCCAGTCCTCAGTCATCTTCTGACTGTTGGAATGTGTGAGTTCACCACAGTGACCACTGTGTTTGGAATCTCTTCTTCCTCTCTAGCTCCCTGGGTGTGCGTCCTTCCAGGATTCACCTCCCTGGTGATCTGTGGCAACAGGAACATTTTAATGATATACCAGGTCAGATATTATGGCATACCAAGCCCAGGGGAATAAGCTTTGAGATGCCACACAGCCTTTCAGGCTTCTTTCAGTCCTATTAGCTTCACTGTTCCTTCCCTGCAGAAGTCATTGCGATGATAGAGAATGTGTATTTGACGGCACCCTGCTCTTGTTCTCCAGTCAGTTCCGCCTTGACTCCCTCGTTCCCTTCTTTAACCTGGTGCACTGAATGCCACCTCTATCACTGATAAAGGGGGGACGGTCTGGGTACCTACTGCATAATTGTGAAGAACCACAGGACCCTGAGAAGCAAGCCTAGTGCATTGTACGCAAGCCAGTCCCAGCCCAGTTGAATCCTACTTACGATGACCTAATGTATGTCGAGACTAAAGTTGTGTTTCCTGTGGTTTTAAGTGACTTAATTGGAAGGAATAGCTCTTTAGGTCTTCTTTCAAAGGTGCTTCTGGGTGGACTTGAACATCTAACTTTTTTTAATTAAATTTTATTAATTTTAATGAACATTTACAGAGATTT
>NW_006399777.1:16250357-16262437 GCF_000299155.1 Elephantulus edwardii | reverse complement strand
GTATTCTCTTAGCTACTTCCTGCTGAAAAGGGACGCTGTAGGTTTCAGGGTGAAGATCTTCTCTCACTACTTTAAAGGGACCCTTTGGCAATAGGAAACACGTAGACTGTTGTGGAGACTGCTTTTGGAATTTAGATGCACTGTTATCATTTGTGCTTAGCCGTACATGTTCATATCCTTGAAAATGCATCATGGAACTGTTGCAGCCTAGAAGACACAAATTTAACTAACAAGTTAGAAGTACATGAGTTAAAAATTAAAAAGCAATAATATTCCATGTAGAGGTTTTAACAGTGGCACAAATCAAGTTACAGAGGGAAGGTAGTTCTTAATATAAAAGTCTATTAATTAACACTTTGTCTGTTATAGTATAAAGGTTAGGAACCACAAGATGTAGAGGCTCAACTATGTCATTTACTGTTCTTAAGTCCTGGAGCAAATTCCATCTACCACTGGGTTGTTTTACAGCTCAGAAGTCCTTGACTAGAAGTCAAGCACCGTAGTGGTTTGTGCCATCCTGGCATGGGATGTTAGTAAGCATTGGTAAAAGGAATAAGAACAATAAGGACATGTAACGGGGAGGAGGTCTTGGCGCATGGAATGGGCAGAAAGTGCCTCTGGAGGTTTTCTGTAGAAGGCTAAGTCAGAGGTCTGCCCTGAGTCTCTGCCATGATAAGATTTGTGTCGAGGAGTCCAGGACACACTCCGTATACACCTCGCCCTATTATTGAGGAATGGTTTATTCTCGGTCAGCCCACCATATTTAAAGTTCTGGTAGGTTTCAGCCTCTTTGACCTGAGAAGTCCTGAGGGACATTATATCATAAAGAGACAAATGCACCATTTGAGGTCCTTCTCAGCCTCCTGAGACTCCCTGGACTCAGGTCTATGAATAGAAGAGAGAAGAATTAACAGCCACAGCTGAGCAGGGTCAAAATGGCAGAGCAGAAAGGAGCAGGACTACAGGCATCTCTCTCAGGCTACAGGCGCCATTGATTTCTGCTTCTGCTATGCTTTCCCCAAGGACCTTTCATGGACCACGGCTCATCCGGAGCTCAGAAGTGGCATTTCCTCTGGGCAGCCTTCCCTGGCCAGCCCACTGAAGGATGCTGACTCTTCTATCGCACTGCTGACTGACGCAGTGAATGGATGATAGATGAGGGCTCACTTCTCGCTTTGTGGCTTTTATTATTTATCAAAGACCCTCCTTGGTCTTGGCTTGGTCACTGGCCACAGTGGACACAAAAGCTTGTCTCTGGCTTTGGGCACCAGCCCAGATGGGCAATGTCTACATTCCCTCCATGAGGAGAAATATTTTTCTCCTCCACCAGCTGAGTCTTAAGTGTTTTGATGACGAGAGGCACTTTAGAGCCCCTTCTACAAGCAGCTTCTCTCTATTGGATCCCAAACTAAGTGTGAATCATGGCCCAAAGCTGTGACATCCTGTACTATACTGGTAAACAACCAACGTCTTACTCCTGTTGTGAGGATTCTGACCCATGGTCATCCTCCAGGCATTGCTGAGGCTGTAAATCCTGATAATATCAGACTGACCATCCCATCGTTCTTCCACAGAGCAGCTGGTGGATCCAGCTGCTGAACTTTTTGGTTGGCAGCTCAAGATCATTAAACAGCTGCAGCTATTTGTAGCCTGGGCCTCTCCTGTTAATACTGAGAGAGCTCAGAGTTACCCCCATGGCAGCCAAGGTGCACTGGGATGGCTTTGAGTGGGCTGACACAAAGAATGGAGCTACACCAAGGCTTGAAGGAGAACACTTGATCTTCACCAGAGTCTGGGATGTGAGAGGAGAAGTGTAGCTGCATATGACAGGCATTCCGCTGTGCCGGGTGTATCCACTTCGTGCCCCACATCAAGCCCCACTGCCGTAGAGTCTGCTCTGACTCATAGACATCCTCCTTCAGGGTCCCAAGGGTGAAAATCACTATCGAAGGGGACCCATCTTTTTCTCATGGAGTGGCTAGTGAGTTCCAGCTGCCAAGTCAGCAGTCCTATGCAGCGTGCAACAATACCAGGGCTCATGTCTTGGGGAAGGTGCAGCCGGAGTGCTCTTTGGAGGCAAGGATGATGCGGCTTTGCCTCACATACTTTGGACATGTTGCTAGCAGGAGCTATTCCTTGCAGTGGGACATGATGCAGGGAAGGGTGGAGGGTCGGCGAGGGTGAGGAAGACCCTTATCCAGGTGGAGTGACACAGTGACTGCTGCAGTGGGCTCTTGTGTGTCAGGAAATGTGAGGATGGCGCAGCTCACATCTGCTGCTCATAGGGTTGCTGTGAGTCGTACTCGACGCCACCACCCGACGACAGCAATTGCCTGTGAATGATATCCACTTACCGTCTCCTGCCTCTAGACCTCAGTCCCATAAAGTTCTCACATTTTCAAAAGGGCTTGATGGTGAGGCTGCCGTGTGTGCTGCTAGGACTTGGAGTAGAAGTGGAGTCTGTAGCGATTCCAACCCAGAAGGAATCCCCCCGGCCCCCAGCCCCTCCTTTCCACTGACCCCATCATTTAAACATCTCTCTGCCACAATGGCAGTGATCAAGCTTCCCTCTTTGTACTTGGTGGCAGGCCAGCTCTGTGCTGCTGACTTCCTGGAGACTCCAGACAAGTGACTGCAGAGCCTCTGTGCAAGCAGGTGATGTGTGACTTCGGCACAATCTGTGGTTTGAAAGCAATTTTGCGTCTTCGAGGCGCCCATCTGTGGGGGTGGGGGGAGCAGTGTCTGTGCGTGTTTCTTTGCTTATTGAGGAAACAACTGCTGCTTGGGAGTGTGGCTGTCTGCCCTCTTGCTTGTGTTTTTTGTTTGTTTCCCAGCTGAAAAGCGCAAGGGCTTCTCAGGACACAGAACCCAACTCCGGAAGAGCTCAGGTCCCTCCTGGGTCTCAGGCACTTCTTGGGGTTTTCCTTCTTTGTGGGGATGGAAGTGTGTGCAAGGCTGGGTGTACCAGCTGGGAGCCCAGGCCAAGAAGAGAGCAGATTTCTAATCCTGAGTGGTCCCCAGAAGGCCTTAGTTCCCTTCGTCATGATGGACAGGGGACTGGGGTGGCATGGACAGCATGTGCCTGGACAGCATGCTCTGGTGGGTGTCGTGTGCCAGGTCTTCATTGTCCTCCAGGAACTAGGCCGACTCCTTATTTCCCTGCCCTGGTCTTCTCAGCATGCTGGCCAGTGGAGGGGAGGAAACGAGGAGAAAGATCGTAGATTTCCCTCATCATCAGAGGAACTCACAGAACATGGCACAGGGGTTAGGGGTCGAAAGGACGCTTGGACCTCAGATGCACGGAGCCCGTCAGAGTCACATTGGCCGTCAGCCGCAGCCTTTTGAGGACCCGGCTTGTGGCGCGTGTCGCTGTGGGTGTTTTGTGCAGATGGCGAGAGCCGCCCTTAACTGGCGTTGGCCTGGTGTGCCCCCTCCATGTTGAATTCCCGTTTCTGGCAGCTTGCTCATCCCCCAACTCCTTGTCCCTGGAATACCCGGCTCTCACATGTGTTAGTGACTTTGCACTTGATCTTCTACCTGCCTGGAGCGCCTTCCCTTGCTGCTCTGCTTTTGCTGTTGGTGGTGGTGGTGTTAAGTGCCATCAAGTTGATCATGGCTCAGAGGCTGATGATGACTCAGAGTGACCCAATGGACAATTAATTCCCCCTCCTGTGCCTTTCTTCCCATCTCAGTTAGACTTTCAGCTTGTTGCTATAATTATGGTGTCATTCCGTCTCATTGAAGGTCATCGCCTCTTTCACGGACCTTCCATCATGGCCGTGGGCTCAGCTCTTTGGCTTTGAGTAACATTTTTGGTTGGAGGTGTGGGAGCAGCTGTGCTGGACACCAGCACAGTTGTCAGGATGCGGGGTGGGGAGGGTCCCCCTTTAAGGCTTTTCTCCTGTTCCCTCCCCAGGGCTGGAGTGGGGTGGGCTGCAGCTGAGAGAAGCTGTGGAGATAGGAGTGCTGCCTTTGGGCTCCCTGCACTGGAGCAGAAGGCAGCTCTGGGTTCGAGAACGGGCAGCGGTGCTGACCAGCATCGAGCCCCTGTCGCCTGGCACTTTGAGTGATGCCCGCCCTCCAGGGCCGGGCTCTGCCCTGTGATTATCCCAGCACATCGCCCGTTTGGTTTTTCCTTGAACTCCTCCACTTGTTTTGTGCATGAATGATTTCGTAGACACTCATTTAATTTGCTGTTAATTCGCTGTTCAGAAATCTTCCTCTGTGTTTAAGGGACGTAGTCTTTCCTCTACCTGAAAGCCTTTGGTGACAGGAGTCAGCTGATGGGGGCTGGAGAGAGGGGGCCTGAGGGCGAGGGCCGAGCAAGAGCAGGAGGGCAGGGTTTGCAGAGGTGGGCACAGATTCGCCCCCCATCATTGGGCACCATGGGATGAACCATTTCCTGGAAGCCTGTGAAGAGGTGAATCTTTGTCCTGAAGCCCAGCAGTGGCTTAGACGGGGTGGTGCAAACGATGTGTGTTCTCCGCTAGCCCATCGAGAGAGCCGCCGAAGAAAGAGCTGACAATTTGCTTCCACAAGACATGCTGCTGAGCCTCTGGTGGGCTCTGGGGAGGCTGCAGATCACACAGGAGATTGCCCAGCTTTTTCCTCAGGAGCAGTTGGTGGATTCGAACCTCCAGAGAGGCACTGCCTTTGGGTTATCGGCACACCTCTGTGTTATTGTTGTGCACCATTCAGCTGAAATTGACCCATAGCTGACCCTCCAGCAGGTTTTCAGAGGCTGTAAATCCCACAGGAGGTGGCTGTCCATCTTTCTTCTGCAGAAGAGCTGGTGGCTTTGAAGTGGGTACCTTTCCATTGGTGGTGGTGGTGGTTAATGTGCCATCGAGTCACTTGCAACTCATAGCGACCCTATGTACAAGAGCCCTAAACACCGTTCTGTCCTGTGACAACCTTGCCGTCTCAAACGCACTCATTCCCACCACTCCACTCACAGAATCGCTCCATCTCATTGAGTGTCTTCCTCTACTTTGCTGCCCCTCCACTCTCCAAAACATGATATCTCTCTCCAAGGACCAGTCCCTCCTTGCAACATGCCCAAAGTATGTCAGATGAAGCTTCAGAATCCTTGACTCCAGGGAACATTCTGGCTTCATCCTCTCCAGGACAAACCTGTTTGTTCTCCTAGCAGTCCATGGTATATTCAACACTCTTCTCCAGCACCACAGCTCAAAGGCATCAATTCTCTTTCTATCATCCCTAATCACTGTCCAAGTCTCTGGTGCACCTTAGTCTCCAGCCTGACATCGTTGTACTTCAGTACTCTTGAGAGGTCCCTCACAGCTGACTTTCCCAATGCAATTCGTCTCCTGATTTCCTGGCTGCTGTTACCAAGAGTGTTGACTATGGAGCCAAGTAAACTAAAACTGTTAACTATCTCAATGTCTTCACCTTCCGTAATGATGCTACCAATTGGCCCAGTGGTGAGAATCTTTGTGTTTTCTTGATGTTGAGCTTCAATCCATACTGGAGGCTGCAGTCCTTGACCTTCTGCAGCAAGCGCTTCAGGTCCTCCTCAGTTTCAGCGAGCAGGGTTGTGTCATCTGCATAACGCAGGCTGTTGTACATTGGAATGTTATGCTTAATTTCTTACTGCTAAGCTGCCAGAATTCCCCCATAAAGGTTACAACTTTGGAAATGCCGTGGAGAGGCCTTAACATGCGACATCGTTTGTGAATCAGAATTGAGGTGACAGTCGTGTTTCCCTTTGGTGGTGGCCAGGGACCCTCCTGTGTCCATTTCCCCCCACAGCTGCCGTCTCTGCGCTGGGAGACAGTGAAGCTTTGTCATTTTTTTCTCATTCCTGACAACCCTTGGCCTGTTTGGAGCCAGGGTCTTGCTTTCAGCGTCTCTTCGGAAGACTCCTTGGCATGTCTGCCAGCTCTGCTCCTTCTCCCACCTGCTTCTGCTGTGTCGTTGCGTTTTTTTTTTATTTTATTTTATTATTTTGTGTGGATGTGTACCGTCAAATCAGATCTGACTGGTACAGGAGGAGATTGTCCCTCCTTCCCCGGCAGAGCATCTGGTGGATTCGAACCGTCCGTCTCTGGGATTGTAGTTGCAGCTCCTTACCACTAGGCCACCAGAGCTCCCTCGTTGCGTTTTGCCTCGACTGATCTTCATCACGCGTCTGATTGGCGGTTTCCCGCTGATCAGAGAGGACGCGTCCCTGAGCCCAGGGCCCGTGTCCCCTCTGTATGCCCCTGTGGTGATGTGTTTCCATTGATGCGCCAAGTCCATGGGCCCCAGCTGACAGGCCCACTAATTATACATGTTCTGCTGCAAGTGCATTAGCTTCAAAGGAGGCTGCCCTCCCTGTCTCTCCCCTGTTTCCCTTCATCCCCGTCAGGAAGGGCTCAGAGTCCCTCTTGAATCTGGTTGAAACCAGTTAGCCCAAGAGGATGGCATCAGAGACCAGAAATAAAGCCACTTGTCCCTGGTTACCTTTTGCTGTGATAGCTTGTGCATATTAATTGTGTGTCTTTTCGGTTTTGTTCACTGAATCTCCTTGGGGTCCCTGCTGGTGTCTCTGATGTGTCCTGGAGGCCACACAGGCTTCTGTGAAAGGTTGTAGGGGTTTTGGTAGCTGGAAGGATGATATGTTATTGTTATGCACTAAAATTCTCGCTCATTGCCCCCTAATTGGAACTCGGTCATACTGACCCTCTTTTGGGTTTCTGAGGCTCTTGTACGAGAGGAATTGGTCCCTTGTTTCCCTTCAGAGCTGCTGGGGGAGTCGAACTGTGAGAAAGTTATGATCTTTGAGTTAACGATGCAACTTTAGATCAACACACCCAAACGCTGTTGATTGAAAACTTAAAGATGGCTGGGGGTGAATTGACCAGAACCCAGCCAAACGAAGGGACGGTTATGTGTGCTGTGAGCCAGGGTCGATTGCCACAACCTGATGCCTTGCTCTCGACTGGACTGTGCTTGTGGCTGCAAATGATGGTCAATATTTCCAAACCAAACAGAGGATTCTTTGGCAGAAGCGATGTGCTGGTTCTGTCAGTCTCCTGGTTTGACAGAGATGGGCAAAGCGGAAGTTGGCTCTGCAAAAGGACGATATTAGGGCATGAGGCATGAAGTAGCTGGCTTACATGCTTTTGCAAATGTAATTATTAGCAAGATAACTATTAGGGAGAAAACCTCACTATATATGTGAAAAAAATAGAATGTAAATCAAAGTTTTAAACATGATCTACATGCATGAAACACAATTTATACAAATGATAAAAACATTAATGACACAAAAGCTTCAAATATCACGGAACAACTTCTTCTAGCATGTGTGTCCTGGCCAAAGTCCTTGCCTGTCTTGACTGCTGTTGTTGTTGTTAGTGTTGTTAGCTGCTGTCAGGTTGGCCCCAGGCATGATGACTGTATGAGCAACTGAACAAAAATGTGTCCCCGCCCTGCACCCTTCCTTAACTGGTGGCCTGTCTTCCCAGTGTGAGTTACAGGGTTTATAGTACATAGCTGCTGCTTTCCAGACCCGTCTTCCTACCTTTACCTTAGTCAGGAAGTCCCATGCGCCTTCCTCTACTGACTCATGAGTGATGCTTGCATCTGGGTAAAGTATCTTAGCCAGGAATCAAAAAGTGAAAGCGGGGGAACTTCTACCTTGGAAGCACCAATGCACTAAAATTAGAGGAAACATCCTGCTTTCGAGTCTGTTACAGCACAGGATGACCCCCTCTCCCATTTCTAAGGTCCTAAATCTTAACAAAGTGAAATGAAATCATTCGAGGTGCTGGCCTCTCTGAAGACGAAGGTGGCATCAGCACTGGAGGACGATTCATCAACAGCCCGCCTGCGTTGGGCAGATGACACGACCTTGCTTGCTGAAAGTCAGGAGGACTCCATCCACTTGCTGCAGGAGATCAAAGACCACTGCCTTCATTATGGATCACAGCTCAACATCAGGACCACAAAGGTCCTCATCACTGCGCCAGTAGGCACCATCATGATGGATGGAGACAATATTGAAACTGTTAACGATTTCATCTCACTAGAATCCTCAATAAATACCCTTGGTACCAACAATCAAATAATCAAAAGATGTCTTGGTTTGGGAAAATCGGCTGTCAGGGGTCTGACAGAGTGCTAAAGAGCAAGGATGTTAAGTTAAAGACTAAGGTCTGTCTGATTCAAGCCATGATATTTTCAGTTATTTCTTATGCAACATTTGAATGTTGGACAGTGCATGGAGGAACTGGAAGAAGAGTCAATGCCTTTGAGCTGTGGTGTTGGAGAAGAGCACTGAATTTCCCATGCACACCGCCAAAAGAACGACCAAAAATATCTTGGAGAATGTGCAACCAGGGTGCTCCTTGGTGGCGAGGTGGGTGAAGCTTCATTTCACATGCTTTATGTATGTTGTTAGAAGGGGCCGGTCCTTGGAAAAAAAGACGTCATACGTGGAGAGGTGGAAGATCAACATAAGTGAAGAAAGCCTTCATCAGGATGGACTGACGTGGTGACCTTAACGTTGGATTTGAGTGTATCAGAGGCGATGAGGATGGCACAGGATGGGGCAGGGTTCAGATCTGTTGTTGATAGTGTTCGTATGAGTCCTAGTCAGCTCGATGGCACATAACAACCCTAACAACATCTTAGCAGGAGCAGACTTGTCTCATCTTTCCCCTGAGGAGCAGTTGGTGGATTTGAACTGCTGAGGTTCTGGTTAATAGCCCACCATGGAACACACGGTAGCAACGAACTGGCAATGGGCACACTGCAACCTGTAGCCCGGTGTCAGATCATCTTATAAGCAAAGTAAGCACAGGGTTGACTCTGTTTATATATTACTCTGTAGTGAACAGTAACACATTTTTCGTCCCATCAAAGTTTCTGCCTCTAGCTATGGTGTCTCTTCCAACCCCAGAGCACGTTCTTATAGAATCAAAGTCTTATCTTTTGAAAACCCTCTTTCCCAGTTGGTCTTCCCTGCCAGAGGTGGAGCACCCACTAAACAAGGTGATAAATCTTTATTTGTGTTTGTTTGCTAATTGATGCGGAATGATTTTACGTGGATTTCACGCTGGTGAATTTGTTTTTATGTGACATTGTTCATTGTCAGTTACAAACCAAGCAGGAGTAAGCTCACACCTACCTTACTGATTGGGTAACCTACTCCTGTGTGATGGAGCTCTGGTGGCCTGGTGGTAAGGAGCTGTGCTGCTAATCCAAAGGCACCCGGTTCAAATCCACCAGCCACTCTGTGGGAGAACAATAGGCCGCCTCCTCACATGCAATCTACTGCCTCTGAAAACCCACCGGAGGGTCAGATAAGAGTCAGTTCTAACTCAGAGGCACTTAACAACCTTTGTGTGGGCAAAATCTATCCTGCAGCCTGTTTGATAAAGCAATGGAGATATTTATGGGCCCCAGTGCTTAAAATGGTGATCATCTGTCTGGATTTTGTAGACAGGTTGCTATCTTTGATATAGACCATCACAATGAAATGAAGATCACCCCTGAGGGCCAGGGCTAAATAAGGTCACTCTGGAGAGTGGCCATGGGCTGGACTGAGGACTTCCCTAGAACTGGACTGACCCAGCTGGCATGACACCATCAACCTAGATGCCTGCATCCTGCAAACGGACCCCACACTCAGCAGGTGGCCTTAAATCCAGTTTATGTGACTGAGATTGCAAGTGGTAGGACACATAACTGATCTCTTAATGGTCTTCAGAAGAAGCAGTAATATCTGTGAAACATTCTGTAGGTGCCAAAGTTAGATAAAGGTTGTTTACAAATAGCATGTCTTAATTTTGTGTAACTGTTTAATAATAATAATAACGTTGATGCTGTTGTAACATACCATCAAGTCAACTCTAACGCACGGCCATCTGTGAACCGTGGATCTCAACCTTGCCCTGTCGTTTCCTGTCCTCATCTTGTCTGATGCAACTGAGCCCGTTGTTACAGTCACTATGTCACTCCATCTCACCAAGAGTCTTCCCTTTCATTGACCCACCACCTCTCCAAGCATGATGTCCTTCTCCAAGGACTAGCCCCCCTCCTAACAAAATGCCCGAAGTCTGTAAGAGATAAACAATGATAGGAAGCATTAATAAATGAGTTGGTTGTTGTTGTTATGTGCCATTGAGTCGTTTGCGACTCATAGTGACCCTATGTACAAGAGCCCTAAATGCCGTTCTATCCTGTGCCAACCTCGCTGTCTCAAACACACTCATTCCCACTACTCCAGTCACAGAATCGATCCATCTCATTGAAGGTCTTCCTCTCCTGCGCCGTCCCTCCACACTCCCAAACATGATGCCCCTCTTCAAGGACCAGTCCCTCCTTGCAACATGCCCAAATTATGTCAGACAAAGCTTCAGAATCCTTGACTTCAGGGAACAGTCTGGCTTCACCATCTCCAGAATAAACCTGTTTGTTCTTCTAGAAGTCCATGGTATATTCAGCACTCTTCTCCAGCACCACAACTCAAAGGCATCAATTCTCTATCATCCCTTTTCACGGTCCAACTCTCCAATGCATAGCACGTTATTGCAAAGACTATATAGCCTGGATCAGGTGCACCTTAGTCTCCAGCCTGACGTTGTTGCACTTCAGTACTCTAGAGAGGTCCCTCACAGCTGACTTTCTCAATGCAGTTTGTCTCCTGATTTCCTGGCTGCTGTTACCAGGAGTGTTGACTGTTGAGCCAAGCAAACTAAAACTGTTAACCAAACTAAAAAACAAAACCAAACCAAAAACACAAAAACAAACAACACAATTCATTGCCATCAAATTGGAACTGACTTCTAACTGTCCTGCTGTGGGATTGTGAGTCTGTAGGTGGCCCACAGAAGCATAGAGCCACTGTTGTAAAACGAGACTGACATCAGGGTTTAGGGAGGTCAGAGAAGGAGGGGAGGAATGATATATACTGCATTGAAACAAATGAGGGAGAGAACTGTTTAAAAGGGATATGTGATTGGGTATTATTTTCATACCAAGAGTCCGGAATGAAGGATGCACTGTGGAGTGGACTTAGGGGAAGGGATTCCATAGCAATGAAAGAGTTTTTCTTTTACTTTTCAAGGAGAAGCGTGAATTGGGGGGAGGGGATGGGCAGGGAGAAAAGTGCAACAATGAGTGAATGGAAACCCTAAGTCTCTGTAAAATTTCATTAAAATTAATTTTAAAAACTAAAAAAGAAAACAGACAAACAAACAAACAGAAAACTCTTCATCGCTTTCTTTCAGAGAAGCTGGTGGATTCGAACTGCCCGAGAGATGCTGCCTTGGAGGTAGCAGCCCAGCTCCCTACAGATAAGTGTTTGCCAAGCAAGGAGTCTTGGGAGCACATTGGTTAAGAGCTCGGTTGCCAGTTCCAAGGCTGGTGGTTTGAACCTGCCCAGCCGCTCCGTGGGAGTTCCATCTGACAGTCTGCTTGTGTAATGATTCCAGGCTGGAAACCAGACGGGGCAGGTTCTGCTCTGTTACATGGGGTCGCTGAGGGTCTCAGTTCAATTGACTTTCACAACAACATGTGCTAAACGCTTTGCAAAGAGTGTTTCCTTTGATCTTCATGGTGTCTGTGTTACACCCGTGTTACTTGTGAGAAATCTGGGGCTCAGAGAGTTTGGGGCGGGGCCTGCCCTGGACCATGTTGCTACTGTCAGCCAGATCGCTGTGTTATTTTTGTGTACCTTCAAGTAGAAATCGACTTGTAGCTGACCCTCCAGCCTGTTTCTTGTAGCCCGTCCTACAGCGGGTTTTCAGTGTCAGTAATTCCAAGAGAGACAATTTCTCCTCTTTCTCCAGCAGAGCAGCTGGTGGATTTGAACTGTGTGCCTTTGGGTTGATAGCCCAATTCCTTACAATTTAGCCCCCAGAATTCCCTTCTCAGTCAGGTTAGAATCATCAATTTCTGACTCTTCCTCCCGGACTTTTAGCCAAACCAAGAGTCACCTGATCAGGGCCTTTTAACAGAGGTGGAAGGGCACACATGCTTCCTCTGCTTATATGCGAAACTCGGTGTCCTTTTTTTCTAAAGGAGGCAGCATATGTTTGGTTTTTTTTTTTTTCTATAATTATATTTTA
>NW_006399777.1:16217690-16248777 GCF_000299155.1 Elephantulus edwardii | reverse complement strand
ACACCATTTGTTAAAAAGGCTGTCGTTTCCCCACTTCACTATTTTCATCTCCTTGTCAAAGATCAGTTGACCATAGATAGATGGGTTGATCTCTGGATTCTCAATACGATTCCATTGATCTATGTGTCTGTCATTGTACCATATGGACCCAAGGTGCTTGGTGAGACACAACGAAAGCACATTTGAGCTGCCTCAGGCCATTCTCAGATTCAACACAGAATTTTTAAAATGCATTCGTTGTTGGACATTTTCCTTCCTCTCCATCCTTTCTCTTTTCCCCTGGTAAAGTACCTCTTGTTCAAAATTGTTGTTATACATATAATGCCTTATCATACATTCTTTTGGACTGCTCTTCTCCCTGTTTGTTTTGATGAGATGTTCATTATCTACCACTTTTCTCCTACTCTTTCCTCAAACCACCCTTGACAGTCCTATTTTATGACTGCTGTTATGCAGTATTTGTCCATTTGTGACTGAGATATTTCACTCAGCATAATGTCTTCCACACTTACCCATGTTGTTTTATGGGTTCATTGTTTTTCTCTTTCTTTTTTGTGATTTTTAACAAAAGTTTACAGAAAAGTTGGATTTTCATTCATTTGTTTTTGCACATTTTCCTCCCTCCTTCTTCAGTTCACTTTTAAAAAAAAATCATTCGTTGAGGTTCATTGTTTTTCAGTGCTGTGTAATATTCCATTGTGTGGATGGATCATAGTTTTTCTGCCCATTCATTTGTTGTCAGGCACTTGGACGGCATCGATCTCTTGGTATTATGAATAACGCAGCAATATACATGTATGTGCATACATCTGTTTGAGTCGCAGCTCTGATCTCTTTGGCATATATTGCCAGTAGTGGAATTGCCTCGTCAAATGGCATTTCTATTTCCGACAATTCCAGATAGCGCTTGACCACCTTCCATAGTGCCTGTACCATTTTACATCCCCACCAGCAGTGAGTAAGAGTTCTAATCTCTCCACAATCTCACCAGCTTTTGTTGTTTGCTGCCCTGTTGAACTTTGCTAATATAACTGGCTATCATTAAATCTTGACCATTAAAGACTGATCGATCAACCAACCAGTGCTTTCAGATCTGTTCTGACTCAGGATGACCCCATGTGTTATGCCATAAAGCCATGTTCCATGTGGTTTTCATGACCATGACCTTTTGGAAACAGATCACCAGACTTTTCCTCTGAGGTGCCTTTGGGTGGACCACCACTACCAGCCTTTCATTTGCAAACCCAGCGCTTAAACATTTGCGCTTCTGGTGATTTGGCTTTGTAGCATGAAAACCACATGATTAACTGAGTGAACTTGAACTACGAGTATGAAGGGATTGTCTGGGCTAGATACAGCTGCTTTGCCAGTTGGAGTTACATTTACTGAAACATTAAAATTACTGAAAGGTACATAAAGTGAGGAACAAGTAAGTCTCACCCCAAGAAAGCCAACCAGAAACACTGAGATTGAAACAATAAGCAGAATAGACACCTTACAAGAAAGAGTGCATGCCCGTTTGCTACGTTCCTGGGTTGCATATTCGTTGAAGACTTGGAGTGTGTCTGTGGTGAATGTTACATGTTGTTTCTGCACAAACAAACAGCTGAAGAATAAACGCCCAGGTCCTTGTTTGCCTTGTAGACACTCCCAGCTCCTAACTGCTGGAACTTGACTCCCCCACCCCCCCACCCCGCTCTGCTCCTCAGCAAGTCTCCAGTATGTTGCTGTCCTTAAGTTTAGGGTCTGTGAGTGCCCACCAGGGTTTGCTGTCCACCGTGGGATCTGGCGTCCAGAAGGCACCCCTTTTGCCTGAAGATCTTCAGACAGAACAGGCGAGGCTGAGACTTATGCCTTCCCTTTCTGTCTGATTTATTCACTGGCCCCTTCATGCATCTTTGCAGTAAAACAGTGATTACCTGCGCCCTGGGACAGTTCTGCACTCAGGAAGCAATGAGCTACACACACCATTGTCCTTCCTGTAAACCTTTCTTCCTCTGATGCTAGATGCATCGCTTGTGGTGCCTTGTGAAACACATGCAGAGGCTTGAGCGTGTCAGACGTGAAGGTGCGGGCGTTTCTGGGGCACTGGTTGGATAGAGGCTCTGCTGAGCCTTGCCCTGTGCGGCGCCAGGAGCGCTGACTGATGCGAGCTGGCCCTTCCCAGTGGCTTCCCTGAACTCGGGGCTCAGGTTTCCAGCTGTGCTGTAAAAGGGCCTCAGGTCTCCCATGCGGGTCCTCTGAGAAGGTTTATTCCATGCGCCTGTCACTCAGCACGTTGTGGGGGACAGTGGCGCTTTTGTGAGTCCTCAAGTGAACCTGCTGGTCCTTTGTCTGTATGCCTCTCTCCACGGAACTTCACCAGTGCATTGAGGAGAAGGCGGGGCTCAGAAAGGCCTGGGATTCCCTTGGGGCGGAGCTGAAAACGCCATTCAGCCCTACAGTCCTCTGTTAAGTGGCAGCAGCAGCAACACAAAAGGAGCAGGGAAGAGTTGGGAGTGGGAGACAAGGAAAAGGGGTGGTGGAAAAAGAAGGTGTGAAGGCAGAGGAGGGAGAAGCGTGAGACGTGGAGGGCGGAAGTGGCAAAGGAGGGGAGGAGCAGGAGGAATGAGGGGTCCCCCATGCGTGGGAGGGGTGGCAGGTGCTGTCAGGAGGCCTGGAAAATGACTCAGAGTTTCCTAGGGTCCTGCCTCTCCAGGAGAGACCTTAGCACCTCATGGGATTCTCAAGGGAGTTGCTGATGTTGTTGGGTGCTGTTTGAGATGGTGCCAAGGTCATGGTCATCGTACCCACAACGGAATGAAGCGCTCTCTGGTCTTTCGCCTTGCCTCTGCTTGGTTGTGAATCAGACTGCAGGCTTTTCACTGACTGCCTGGTTTTCAGAAGATCCCCAGGCCTTCCTAGTCGACCTCAGTCCATGGAAGACTTCGAGCATCATGAGGTCAGGGCAGCCTTGGTGAATGGATCCACTGGGGAACACCAGTCAGGGCACAGCCTATGGACCGTAGTTGTTTGGTCTGCAGTGGTCTGGGGGGAGGGAAGGGGGCCTGGGAAGCTTTGTGTTCTGTTGTGTATGATGTCAGTGTGAATTAGGAGGGATCTACTTGGCCACAGTTAACAAGTAGGAACAATTGCATCAAATAGCCTCTGTGTGGTTAATGGCACTGAGGGCTGAGGCATGTGAGACGTGACGTGGGATTTGTCCAGGCCGCAGAGCCAGGGTCCTCAGAGCTCTGGGACTGGGACAGCGCTTTCCCTTGGAGGTTCTAGGTCTTAGCTTTTGTCTTACTGCTCCTGTAGCAAGATCAGACACTCACAGCCAAAGCAGGAGGGTGGGAGGAATTCTATTAAGGCTGCTTGACGTGCATCAGGCCTACAGAGGAGTTTACCCTGCCGTGTTGAGCCCCTTCAGATACCTTTCTGTACAGAGGTGTGAACTCCCAAAGCTTTGAGAGGCTCAGAGAACATGGAGACTCTGAGATCTCAGCAGATGCTGAGTACCAGGAACTCATCAATGATACTGACTTGACAACACAAGTAGAAATCATCCGAAGGCTCTCGCCAGATACCTTGGTGATTCCAGAAAGGCCTAGTAACATGAGTGACAGACAGAGCTTGACAGGGAGGTGTGGAACTGTCAGAAGTCTGTTCCTGGGAGGAGCAGATATCCTTAACTTCAGAGGCTAAGAACGGAAGGAGTTCTGGCCATTGCTTCACCCACCACCTACAACAGCACAGGCAAAGAAGCAGAACTGAGACTCAGAGTCAAGAGCAAGACTTCTCCCTTTAGGCTTCTCTCGGCAACCGCTTTGATGTCCACCTGTGGTGATTCACTGGGCTCAGGACCACCCACTCTTCCTGTGGCCCCTGGGCTGTGGTTGACAATGGCCACCTGGCACAACAGCACAGGACCGAAGCATAAGCCTTTGGACACTGCTTCAGCAGCTCACAGTGGGGGTGATAGAAGCTGCGAGAGATGCTAGGAAGCAGAGGTGAGGGGCCAGCATGGAAGGTTGTGCAGGGTTCTGGGGTGGGAAGGACTTGGTGGCCTGAACCATCAGTGAGGTTTCTTTAGGAAGGAAGCTTGTCCCTCCAACTTGCATCTAGAAGTCTTCTGAATCAGTGACCTGATTCATGCACCAAGTTCGTGCCTGTCAGCTCAGCAATGAGGGACTATGTGTCTACAATGTGTAGACACCAGAGCTGCTCTTTCAGGACCTATGGAGAACTGACCAAGAAGCCATGAGCTGGAGAGACATGAAACTCAGCGTATGTATAGAAGGAGAGCCATTGGGGGCTGAGGACTTGGCCACAGGGCCTGCGGCTACCTCCTTGTGGGAGGCATTTTGTTCTTGGTGGGGAGACTTATGGAAGGCTTATAGTACTTGAGAGTTGCTTACTGTGGGCTGGTGTTTTAAGTTCCAAATATCTTCAGGGTCTTGGCAGACAGGGGCAGCAGATACCAAGGAGGTTGTTGTTGTTGTTGTTGTTGTTGTTATTGTTTAGTACCATCAAGTCAGAACAGACCTATTGCTGACCCTCCAGCAGGTTTTCAGAGGTTGCATGGGAGGAGATTGTCCATCCTTCTCCCACAGAGCAGCAGGTGGATTCGAACTACATTGCCTTTGGGATTGCAGTGCAGTTTCTTACCGCAAGATTTACCAGAGGGGAGATTAATGAAGGCATATGATTTGCATAGATTTAAGTAAAGGCAACAAGGATAAGGAAGCACTTGGGGACTAATAATACCAAGAAATGTTTTATCATTCCTATTGTTGTTATGTGCTGTTGAGTTGCCTTCCACTCATAGCGACTCTATGTACAACAGCCCTAAACGGTACTCTATCTCACTGTCTTGGACACACCCATCCCAATTACCCCAGTCACTGAATCAATCCACCTCATAGAGGGTCTTCCCCTCCTGCGCTGCCCCCTCCACCTTCCCAAGCATGATGTCCCTCCTCTCCAAGGACTGATCCCTCTTTGCAACATGCCCAAAGTATGTCAGAAGAAGTCCCAGAATCCTTACTTCCAAGGAGCAGCCCGGTTTAACCCTCTCTAGGATGGATCTGTTTGTTTTCTTAGCAGTCCATGGTACATTCAATACTCTTCTCCAGCACCACAGCTCAAAGACATCAATTCTCCTTCTCTCCTCCCTAGTCATTGTCCAACTCTCTGATGCATAGACAGTGACTGCAAAGACCATGGCGTATATCAGGCACACCTTAGTCTCGAGAGTGAAATCATTGCTCTTCAGTACTTTGGAGAGTTCCCTAACAGCAGACTAGAGTGAAATCATTGCTCTTCAGTACTTTGGAGAGTTCCCTAACAGCAGACTTTGCCATTGCAATACGACTTTTTTTTTTTATTTTTATTTTATTTTTGTGTGAGTGTACCGTCAAATCAGAGCTGACTGGTACAGGAGGAGATTGTCCCTCCTTTTCCCAGCAGAGCATCTGGTGGATTCGAACCGTGTGCCTCTGGGATTATAGTTGCAGCTCCTTGCCACTAGGCCACCAGAGCTCCCCTTGCAATACATCTTTTAATTTCCTGGCTGCTGGTGCCAAGAGTGCAAAAATGAGCCAATGTAAACCTATGGATTACACAGAATGTCGTCTGCTACAGTGGAGGAAGTTGTGGCCTGAGATTGGAAGGTGCTACAAAAATTGCTGCAACCAGGAACTCTAAGAGGTTAGCAGTCACGAAGATAGTGCAAGATGGGACAGCTTTTTGTCCAGTTACATGTAAGCTTGTCAGAGACAACCTTCACAACAGCTGGTCACAGCGAGGCTTGATGGCAAAGGGGAGAGTGAGCCATGGCTGTGGTCAGTGCTGAGCTGTTACGCTGTGTGACTCACTCTCCGTATCCCTCAGTCATCTGCCAACAACAGAAGCTCCACTGACATGGACCACAGGGACCTGCCTGCTGGGACAGAGCTGAGTGGATAAGAGGCAGGATCTAGACGAACAGACAGAGCCTGTTGAACATACCTGCTAGACAGGATGTCTTTGAAGCAGTCACCCTGGCTTTCTGGACTTGGGACCTCCCAAGCCCCAGGGTGTTATTATTTGTTAGAAGGAGATCTAGCAACCTTATTTCCCAAGATCACAATCCTCCCAAAGCAAGAAGCAAATCCTATGAACGTATATACACTGCACCTCCACCGCTGGGCCCACCTGGACCTGAGGGTGCAGAATCCACCTGGATTCAAAGGTCTCCTATGTTTCATAGGGTCTAGTTATAGATTTTAGAGGACTTCCGTATCTTGTGGGTAAGGAGTTAGAGTGTCAACCCTAAGGCAGGTCGTGCGAATCCACCAGCTGCTCTTGCAGGAAGGATGGGCATCCTCTTCCCACGTGATTTACCGCCTCTGAAAATCCACTGGAGGCTCAGCTGTGAGTCTGCTCTGACGCAGGAGTCGTGAGTTTGAGTCCGAGTTTCTTATCACTTGGAGCCAGAAGACTTTCTGAGATCGAAGAGGAGGACCTCTGAAGCTGCAGAGCTAAGTCCATGTCGGAGCTGGTTGTGCTGGAGGTTTATTCACAGCCCTTTCCAACATCACATTTACCAGAGATGTCTTCCTACTGCTGGTTCACAGGTGAGGCTACGTAGGGACCAAGACCACTTCCGGCTCTGCCTTTCCTCACAGTTGAATCCGAGCTGACTCCAGCACATTTCCAAGGCTGTAAATGGCATGGGAAGAGAATGTCCGTCTTTCTTCAAAGGAACAGCTTGGATTCAAGCAGCTGGAGAGGCATAGACTTTCTGGTTAGTGATGCAGCTCACTGCGGACTAAGCCGCTCCCACGGGCACGTTTCCATACTATGACCACCCTAAGCTGAGGTTTCCTTCTGTCGATAAGAAATTACACACCTTGGACGATGAGAGAAACAGACGGATGTGGCGGGGAGGACTATGCTGATCGATATGTGCTTTAAAAGAGCAAATCTTCCAGTTTGTATTTGTAATCTCAGCGCCTATTCTGACTCAATCAGCCAGTCAGTCATTCAGCAGATGGGTTGGGCTGCCTCATTCATTCACTCAAGCTTATTTCTCTTCCTCGCTGCAAGGTCGCTGACTAACTCCGTGGAACATGGAAGTTCTAGCCCTCTCCTCTCTGCCTCCTTGTAGTGTAACTGAGGAGAAAAGATTCACACAGACAACTAAATTCAACTGCTCAAATGGTGTATTTCAGTGGAGGGAAGAACTTTATGGGGAGGGGGGAAGGCAAGTCTTGAAACCCAAGCTAGAAAGAACAAGAGCAAAATTCTGGGCAGGAGAAACTGCTTGAGTAAAGTGACGATATGGGGGAGGGAGGTTTCTTTGGGGGAATTGAAGCTATATTTGGACCAGGCAAGTTTGGATTAGAAGGTCAAGGGTCTTGAAGGTCAGAAGTTTATGGGTTCATTTTGGAACTGGTGAGGGGATTCTGGAAATGATACAGGGAGAGATGTGCTGAAGAAGATCTCTTTAGAGTGTCTGTTTATGTAGTTACTTTTCTAATTGTAAATTTTTGAAAGCCTAGCTCTCTAAGGAAGGTCACCCATATAAGCTGACACCCCTAACGCAGCAGCTGTTCCTGGCCCGTCTTTGAGCTCATATCCTGTTTTACTCAGAGGAGGCGTCACCTCCAGGGTTGCCTCGCGTGGTGCACTCTGTTCCGTTTTGTGTTTTATTGCTAAATTTTACACCATTGCTCTGTTGTCTTAATGCTCTGGGAGATGAATGTGCTACCACGCCCATCTTCCTTCCTCCAATGGCAGACGGGCTACAGTCTTCCCATATTCTAAATAACGGTGGAAAAAACATCTTTAAGATATACGACTTTCCTCCTTTTCTTTTTGAATTTATTTCTTTGGATAAACTCTTGGGAATGAAATCACCGGGTAGTTCGCATTTTAAAGACGCTGCTTACTGCAAGGATATCACTTTCTGAAAAGCTGCTTGGCACATGAGATGCTTTTAGCCAAGCACCTATGAGTCTAGGTTTATTGGCAAAGTGGGGCTGCCGTCATACATATAATTGAAATAGCTGAAGAATTGGTGACTGTTTTCCTGAGGGACTGAGGAGAAAGATCTCTGCCTTGCAACATGGTTGAAAAGAGATAGCCTTGATTGAAAAAAGTCTCCGAAGTCATTTCTGATTGTGAATTATTACCTTTGGAGAGTCAGTGAAAGGAAGGAAGGTGTTTACAGGCATGCCTGGGAGATGTTTCGTTTGCATTTCAGATCAATAAAATAAAGTTAAGATCTCCTCCAAATGAGTCACATCTTAATTTTGTTAAGGAGTTGCACCGGCAACCCAAAGGTACGTGGTTTGAATCTACCAGCTGCTCCACAGAAGAAAAATGGCAATCTCCTCCCGTGTGATTAATGACCTCTGAAAACCTGTGCAGGGTCAGCTATGGGTCTCCTCTGACATGATTTCTGCGTACAGAAGGGATATTTACACTAGGCCTATTTACCACAGACCGACTGGTGGATTTGAACTGCCAGAGAGAGGCTGCTTAGAGGTTAGCAGCACCTCTCCCTGTGGACTACGTCTCCAGAGCGCCCCTTTACGGAGTAGTCTATTATGTGTGTAATAATGTTATAAAAAGTTTGAAATACTGTGGGAATTACCAAAAGGTGACAGAAATACAAAGTTACCACCCGCTCTGCTCTTGGGAAAATGGCCCGATAGACTTTCTAGAGGTAAGGTTACCCTAAATCTGCAATTTGTAACAGACTTAATATCAATGAAGTACAAAAAAAAAAAAGAAAAGAAAAGTGTAAAAACTAGGTGGGCATGGAGGTAGCAAAGCGTGACCTTCACTGAATTCACAAGGACAGAAATAAAATCTTTATCAGTGGCATTAACTGCACAAAGCTGATTATAATGAGGTCAGAGAAGCAAACGTCACCTCCACCCCATCCAGCCATTCTCTGCGGGGCTCATAATGTCTTTATTGAGTTTGGTAATTTGTTGTAATGGTCCCACAGAACTCACAGACAGTATGGTTATGCAGTTTATTTGGAAAGTACGTTGTTAGGTGTTGTTGGATTAAGACTCATGGTGACTGTATGAGAAATGGATCTGAACGCTGTCCCATCCTCATCATCTCTGACAAACTTTGCTCCATCGTTATTGTCACCATGTTAGTCTCTCTCAGTGAGGGTCTTCCTGTCTTTCACTGGCTCTCCAGAGGATCAGGACCAGGAAGACTCAGGATACATTATTCAATCCACACAGTCTCTTCTCAGCCTTGCTAAAAGGCAGACCTCTCTCTACTCCTCAGTCCCTTGGCCTGGCTTTGCCCTGCTTGGGCAAGTGTTACCAGTTCTTTGGCTCCTCCAATTATATGTGCACTGGCTCTTGCACTCCACCAATAAGCCTAGACTCACAAGCGCTTGGCTTGGCTAAAAGCATCTCGGGCGGCCCACAGCTCCCCGACAAGCTCCTGGACGCAGTCACTCTACCAGGAAGTACTCAGCTTCCTCGCTGTTCTGGTTTCTGCCACCTCTGCTGATGTCACTGCTGCCACCATATCTTCTCGTGAAGTGTCACTGTCTTGTGTATCCTCACACTGTCTCCTCACTGTTATAGATCTTCATCTCTGGTTCAAGGAGCTTTCAGCAAAGGATATGCTGCACTTTCCAGCTCCTCCTTTTTAATGATAGTAAGAGCCCTGTTTTCAACCTCTGCTATGGTTCAGATTAAGCCTGGAGGGATAGTAAAACGGGTCAGTTATCATCCCATTCATGACTCTTGCCATGACAATAATATCTAACCATAGTTTCCTCCTAAACAGTTCTATCCCTCATCTATTTCAATGCAATATACATTATTTATCCCCTCTTAGTTTTCTCCCAGCTCTGATGTCAGTCCCGTTTTACAACAGCGGCACTATGCAGTATTTGTCCTTTTGGGACCGGGATACTTCACTCAGCATAATGTCCTCCAGGGTCACCCATTTATTATAATATTCTATGAGTTCTTGTTTTTCAATGCAACATAATATTCCAGTGTGTGAATATACCACAGCTTCTCTAGCCATTCGTTTGTTGATGGGCACTTAGGTTGTTTCCAACTCCTTGCTATTGTAAACAAAGCTGCAGTAAATATGGGTGTGCATATATCTGCTTGAGTGCCAGTTATGATCTCTTTGGGGTATATTCCCAGTAGTGTATTTGCTGGGTCAAATGGTATTTCTATTTGCAACTTTTTGAGAAAGTGCCATACAACCTTCCAGAGTGGTTGCACTCAATGTTGGAGTTTTATGCTTTCATTAGACTGTGGTCTGTTTATGAAGAAGTTCAAAATATTGTGAGAATGATCAAATTGTGACTTGGAAATTTAAAGTGAGTGTATCTTTTTGGGAAAATGGAGCCAATAAACTTTCTGGACACAGAGTTGCTACGGGTCTTCCATTGGTAACAAATGCATTAGGTGTGAAGTGTAGCAAAGATAAGTGCAGTGAGACAAGATAGGCCTGTGTGCAAAACACCTCTGTTGAAAGGATAATTGAGCTGAGTTTCTTGTGAAGGTTGAGAGGCGTTGAATAGACCCGACCCCCAAACCCCAGCTTTGTGCTTTTGCACAATAGTAGTGTGGCTACTCCATGACGCCATGTCTACATTTCAGGGATGGTGTGAGTTGCCCAGAGAAATCCAGGTGTGGTTGCGTGGCCTGCCCTGCCCACTTACGAGAAAATGCCTTGCCTCATTGAATACACAGTCAGGAGGTCGTGCAGAACAGCCCTGGGAGAGTCACTTCCACCTGCCTGCGTATGTTTCTTGGTTGTTACCTCCGTGAAAGGACATTGTAAATATTTTCAGCTGAATGTCAGATTAATGT
This sequence comes from Elephantulus edwardii, assembly GCF_000299155.1. Classification (NCBI taxonomy): domain Eukaryota; kingdom Metazoa; phylum Chordata; class Mammalia; order Macroscelidea; family Macroscelididae; genus Elephantulus; species Elephantulus edwardii. The sequence goes on along the minus strand of NW_006399777.1, from coordinate 16,237,939 downwards.
CTCCCTGAAAAGAATGGAAGAGCTGTAAGGCCAAGGTTTATTTATCTCTCTTTCACTCTGATGGGGATCTAATTTATCCCAAATGTCAATATTTCCAGAGGTGCTGATTTAGGCGGCAACAGAAACTGTGTGCAGAGCCGGCACCAGCTGCTGCTGCTTCGCTGTGGGAGGCTCAGAGCTGGTCCCGGATTGGACCTCCAGGCAGAGGGTCCCACTTGGCCGTGTGCACGCTCCGGTGGCTTCCACGCCGACGTGTCTTCAGGTTGTGGAGAATGTTCCTCGAGGCAGTGAGGTTCTTGGCTCTCATGCTCAGGTTTTTGTGCACCCTGTCTCTGTCAGCTTCATCCCACTCAAGTTAGCCCTTGTCCCTGATTCCATCTTCCTTTGCTCCCTTCTTCTCCTGCTCCCCACCTGACTCCCTCTCCCACATGTTTGGGATAGTTTACTTCAGTCCCTCATTGCCACACACGTGTCTGCTGTCCCCAAAGCCCACAGAGAGAGAGATGACCCCTTCTCGCCTCCCCTTCTCTGCCCACCCTTGTCCAGCGAGCGTGAGCCTGTTCCTCTACCTGTCGGGACAGGCCTGTTACTTGCTACATATTAAAGTGTGTCCATCCTTAGACATTTCCATCTCCTCTTGGGCTGGGCCAGACTAGGATGCTTCTTGTCCTTCCTTTGACCAGACCATGGGCTTCTCTGGGGCACACATCAATCCTCCATTAGGACTGCATCTCCAGCATGTTTTACTTCCTCTGATCTTTATAGCAACACAGAGAAGAGGGTGGGAACCGTCTCACTGGGTTCATTTCTCACACCTAACAAAATGGCGTATTGCCATGGGAAAGTCTGCTGTTAGGGACCTCTCCAAAGTACTGAAGAGCAATAGTGTCTCTCTAGAGATTAAGGTGCATCTGATACAGGCCATGGTTTTTGCAATCCCTTGTTATGCATTAGAGAGTTGGACAATGACTAGGGAGGATAAAAGGAGAATTGATGCCTTTGTGCTGTGGTACTGGAGAAGAATATTGAGGGTACCATGGTCAGCTAGGAAAAGAAACAGATTCTTCCTGGAGAGGGTTAAAGTGGGTGGCTCCTTGGAGGCAAGGATTCTGAGGCTCTGTCTAACATACTTTGGACATGTTGTAAGGAGGGACCAGTCCTTAGAGAGGCACATCATGCTTGGGAGGGTGGAGGGACAGCGCAGGAGGGGAAGGCCCCCTAGGAAGTGGATTGCTGGATTGATTCAGTGACTGGGGTAATCGGGATGGGTGTGTCAGAGACAGAGAGATTGGCACAGCACAGAGCAGAGTTTAGGGCTGTTGTACATCGAGTCGCTATGAGTCGCAAGCAGCTCGACAGCACATAACAACAACAACAACATGGACGCTCTATGGGATTCAGTGATTAGGTTGTGAGAGCTTTACCTCGTGGTCAGCGAGGGAGAGGAAGATCTTCAGTGAGATGAATTGCCAGCGTGACTCCAGCAATGGCGTCTGGTGTGTCAGGGATGAGGATGACGCATAAGAGGGCCGGGTTCGGGCTGGCTTTTCATAGTTTCTCTAGGAGCTGCACTTGGTTTGATGGCACCTTACAACAACAACATTCTCCCAGCAATCCCTTGTGCTGGCTGCCACCTCCCCATCCTGTAGATGAAGAGGCTGAGCACAGGAAGGGTTGTGTGTACAAGGCTGTTCCCAGCAGCCAAGAAGTGGAAACGGTGCAAGTGTCCAACAACAGATGAATGGAGAGACAGCCATGGCCGACGGGTACCGTGACGTATGACTCAGCCATGAAGAGAAACAGAACTCTGCTACATGCTGCACCCTGGATCCACCTTGAAAGCCTTGTGCTGAGCGAAACAGACACACAAGGGGCAGACTTTGCATGATCACATTCATGTGACGTGCCTAGAACTGGCACGTGTACAGAGACGGGAAAGGTCACTAGGGGTCCTCAGGGGCTGGGAGGAGAAGGAAATAGGAATTATTGTTGAAAGGGTATGAAAAATATTTGGAAATGGATAATGATGATCGTAGTGCAGCATTGTGAAGGTATAAGTGCTGTCATTGGATTTTTTTAATTATTATTAAATTTTATTCGTTTTAATGAACATTTACAGAGGTTTTGGGTTCTCATTCATTCATTGTTGCACTGTTTTCTCTACCCTCCTCCCCAGTTCATTCTTCTTCACCCCCCCCTGAATGTCTGTTTTAATTGTCCAATTGCCATAGTGCTTATCAAAGCCAGTTCTGATTAATCTCCTTTGTCAGTGTGTCCTTTGCCATTCCCTATCACTCCTCCCTGAGAGAGATTTCACCCTGATTCATAAGGAAAAGGGGATGTCGTATTCTCTTAGCTACTTCCTGTAGAACACTTACAAAAAGGCATTCATCTGATGAATAGTAAATAATGATATGCAACACAATGCGTAGGAATGGTTGTATAAAATAGTGTACATTAATGAAACCCAACTTAGATGAATGGGGTTTTTTTTTTGTTTGGTTTTGTGTTGTTGTTTTTTTTTTTTTTAAAAAGAAAAGACTAAGGTGAACTTGACCCAAATCATGCTATCATTGACAAAGTCACTGCACCAGTGGGTTCAAGTGTGCCCAGGACAGGACAGGGGTCAGATCCCATTTTTCATAAGGTTGCTATTAGTTGTATTGAACTTGACGGTACATAATAACAACAATTTGCATCTGAAAGTTGGTCAATGAATAAAGAAGACCAGATAAAATGGACACCTTTAAAATTATTATTAAAATGGGAAAGTTCTTATATATATATATATATATGTTACTACATGGCAAGAAGCTGCACTGCAATCCCAAAGGCGTGTGGTTCGAGGCCACCAGCCACTCCACGGGAGATGGATGGGCAGTCTCCTCCCATGCAATTAACTACGTCTTAAAACCCACCAGAGGGTGAGCTATGGGTCAGCTCTGACTCTGTGGTACACAACAAAAGTAACAGAAGAGTGATTCTACCATGTGAACTAGACTCCATCTGCAGTAAGTGAGGGAATGGGTACCAGAGCCCAAGTCCACGCATACCAGCATCCCCTGCCACACTGCATTCTGGGCTTTTCCCAAAAAACCCGGCTCACTTGGGCAGAGAGTAAGTGCTTCCGTGAGGCCAGAGGCCAGGGCATGGGCGTGGGTCCCAGAGTCCTGTCCCCTGTGGGCATCTCGGAATCTGACAGCAACACATGTCCTTCCATCTGGTTCGGTCCCCGTGCCCCCGTGCGAGAGCAGACATGATGGTAAATATTTAATTGCGCTTCCGCCATAACTTGCTGCCAGAACTCTCAATATGCTTTATAAATGCAAATGAGCCTGCTTGTCCTCTCGGGGGACATACGAACGGCCTCAAATCACTTGAACGCAGCCCCTGCCGGAGCGCAGTGCCATCCTCCGGCGCGCTCGGTGCCAGGGAGGAATCTGCCGTTCATCATATCAAGTGGAGGGCCTGTGTTTTTACGCCCTTCCGTCTCCACAACGGGCGGGATACGGGAATCCACAAAGGCTTCTGCCTGTTGCTACTTCAGTGGAGTGGAGGGAAAGCATTACTTAGACACAAATCCAACTGAAGCCCTGGAACAGTTGACCGTGAGCATCATGCAACTGAGTTTGCATTTAGTGAGTGAATTTGAACTAACCCGTCTTTGGCAGGGTTAGGCGTGAAAGTTGAGTCGTATTTTATTATTATTATTGTTATTATTAGATCAGAAAAGCTCTGCCTGTCTCTCCTCCCCGAATCCCAAAAAACTCTTTTTCTAGCAATGGCGTCGGGGTGCAAAGCTGGCTAGTGCCCCCCCTGGGGTTACCTGAGTTGGATGGTACAGATCAGAAAAGCTCCTCCTTCCTCTCCTCCCTGAATCCCAAGAAGCTCTTTTTCTGGCAATGGTGTCGGGGTACAGGCTGGCTAGTGCCCCCCCCCCCCCCCCGTTACCTGAGTTAGATGGTTATTCTGGGCTCTGTTTCTCTCATTGCCACTGTCTTCTGCTAGCTTACCCAAGCTCAGCGTGATTAGTAGGGCTGTGGTTGTGGTTGTTAGCTGCTGTCACGTGGTCTGCACGTCACGCGATTCCGTGAACGATGGATTCGAACCTTGTCCAGTCCTGCAGTGTCTCTCAAACGCTCACACTCAATCGTGCAGTCACTGGTTCAACCCATCTCACTGAGGGTCTCCCTTTCTTTTGTGGACCCCTCGACCCTTCCAAGTATGGTGGCTTTTTCCAAGAACTGGCCCCTCTTAACAACATACGATTGGGCTGGGAGTGCATTATTCTGAGGGTTTGTGGATTGCTAGCTTTGTGAGCATAGACAGACCCCTAACCGCCTCCACCCCAGAGCTCAGTCCAGCCCCCTGGGAGCCCATGACTGCCTGTGACATCGCTGACATTGAGGCTGTCACTGTTAAGGTGACAGACGGTGTTGACCTTGGAGAAAGCCCTGCACCTTTCTGTGTTTACTCCAACCCCCAGCTGTTCCCATGGGGCTAGTTACCCCTCCTCCGTGAGGCCCACCTGGTAGAGGCGTTTTTGCAATCATGGAAATGAGTATCTCTCTACCGACCCCGGTGGAGCGTCTTCGGAGACGTGTATTATGTAAATGTGGTACGTCATTATGATCATCATTAGTGATGTGAAGTGGAGATGAGGGGGGAAGAGCGTTGCCCCATGGAGGAATTGGGCTCCTCAGCTGTCAGAAGGATCACAGAAGACAGACTCGGGAAGCCTGCTCCGGGGCTCGCATCCCTCAGATGTGCGATGGGTTGGATTCTTGATCCGAAATCAGACCGGGATAGTGGGGAAAACAGCATTTTCTTCATTTACTTCTAAAGCAGCTGTTTGGAGTTGACTTCAGCTCCTGGCGGCCCCGTGTATGTCAGATTAGAATTATGCCCCGTAGGATTCTTAATGACTGTTGGGGTTTTTTTTTGGTGGTTTTTTATTTTTTTCAAATTAAAAACCCCAAGTCAGTGATGGTGGCCTAGGAAGTAAAGAGTTGTGCCGTCGAGCCTAGTGCAGGCAGTTTGAATCCATCATTGGCAGCTCCATTGGCGAAAGATGGGACAGTCCCCTACACAATTTACAGCCTCCGAAAACCCACCGGAGGGTCAGCTATGAGTCACTTCTGACTCGACAACAATACGCGCGAGTGGATCTTTCAGATTTCACCATGAACGGAAAATAAGTGAGGTTGTCAAGGATTTCATTTTAATTGAGTTCACAAACAATGTGTAGAAACAACATTAAAGAAATCAAATGGGGGGGGAAATAAAAAGAAATCCAATGACCTATTACATTGAGCAAATCTACCGCAAACGTTAAATGTTCAAAATATTAAAAAGCAAAGATGTGATTTTTGAGGATTAAAGTTTGCCAGACCCAAGTTTTGGTATTTTTTTGAATTCTCTTAATGCTGGGCAGCAAATAAGGAAGACTAAAGAATTGAGGCGTTTGCATTATTGTGTTGATGGGGAATATTGAATTTATTGTGGGTTGCCTAAAGGACTCCTACATCTGTTTTGGAAGAACAATATCCAGATGCTTCTTAGAAACAAAGATGTGACGCTTTATTTCACTTATTTAGGGCCTGTTCTTAGGAGCTACCAGTCCATGGAGAAGGACGTTATGCGTGACTAAGTAGAAGGTCAGCAAAAAAAAAGAGGAGGACCTTTAAAGACATGGACTGACACAGTAGCTGCAGAAATGAGCTCAGAGAGAGCAACACTGGAGAGGTGACAGGCTTGCTAGAAATCACAGCTGATTGCATGGCGTCTGCTACTGTTGACTGCCAACCCAAAGGGGCCTGGTTCGAATCTACCAGCTGCTCTGAAGAAGAAAGATGGGCAGTCTCCGCCCGTGCAATTTCTTGCCTTTGAAAACTTGCTGGAGGGTCAGCTCCCCGTGGTTCTGACTCCATGGTTCACAGTCACAGCAGCAACAGTAAAAGCAGTAGGTTTTCAGAAATAAGTCACACAATCTTTCTTTCACAGTGTCGTGCTAACCCTCTTTAACTTTTTCACTTTGAAACCAAATGCTTAATTGTTTCTTCCACTTAGGGATGGATGCCTGGTTGCTATTGCATGGCATCACATTGACTCTATTCTAGCTGGAGCCACATGTCACTGTTGTTGTTGTGGTTGTTAAGTGCGGTCGAGTTGCAGGCGACTCATAGCGACCCTATGAAGGAGAGTCCTAGATACTTGGGTGCCATTCATCCTCTCTCCAGGTTCATAGAGTTTCCGGAGGCAAGCTATTATGGAAGTGGATGCCACTCCTCCTTCCAAGCTTGTTTTAATTGGGGAGCTCCACCCTACTCTTTGCCTGCGTTGGGTAACCAGTGATTAACGCATTTGACATATCAGTGTCACAGTGTTCAACCTCACAGCAACCACAAGTCACCGCTGTACAGCAACTTGTACACGACCTAGAGGAATGTCTGAACAAAAACAATGAAAGACTGGCCGAGGGCCGCGGATTAAAAGTCACCCACCTTTAGCTTGGTAGCATCACTTTCTGTACAATGGGCCAGCTGATCTCTTTCTATGTTGATATTATTGTTGTTAAGTGCCGTCGAGTCACAGGCAACTCATAGCGACCCTATGAAGGAGAGTCCTTGACACTTGGGTGCCTTTAATCCTTTCTCCAGGTTCGTAGGGTTTCCCGAGGCAAGCTATTACAGAAGTGGATGCCACTCCTGCTTCCAAGCTTGTTTTAATCGGGGAGCTCCACCCCACTCTCTGTCCGCATTGGGTAACCAGCCATAGGGTGACAGATATGTAATGCAGGTTCCAAGAAGGCTGATGTTATCACACTGCAGAGGAAGACGCGTTGTTGGTCCTGTCATCACTGCTCGCACCAACATTCCTGAGACCTCCCTTACCTGTTCTGAGCCTTGTTATCCATGCAGGTAACCAGTGGGTGCTCCTAGGTCTCCTTCACTGGACTCATTCAGGCCCTAAGAAGCCGTAGTTGCCCCATCAGCCTATGAGAGGGATGGAGGTTGGAGGGGGTGGCTGCTCCCTCTCCACTTTGGGATGCTGATGCTGAAGGCTCTGTTACCGGCACATGGACCACCAGTTCTCCTCTGGGGAGGGGAATATGAGATTACACCCTGGACAACGAGTGTGTTGTTGCCATGGACTGGATTTTGACGCACAGTAACCCACAACATGTTGTTGTTGTGTATTGTCAAGTCAGAACTGACCCGTAGCTGACCCTCTGGACGGCTTTCCGAAGCAGTTAATTGCACCAGAGGAAGTTGCCCGGCTCCTCACATATCGCGTGCATTTTTCACTTCCGCGCTGCTTACAGGGCAATGCTCCTGTCTGAGGTTTGGCTTCTGTCGGAGTGATAGAAGCTTCTGCTTCCCCGGGGACCCTGTGTTTTGTGGCTTTTCATTCTGCCTTCACATCTCTTTCCTGAATCAGTGAACACAGAACTGGGGGAGGTCGGCAGAGGGAGGAAGTCAGGAGACAAAGCAAATAGGAGAAAGAGCTAAACAGTTTCTCATTTCTTTTACTACCTCTGTTTGTGGAACACCTGTGGATCAAAGACTGGCTGGGCTTGCAATCCACACTCGACGTGAACAGAACACTGTTACCAGCACAAAGGACATCACTGTGTGCATTAGACAAAGGCACACGCTTTATCACACAGGGAGGGGGAGGAAAGTACTCTGATCCATGCCTCCTCCTCATCCAAACTAATTCAAAACAAATCATAAACTAAGTAGTTGTTGTTGTTGTTGTTTGCCATAAAATCACTTGCGACTCATAGTGACCCTATGTACAATAGCTCTGGACCCTGCTCTTTCCTGAGCCAACCTTCATTGTCTGCCACACCTACTCCCATTACCCCAGTCACTGTGTCAATCCACCTCATCCAAGTTCTTCCTCTCCTGTGCTGTCTCTCCATCCTTCCAAGCATGATGTCCCTCTTTCCAAGGACTGGTTCCTCCTTGTAGCATGTTCAAAGTATGTCAGATGGAGCTTCAGAGTCCTTGCCTCCCAGGAGCAGCCTGGTCTCACCCTCTCTGGGATGAACTTGTTTGTTTTCCTAGCAGTCCATGGTGTACTCAGTACTCTTCTCCAGCACCACAGCTCAAAGGCATCAATGCTTCTATAATCCCTAGTCATTGTCCTGCTTTCTGATGCAGAGCACATAATTGCAAAGACCATGGATCAGGTGCACCTTAGTCTCCAGATTGACATTGTTGCTCTTCAGTATTCGGGAGAGGTCTCTGACAGTAGACTTTCCCAATGTAATTTTTTTTTTAATTTTCTGGCTGCTGGTACCAAGTGTGTTGCTTGTTAGAGGGGGAAAATATAATGTGGTGTTTGTTTTGATAACTATTTCTTAGATATGACACCAAAAGAAAGACTCATGGAAGAAATAAAAACTTAGGAATTTAACCTCAATTAAAAAACTTGTACTTTTGTAAAAACATTGATGAGTGAATGAAAGACAATGAATGGGAGACAATGTATGTGTGCAAGTTATCTGCCTGATTAAGGGTGTGTGATTAGACTATGAAAAGAACTCTAAAAACACAATAATAAACAACCCAAATTCCAAAGAGAAGAATGATTAGAACAGATATTTTTACCACAGAGGATATATGAATGCCAAACAAACAATAAGATGTTCAAGATCACTTGTTATTGTTGTGTACTATAGAGTCAGAAATGACGCATAGCTGACTTGTCAGTGAATTTTCAGAGCCAGTTAAGCACATGGGAAGAGATCGCCCATCTTTCTTCTGTACATCAGCTGGTGTATTTAAACCGTGTATCATTGGGTGGGCAGTGCAGTTCTTGACCCCAAATACTACTGTTGTTATTGTTGTGTACCACAGAGTAAGAAATGACCCAGCTGACCCTTCAGCGGGTTTTCAGAGGCAGGCAGTCACAGAGGAGGAGATTGTCCATCCTTCTCCCATAGAGCAGCTGGTGGCCTCGAACCAGGTGCCTGTACTACCACTATTACTGTAATGCCATACTACTATACAATTATTACCACTACTGAAACCAAATACACTATTGAATTGAACCAACTCATAGCTATTATCTATTGGGTTTTTGTTGGGTTTTTTTTGGATTTTATTTTTTAGGCTATACGTAGAAATACTTTTCTCCAACACCACAACTCAAAGGCCTCAATTCTTCTTCTGTTATCCTTAGTCATTACCCCAGCTCTCCGATGCATAGAGCATTTCATTGCAAAGACCATGGCCTGGATCAGGTGCACCTTGGTTTCTACACTGATATTGTTGCTTCTCAGTACTCTGGAGAAGTCCCTGACAGCAAATTTTCCCAATGCAATTCATCTTTTGATTTCCTGACTGCTGATGCCAAGAGTGTTGATTGTGGGGACGAGCAAGCTATAACTGTTAACAACCTCAATCTTTTCTCCATCTATCATGGTGCTGCCAGTTGGTCCAGTGGTGAAAATCTTTGTCTTCTTGATACTGAGCTTCAATTCATTTTGAAGATGACAGTGAATGACTTTTATGACAAAAGAAGAATTGATGCCTTTGAGTGGTGCTGGAAAAGAGTCTGGAACATACCATGGTCCACCAAGAGAACAAACAGGTCTGTTTTGGAGAGGATGAAACCAAGTTTCTCCTCGGATGCTAGGATTTTAAAGCTCTGTCTCACATACTTTGGGCATGTGGCCAGGAGAGACCAGACCTTGTAAAAGGATATCATGCTCGGAAGGGTGTAGGGACAGGGCAGGAGAGGAAGGCCCTGGATGAGATGGATTGATACAGCAACTGGGATAATAGGAGTAGGTGTGTCAGAGTCAGTGAGACTGGCTCAGGACAGGGCAGGGTTCAGAGCCGTCATATATAGGGTCACTGTGAGTCACAGTTGAATCGATGGCACGTAACAACGACATAGAAGTACGCATATAAATTTCTTTATGGGGGAGGGGAGAATGCCTGTCTTTCTCTTAATGGAGCAACTGGTGGATTCAAGTCACTGAAGCTAGGTCTCAGTGGATATGGTGATGTGTGGGCAGGTGATTCCATCCCACAGAGGTGACGTGAGGTCATTCAGGGAAAGAACATCCAACTTAGTGGTGTCGGGACACCCGAGTGTGGCATTCAGTTTTGCTACGTTCTGTGCATCGCTGGTTGACCTCTTTTTTGCTCTGAACCGTGCACTCTGAATCAGAAATGGGAGGTGGCCAAGGCTCCTTCCAACATGGGCCCGTGACTGTTGTAAAGCAAATGACTTCATGAACATGCAAGCAATGTCTCATCAAGTTTTTCCTCTTTTTTCATCCACAGAAACTTTAATGGACACCAGGACAGCTACCGCAGAGCTGGGCTGGACGGCTAATCCGGCTTCAGGGGTGAGTATCAGGCCATAGGTCCTGCTGTGTCGTCCTTGGCACGGTCCTTCCAGGAAGCTGCCCCCGGACCACCACCGCCATGTGTGTATAGGATGGGGGTGGAGGTAAATAGGACAGTGACTGCCCAAAGCTAGGCCAGCCGCCCCGGGGCAGAGCAGAGATCTGAGATGCCCATGGTGCTGTAATGAAGGCAAAGGTAGAGGATGGATGCCAGCAGTGGTTGCTGTGTTGGGTACCACAGAGTCATGACTCACAGCTGCTCCTCCAGTGGATTTACAGAGGCTATAAATCACACAGGAAAAGATTGCCCATCTTTCCACTGCAGTGCAGCTGATGGGTTTGAACTACATACCTTTGGGTGGGCAGTGCAAGTTCTTACCACTAAGCCATGTATCAGTGTCTGTTGTTGTTAGGTTCCATTGAGATGAGCAAGACTCATATTGACCCTCTGAACAACAGATCTGAACTCTGTCCTGTCCCCTGCCATCTCCACAGTCTCTGATGCACTCAATCCCCTTGCCCCAGTCACAGTGTCAATCCACCTGGTTGAGAATCTTCCTCTCCTTCATCATCCTCCCACCTTTCCAAGCATAATATCAACTGTTGTTGTTGTTGTTGTTGTGTACCAGAGAGTCAAAACCAAGCCATAGCTGACCCTCCAGCAGGTTTTCAGGGGCAGTTAATCTTGTGGGAGGAGATGGCCCATCCTTCTCCCGCAGAGCAGCTGGTGGATTCCAACCGAGTGCCTTCTGGATTGCAGCACTTGCTTCTTGCCACCAGGCCGCCAAAGTTCCTAATGAAGGGCTGAAATCCCTGCCTTGGTAGACCAGCAGCCTGATGAGGATGACCAGCTCTGGTGTCCTGAGAGGACCAAGGTCCTGTGACAAGGTCTCTGTGGGCATGGAGTGGCACAGGTGGCATTAAATTCTTCCTCTGCCCTCAGTCCCCTGTCCCAGAAAGCCATGTTTCCTGTTTTCCAGAAGGGGAAAGATAGATAATTCTTCTCTCTCTTAAACACATGTCTCAGGTGAAGGCAGACTCCCCCTGAAAGCTTTTCTAAAGAGCCAAAGCTCTTTCACTGGCAATCTGTGTTAAAAGATGCTCATTAATCTACTCATTGTTCATGCACCTGGCAACACACAATGACAGAAGGCCTCGGACCGCTTATGGTGGGCAGACATGCTAATGAGATACAGCTCTGGTAGGCTAGTGGCAAGAGGCTGTCCTGCAATCCCAAAGGCGTGTGGTTCGAGGCCACCAGCTGCTCCATGGGAGAAGAATGGACAAGCTCCTCCTGTGAGATTAAACTGCCTCTGAAAACCCTCTGGAGGGTCAGCTATGGGTGGGTTCTGACTCTACAGTACAGAAAATAACAAAACAACGCGTATCCATTGAGGCTTAAGGCTGAAGTATATCTTTCTGTGGTGCAAATGGAGAGGTTTGGGGCAAAGGTGGGCACAAAAGTGGAAGACGGGAAGCTTTTAAAGAGAAAATATTCATGAGCCAATATATGATGGGTAAGGTGCGCCTGATACAGGCCATGGTCTTTGCCATCACTTGTTATGTGTCATAGAGTGGGTAGTGACTAGGGATGATAGAAGGAAAATTGATGCCTTTGAGCTGTGGTGTTGGAGAAGAGTATTGAGAGTACCATGGACTGCTAAGAGAACAGATAGTTTCATCCTGGAGAGGGTTAAGCCGGGCGGCTCCTTGGAGGCAAGGATTCTGAGGCTCCGTCTGACATACTTTGAACATGTTGCAAGGAGGGACCGGTCCTTGGAGAAGGACATCATGCTTGGTAGGGTGGTGGAACAGCGCAGGAGGGGAAGGCCCCCTATGAGGTGGATTGATTCAGTGACTGGGGTAATTGGAGTGGGTGTGTCAGAGACAGTGAGATTGGCACAGGACAGAGCAGGGTTTAGGGCTGTTGTACATAGGGTTGCTATGAGTCACAGGCGACTAGATGGCACATAACAACAACAACAAGAGTTTGGCAGGTGGTAAATAGGAGTCTAGAAAGACATTCTATGTGGAAGGACCAACAGGTATGAAGGGATGTGATCATGGGAAGACTTGAGGAATGAAGTCAACTTGGTACATTGCAGGCTGTAGACAATGCTCAGAGGAAGAAACTATGGAACTGACATTATCGTATAGACCATGGGGACAGCCTTGGCAGGAGATGAAACAATCTCATCTTGTGGCAGGAGTGTGGAAAACAATGAAGAGAAGGACCCTGGGGGTAGGGGTGGGGGGTCTGTCTGCTGTCTTGGTTGGGTCAGAAAGGTCAGGTTTTGTTTTCTCTCTCTCCTCTTTGTTAGAACATTGTAAAATTGAGAATCTGGAAGCCATTCTTTTCTTCTCCTTTGTTATTCCTCTGTCTTCAAGTCACTTGTCTCCTTCTATGAAATACTTCTCCAGAACCTACATCAGATCCCCCATTACAAGTCTTCGCAATGCCTAGAATCTCTGCTCTTCACTGATGTGACTTGATACCTCAATGCATTAATTGTTGTTGTTGTTGTTGTTGTTAAGTGCTGTCAAGTTGTAGACAACTCATAGCGACCCTATGAACGAAAGACCTGGACACTTGTATAACTTTCATCCTTTCTCCAGGTTCATAGGGTTTCAGGAGGCAAGCTATTTCAGAAGTGGATACCACTCCTGCTTTCAAGCTTGTTTGAATCAGGGAGTTCCACCAAACACTGTCCACCATGGGTAACCATTCTCGCATTGGACACATCAGTGTCACAGTGTTTAGCATCTTAGGCAAATTTTAGGTACTGAGACTATATTACTTTTGTGGTTCATAAATTAACAGCAAATTTCAAACTTTCTTGACCTTCAGAATCATCAACAACATCATAGGGAACACGTGAAAAAGGTAAGGGAGATTTACAAGATTAATGCAGGAAAAGATTAAAAAATGTTCCTAATTTTTAAAATACCAAGTTATGTTTTTAATATCCTACGTCCTACACGTCTAGCCAGCATTTCCCTCTTGTCAAAATATGTAGCGAAGTCACTGTCTAGGAAGTTTCACTGGAGTGGAAAGCATTCAATTTGAAAAGCAAGAGGCCAGGATGATGACATTTCACCTCACCTACTTTAGGAGTGTTTTCAGGAGAAGCTATTCCTATTTCATGCTTGGAAAGGTGGAAGACCAGTGGAAGAGGGAAAGCCCCTCAATGAGATGCAATGACAAGTGACTGCAGTAATAAGATCAAGTGTATCAGGGAGGAGAAGGCACAGGCTAGAACAGGGCTCAAGTCTGTTGCTCACAGCTCGTTGAGAGTTGTACTTGACCGCATTAATTAGTGTTTCATTTATTTTGACCTCTCTCCTCCTCCCTAGCCACAATATAAAAGCTCATGGTGACCACAACAATAATTAGCGTTTGTTTCCGCATTGGCCACCGGGGCCTGCTTCCCTGCCTGACACACAGCCAGTGCTCAATGTGTTTGCTGAGTGAAAAATCTGTTTAAGAGGAATATATGAATGGATGGATATTATTGTCCTGACAGGAGTCCAGAACGAAGGCTGCATAGTGAAGTGGACTTGTGGGGAGGGATTGCATAACAATGAAAGAATTTTTCTTTTACTTTTCAAGGAGAAGAGTGACTTGGGGGAGAGGGGGTGGGCAGGGAGAAAAGTGCAACAGTGATTGATTAGAAACCGTAAGTCTATGTAAACTTTCATTAAAATTAATTAAACTGGATGAAATAATGTTTACGGCATTGAAGTCTATGGGGGAGAGAATAGTCTAAAAGTATTATATTTTAGGGCATTATTTTTATCGTAGGAGTATGCAATGAGGGTTGCAGAGTGGATTATATTTGGGGGTGGGGGGTGGGGTTTGGGGAGGTGCGGGGGGGATTGTGTACCAGTGAGGGAGTTTTTCTTTTGCTTTTCAAGGAGAGGAGCAAAGGGGCGGGGGAGGGGTTTGTGGGGGGAGAAGGGTGCAACAATGAATGAATGGAATTCCAAAATCTCTGCAGATGTTCATTGAAATGAAAAATAAACAAACTAAATTAAAAAAAATTAATTAAAGGGAAAAAACTCCAGAAAACCTGAGAGTTTCTGGCTTAAATAAGCGGGTAGCTCTTTTTTTCTTTTTCTCTTTTAAAAAAATTTTAATTGATCTAATTAATGTTAACAATAATTCACTTACATTGTGCTTCATTAATATACATTGTATATTATACAGTTTTTTGTTTACAATGTGTTTCATACAATCACTCATATACGTTGTATTTTATAATTACCACTCACTGATCTATGCCTATTATTACAGTATCTTTTTTTTTTGAGAAATTTTTAAGTTTATTTAGCACAGTCTATGTGGTTTGCCCCTCAATGCCATTTTTGCAGATGAATGACCTAGAAGGAGGATTAGGCTTGGAAGGGAAAAGCCTGAGTTCAGTTCTGGAGCCGATGAGTTTGATGTGCTTCTGGGGCATCTACGGCAGGTATGCTACCATCATTTGACTTAGCTGTAAATGGAATCCAAAGACAAGTCACATCTGTGAGGCCAGGGAGAGGCTGCAGCCTCTCAGGGGCGCATCTGGAGTGAGAAGAAAGGCACTTGGATGGATCTTTGGGGTCAACTAGAGAGCGAGCCTAAAGTGGAGACTGGGGGCGGGAGGAGGGCTGGGAAGTGGGAGTGGACTCAGAGAGGCACCTGTTACGGAGGCCACGGGAAGAATGTGTCAAGAGAGAGGAAGTTACAAGTGTGTAGATGCTGCGTGGTTTAGTGACAGGGATTCACAAATGACCTGCGTGAATGGAATCTGGAAAACAGAGTTTGTGGAGTCAGGAGGTGCTGAGGGGTGCGTGGGAGGGAGCAGTGTGTAGAGAGGAGGCAAGAGATGATGAGAGCAGTGAGGCTGTAAAATTGTCTTTCTTTCTGGAGGAACAGACAGCTTTTTCCCCCCTGTCAAAATAGGAGGGCAGAGAGAAGGCATGCGTACAGATAGATGACAGGACTCAGGGTGGGTGATAGGAGCCAAACGGGAGATTCTCCCACCTGTTTTCTGAGGTTAGTGGCAAGGCACTGAGAGTGAGGGGAGGGGCTGTGGAGCAGCAGGGGGTTGTCCTTAGGTGCCCTAAGATTCAGAGCGACCCTGCAGACTGGAGATCTGGACCTTGTTCGTTCTTATGTCACCCTCATGATCTCTGATCTGCTGCATCCCACTGTTACGGTCACTGTGTCATTCCATCTTGTTGGGAGTCTTCCTCTCTTTCTGTGACCACATTTCCCAGCAGGACACCTCCTTCCAACAACTGGCCCGATCTGAGAGCATGCTCAGAATTGTGTGAAATGACGTGTCACTGTCTTTAGCTCTAAGGAGCATCGTGATTACATTTCCTTCAAGGCAGACTTGTTTGTTCTTTTGACAGTCCATGGGCTACTCAATACTCTTCAACACCACAAGTTAAAGGCACTGATTCTTCTCCTGTCATCCTTATTCACTGTCCAACTTCCAGGTGCATAAGAACTAACTGAAAAGGTGGTGGCTTGAGTCAGGCACACCTTAGTCTTTAAACTGACATCATTCCTCTTCAGCACTCATGTGAAGACCTTGAAAGCGGATGTCTCCAATGCAACACGTCTTTCGTGTTCTTAATGGCTGCTACTATGATTATTGATTGTGGATCCAAGAAAGATGAAATTAGTGACAATTTCAGGCATTTCACCATCCATCATTATGTTGTTACCTATTAGTCGGTCCATTCTTGAGGATTTTTATTTTCTTGATATGGAGAGGTAATCCCTATTAGAAGCTGTAGTCTTTGATCTTCTGTAGAGTGTGTTTCTAGTCCTTTTTGCTTTCACCAAGCAAGGTTGTATCATTTGCATAATGCAGTGTACTAATGAGTCTTCCTCGCATCCTGATGCTACGTAGAATTCTAGCAAATTCTAGCACAGCTTCTCCAATGATGCGTACAGTATGCAGATCGAATAGGTGTGGAGAAAGGAATCAAACCTGGCACCTACCTTTTCTGATTTAGACCATGCGCTGTTCCCTGTTCTGTCTGGACGACATCATGGTTTGTGTGTAGGCTTCCAATGACCACAGTTAATCGTTCTGGGATTCCCATTCTTCTCAATGTTAACCATAATTTGTTATGATTCACACCGTCATATGCCTTTACATAATCAGTAAAATACAACCAACATCTTTATGGTATTCTCTGCTTTTAGCTGATATCCATCTAACATCAGCAATGATACCCATGGTACCACAGTCTCTGGCCTCTTCTGAATCCAACTTGAATTTCTGGAAGTTCCTTGTTGATGGCCCAGCTATTTTTTTTTTAAATAATCTTCAACATTGGCCAGCATCAGGATGGATGGTGAAGAGACTGAGATTGTTCACAGCTTTAGTTTGCTTGGCTCCACAGTCAGCACTCTTGGCCCCAGTAGCCAGGAAACTAAAAGATGTATTGCGATGGGAAAGTCTGCTGGTAGGGACTTCTCCAAAGTACTGAAGAGCAGTGGTGTCTCTCTGGAGACTAAGGTGCATCTGATACAGGCTATGGTCTTTGCAATCACTTGTTAGGCATCAGAGAGTTGGACAGTGACTAGGGAGGATAGAAGGAGAATTGGTGCCTTTGAGCTGTGGTGCTGGAGAAGACTATTGAGTGTACCATGGACTGCCAAGAAAACAAACAGATTCATCCAGGAGACAGTTAAACCGGGCTACTCCTTGGAGGCAAGGATTCTGAGGCTTCGTCTCACATACTTTGGACATGTTGTAAGGAGAGACCGGTCCTTGGAGAAGGACATCATGCTTGGGAGGGTGGAGGAACAGCACAGGAGGGGAAGACCCTCAATGAGGTGGATTGATTCAGTGACTGGGGTAATCGGGATGGGTATGTCAGAGGCAGTGCAATTGGCAGAGGACAGAGCCGAGTTTAGGGCTGTTGCACGTAGGGTCGCTATGAGTCGCAAGCAACTCGACGGCACATAACAACAACAACAGCAATCTCCAACAAGACTTTACTTGTATGTAATAGTAATAACATTGTTTTATAAATTCTACCTTTTTTGGAAATGGAAACAATTCTAGATCTTTTGCAGTTAGATGGCCAGGTAGCTTTCCCCCCACATTTCTTGGCATAGACTAATGAGCACATCCAGAGCTCCGTGTATTTATTGAAACATTTCAGTCAGCATTCTGTCATTTCCTGGGGCCTTATTTTTTGGTCAGAGCCTCAGTACAACTTGAACTTCTTCCTTCATGATCAGTGATTTCTTTATCATATGCTACTTGCTGAAACATTTCGCTGTGGACCAGTTCCTTCCTTATTCTTTTGATGCTTCTCCAAGGTATAGGAGGGTATCAAGGTTTAAACTGACTGCTGTTGAGAAATAGAGAGGCTAGGCCTGTTTTGAAGGGATCTGATAAGTTTAGGGTGTGGTTTTGGCTGAAGACTGTATAGTTCTGATGACTCATCTGAAGCTTCTGTTGTCCTCTCACTGCCTGGAGGAGGCATGGCAATGGAGTTACCAAGAGTTGACCAAGAATGATGGGAGTCAAGGTCAAGAGCTAAGGATATTGATGAGAGAGAGAGGATTTTATTACTATTATTATTATCATCATCATCATTATTCATACCATCCACACAATAGAAGAAAAATGAAGCTTGGAGGGATTGTGACCAAATACAAGGGCCCGATGTAGATTTCAGTAAGGCTGTAGAATGAATGTCATAGACCAGAACAGGACTGTTGGAGAACACAGCCTTGAATGTCACCTTGACTTTGAGATACTCGGAGTACTTCTGGGTGATGAAGAGGTGCGTGGTAGGTCCAGAGTTTGAGCTGTGGGAGCAGAGTGAATATGACCTTCATGATAATTGAGATCCGTCTTCGGTCTTGGGTCGATGAAAGACATCCTGATACCAGTGGGGAGGAGACAGTAGGCCACACCCCTCTTTGGGATCTCATGCATGCACGCTCAAGATGGAGAAGTGAGCCTCGTTCTGATAGGCTGGGTCTCTCCAGAGAACTGAATCTATCCCTTTTAGAGGAGACATCCCATTCTCTCAGGGTCCTAGCCGGGTTAGCTGTCTATTTTACACACAGTGTGCAGGGCTCTGTAACACAGAGCTCCCAGGAAGAGGTCCGAGGTCTTAGTGGATACACTTGACAAGTGCCAAGTATGGGAAGGGATTGAATCACATGTTGTTCTTGTTATGTGCCATCGAGTTGCTTGTGACTCATAGCGAGCCTATGTACAAGAGCCCTAAATGCCATTCTATCCTGTGCCAACCTCGCTGTCTCAAACACACTCATTCCCACCACTCCACTCACAGAATCGATCCATCTCATAGAGGGTCTTCCTTTTCTGCGCCGTCCCTCTACTCTCCCAAACATGATGTCCCTCTCCAAGGACCAGTCCCTCCTTGCAACATGCCCAAAGTATGTCAGACGAAGCTTCAGAATCCTTGACTCCAAGAAGCATTCTGGCTTCACCCTCTCCAGGACAAACCTGTTTGTTCTCCTAGCAGTTCATGGTATATTCAACACCCTTCTTATGGCTAAACTCAAACTATTACTTTGTAATCTAATTTATAATACTATAAAAGAATCTTGCTTTTAATTTAAGGCCTTGAAATTTTACCTAAATTGTATGACTTCCTGCTGAGTACAAATGACAAGGAGGGGGCTGAGCTTTCACTCAAAGACTTTCCACAGGAACCCTTTGCCTGGGTTCCCATGGTCACTGTCTCAGGCTCCATCTCTCTTTTTTAAACCTGTGCTTGTAGTCCTGCCCTTAAAAGTCCCCTTGTCCTTCACATCTCTTAACCCTTGAACAGTTGAGAAAGCCTCAGAGGCTACATGACTAGAAAGCACTCTGTGTAGACCCAGCCTTGGTCTGCACTCCACCAATATTAGCTTTTCTTTTTGATTTCTTAGCTTTAAAGAAAACAAAGATTCTCACCACTGGTCCGATTGGCAGCATCATGATAGATGGTGAAGACACTGAGATTGTTAACAGCTTTACTTTGCTTGGCTCCACAACCAACAATCTTGGTACCAGCAGCCAGGAAATCAAAAGATGAATTGCATTGAGAAAGTCTGTTGTCAGGGACATTTCCAGAGTACTGAAGAGCAACAATATCAGTCTGGAGACTAAGGTCTGCCTCATCCAGGCCATGGTCTTCACAATTAAGTGCTATGCATCAGAAAGCTGGACAATGACTAGGGATGATAGAAGGAGAATTGATGGCTTTGAGCTATGGTGCTGGAGAAGAGTATCAAATATACCATGGACTGCTGGGAGAACAAACAGGTGCATCCTGGAAAGGGTGAAACCAGGCTGCTCCTTGGAGGCAAAGACTCTGAAGCTACGTCTGACATACGTTGGCTCTGCTGCAAGGCAGAACCAGTCCTTGGAGAGGGATGTCATGCTCTGGAGGGTGTGGGGACAGTGCAAGAGAGGAAGACCCTGGCTGAGATGGATTGACCAGTAACTGGGATAATGAGGGCGGATGTGCCAGAGACAATAAGGTGGGCTCAGGATAGAGCCGGGTTTAGAACCCTTGTACATAGGGTCCCGATGAGTTTCAAGCAACTTAACAGCACATAATAGCCACAAAAATAGCAGCAGCTTTAAAGAGAAATTTATTTTCTCAAAGTTTGACTGACTCCTTTGCTGGCCTTTCTCTGCATGGTCAGCTCAGGGACTGATGTGGCTTTAAGAACAGGCTGGTCCAGGGCCCCAGAATCGCATTCTGTCTTCTTCTTTTCCATTCCATCCCTTTCTCTGGTATTTCTTCCAGTGGTGACAGTTCCATGCTTGGGCTCCTTGCTGAGAGAGAGAGGGAGAGAGAGAGAGAGAGAGAGAGAGAGAGAGAGAGAGAGAGAGAG
>NW_006399777.1:16214881-16217575 GCF_000299155.1 Elephantulus edwardii | reverse complement strand
GAGAGGAGAGAGGAGAGAGGAGAGACAGAGAGGAGAGAGACGGGGGAGAGAGAAACAGAGAGAGAGAGAGAAAGAGGAGAGAGAGCGAGCGCAAATGTCTTTTATATTTGCTCTGAGCCTCCTGCGGAAGCCAGGAAATACCCACTGCTGATTGGCTTTCACTGAGAATCAGAGCTCAAAGCCTACAGGAAGCAAGGCATTGAAAAGCGGAAGGAGTAATTTTCCAGAGGAAATGAGGGTATAGTGACCAGATGATTGAATAAGGGCTCAATATGGGGGGGGAAAAAAAACCAAGCCACCCAAAAAACCCCAACCCAACAACAAAAAAAAAACCCAACAAACAATGACAGTCCCTAAGTACTCTGGAACTTTGGTCTATTTATCTTTGCATCCACCCCTTATACAGATGAGAACATCAAGGAATGGAGTGGCCGGTCAAGTGCCTGAGGTCACTTAAAAACCTCATTGCTGGCATTTAGATGCCTGTAGGTTGGCTCTCATGTTTGCCACTTCCAATCAAATGCCCACTCCATGTGTCCACTGCCACTTGTCGTACTGTTCACAGGGTAGCAGAGGAGCTCTGGTGGCTTGGTAGTAAGGAGTTGTGCTTTCCACCCAAAGGCTCACAGTTCAAATATACCAGCTACTTACCTTGAGAAAGACAGGCAGTCTCCTCCCTTGTGATTTACTGCTCCTGAAAAACTCCTGGAGGGTCAAGTCTATCCTGACTCAATGATACATAAAGGCAACCTGGGGTAGCTTCCAGAAGAATGCCCCAGCTGAGCTGTATGTTGGGAGAGTGAATTCAGGCTCAGTAAGTGAAAGTTTGGATTTTTGCTTCTTACAGCTCAGGACACACGTGATGTCCTTTTCTGAGCTGTTACCCAGGAATTAGTATCACTTTCTCAACCCTGAAAGGCTCTGCCTCCCCATGGGGGGCCACTGACCTTCCTCCTCCTCCCCTCCCTTCCCTTCCCTCCCCAGGTAAATGAGAGAGAAGTCAGGCTCCCCACCCGGAGCCTCCCACCCACTCTTTATCTTTTTCTCTCTCTACCAAAAGGCCTGTAATTAGGAAACATTAGCAGGCTCAAAACAGCTTTCATACCTGAAACATCCTCGGTAATTGCACTCAGCAGTGCTCTTCCCTGGCTATTAATGTCACTTTTATGAAGCAATGAGGAACAAAACACTCAGAGGCACTTAAAACATTTTTTTATATAATACGTGTCTTTCAGGAATGGAAGTTTAAAATCACCTGCCTGCCTGGGAGACAGTAACAGACAAAAGACACAGAGGGCCCAGGAGAGCCTGGGAGTGGGGAGTCCTTGGGGAGATGGAAGACAGGGCCCCGAGACCCGAGATGCTGTGTGGGGAGAGACATGACAGCCAGGTGGGTGGGTTGGATCAGGGGACCCTGTCTGTGCCTCCAGGGAGGAGGGCTGGGCCAGATGAGCACCTGGGTCGCCACTCAGCCTGGCTACATCATTTGAGGTGACTCTCTGACTGGATAGGGTTTTTATGTAAGATGATTTCTCTCTCTCTCTCTCTCTCTCTCTGTGTGTAGGCTTTGTTGTTCGGTGCCATTGAGTATGACCCATAGCGACCCTGTGAACAACAGATCTCAACCCTGTCCTGTCCTGCACCATCCTCACACTTCCTGCCCATTGCCGCAGTCACTGTGTCAGTTCACTTGGTGGAAAGCCGCCTTCTCCCTCACCGACTCTCTACCCTACCAAGAAGCATATCTCGCTCCAAGGAATAGTCCCTCCTAGCAATGTGATTAAAGTATGTGAGGCAAAGCCTCATTATCCTTGCCTCCAAAGAGCCCTCTGGTTTCACCTTTTCCAAGACATATTTATTTGTTCTCTTGACCGTCCATGGGATGTTCAGTGTTCTCTCTTAACACCACAGCTCAAAGGCATCTATTCTTCTTCTGTCATCCTTATTCATTGTCCAGCTCTCAGATGCACAGCAAGTGATCTGAAAGACCATGGTCTGAATCAGACACATCTTAGTCCTCAATCTGACATCATTACTCCGCAGTAGTTTGGATAGGTCTCTAACTGCCAACTTTCCCAGTGCAATGCACCTCCTGATTTCCTGACTGCTGGTACCAAAGGTCTTAATTGGGGATCCAAGTAGAATGAAGCTGTTGACAGATCCAGTGTAAGCTTTATTGGTAAGGGGTTGTACTGCTGATGCAAAAGTACTGCATTTGAACCCACCAGCTGCTCCATCAATGCAGAGGTCCAGTGTCTGAGTCCACCAGCTGCTCCGAGGATGCAGAAGTACACTGTCTGAATCCGCCAGCTGCTTCGAGGATGCAGAGATCCACTGTCTGAATCCATCAGCTGCTCCGTGGATGCAGAGGTCCAGTGTCTGAATCCACCAGCTGCTCCATCAGTGCAGAGGTCCAGTGTCTGAATCCACCAGCTGCTCCGTGGATGCAGAGGTCCGCTGTCTGAGTCCACCAGCTGTTCTGTGGATGCAGAAGTTCACTGTCTGAGTCCACCAGCTGCTCTGTGGGTGCAGAGCCCCACTGTCTGAACTCATCAGCTGCTCCGTGGATATAGAGGTCCACTGAATCTACCAGCTGCTCCATGGATGCAGAGGTCCACTGTTGAACCCATCAGCTGCTCCGTGGATGCAGAGGTCCACTGTCTGAATCCACCAGCTGCTCTGTGGATGCAGAGG
>NW_006399777.1:16150837-16214296 GCF_000299155.1 Elephantulus edwardii | reverse complement strand
GCTGCTTTGAGGATGCAGAGATCTACTATCTGAATCCACCAGCTGCTTCATGGATGCAGAGGTCCACTGTCGAACCCATCAGCTGCTCCGTGGATATAGAGGTCCACTGAATCTACCAGCTGCTCCATGGACGCAGAGGTCCACTGTCTGAATCCACCAGCTGCTCTGTGGATGCAGAGGTCCACTGTCGAACCCATCAGCTGCTCCGTGGATGCAGAGGTCCACTCTCCGAATCCACCAGCTGCTTCGAGGATGCAGAGGCCACTCTCTGAATCCACCATCTGCTCCATGGTTGAAAGATGAGCAGTTCCCTCCTGTGCAATTTATTGCCTCTGAAAACCCACTGGTGCGTGAGCTACGAGTCTCTTCTGATGCCACAGTAAACAACAACAACATATTGGAATATATGTGTTCAGTAGGAAGGTGAATGAATGTTACAGATGACCAATGTCATTCGATAGAATATTAATTTCTACATGGATGGCAGGAATACATGAGATATGACTATGACCGTGTGTGTGTGTGTGTGTGTGTGTGTGTGTGTGTGTGTGTGTATACACACATTAAGAGGTGGAAGGGGAAGATAAGAAGAAAGAGACACTTCTCTAGTTCCTTGCATCATAGGACTTTGGGAATTGAGGTGGTTCACCAGAACTTTACTGTCTGACAAATTTATTTCCTTGTCCTTGGAACAGCCTCACAGACTCATTCATCAGCAAAACAGCAGATACTTCCTTTCACAGTTCACGGGGAACTCCAGGGCTCACCCATCCCACTTTCCCTCTCCTGGAGACAGGCTTAACCCTCATTTTCCTGGACAGACTAATGTCTGTTTCTAAAACCTTGACTGAGAAAGCAATCCAACCAACCTTGACCCTTGTCCCACCTCCTGAAAACTTTTTTTTGGGTCTGAGGACCAAGGCAGAACATTTCTTGCCACTTAACCCTGGCATCTAGGATATTCCTTTCCTCCTTCCTTGCCAGCTCTGGGGATGTTACAGAGCAAAGGTGCAAGCGATTGTCAGAGCAGTCAGAACAGGACTCTTGAACTAGGCAGCAGGTGTGCAGGTGGGGGCTCAGGGCCCTAATGGGTTCCTCTTAGAGTACTCACTTTGGTTACCTTGGTGAAGAAAGGAGAAACATCATTGGAGAAGAAAAGAGCATAATAAGGGAGGTGAGACATTTGAGAAGTCTACACATACTGGGCAGGAGGAAAACAGATGACTGAGGGAGAGTCAGGATGTCCTCATGAGAGACAGAGCCTCAGACCCTTCTCTAGTGAAGAGTGTCAGCTTTTAGGAGGAGGGCTGAGAACCGAGATGAGTCCAAAGCGAATTACTTCAAGGATACACATACTCCCCAGACTTTTCAGCATTTCTGACATCCCCAAGACACTTTCTGCTTTTCTGCTGGGTTCCATAATTTGTAGTCGTGGCTACAGAGAACTCAAGATTATGGGGTTTATTAAGGAAGTGAACAGGCTGCAACTCAGAATCAGTCAGTTTGGAAATCGGATGCGTCTTGGGAGACAGGGTATAGTTTGTCACTCAGCTTCCAAGCCAGGGCAGCCCTCAACTGATTCTAGATGGGCCCTCAGGCAGGTCCTCTCTCGGCTGTGCCTTCCCACAGCCTTCTAGGTCTCTGTCCTGCTTGAGTGAGTCTTCTCGTTCTTTAGATCCACTGACAGGCGTCGTTGTCGAAGGGCCTTCCCTACTCCTAGTTCAGCAAGCCCACCACAGCCTGACAAGCCCACCACAGCCTGACAAGCCCACCTCGGTTGCCTCTCTCTCTCTTCATTGACCAGTCTCCTCATTCCTGCCCTTTTGTGTTACTGCTGTCATTTCTACTGCATTTACTACGTCTTCCTGCCTTCCTCAATATTACTGCTCTCTCTCCTGGGAGGTTCTTAATCCAGGGCTCCCATACCCAAGGACTCTACCCTGCTGCAGCATCTTCTTGATGGTAGTGAGCACCTCCCACTTTCAATTTGTGGCGTTTGTTCTTCTATTCAATTTCAAGGCATGACCCTCCCAGCCAGATTATAAACTGCCCAGTGTCCTTCAAAGACAGCAAGTCATTCCACTTGCACAGTAATTGACCAGTTCCTAAAAATGACTTAATCCTATGGGGAGGATTGATTGTATGTACCCTATTTGTATAACATACTGGCCAATCCTTTGCTTGATTGTGGGGTCACAATCATCTCCGGCACAATCACAAATCCAGGGAAAGAATGTCCTTAGGGAAACACGGTGCAATGCAACTAACTTGGTCCTTTTGGGAACCTGGAATCCCTGAGCAGTTACCTTCGCCTTTATTACCTCTTATTTCCAAGCATGTTAAAACAATCTCTTCTAAATCCTGCTAAACTTCTTGTTGTATAAAAGGAACAAGTCTCAGCTTTGGAATATGATGTCTTAGGTTCAGTCCAATTTTTTTTTCTAAATTCTTTAACTTCTCAGAGCCCATTTTCTGTCTGAATAACATGTGTAATGAAAGATCTTATTTACCGAGTGGCTGAGAGGATTCAATTGTGTTTACCTTTTTTTTCTTTTTTTTTTGTAAACTCTCAAGCTCAGTGTAATATTGCTTGCCCTGACTGGTACTGGTGATGGTTCTTGTTTCACAAGCTTAACCTCCAGGAGATGAGGATGAGAACTGACTAAGAGAAAGCCCTCAGGTAGAAGATGAACATTCCAGGGTTTCCCGATTGGTGAGATTCTCCCAGGAATAACATCAGACCTTGCTATCAATGCTCCTGCTATTCTTCTTATTAATGATAACTGCTGCTACTACTCGCACCACCTGGGGGTGGAAAACACACTGCCATCTATTCCTTCCCAGCTCATGGTGACTCTGTCCCCCGAGGTTTCAGACCTCAGCCCGTCTGGTCACAAAGGACACTGTTGTGCCTGAACATTTACTCTGAGGGAATATACAGCAGGGATCCGAGAGTCACTCTCCTTATTGTTGGAAAACCATGCAGTGAGAAGAAGTCAATGAGGAGAGGCAGATATTCCCCAGTTTTCTACACTGGGAGACGATGTGCTTCGAAAGCCATGTATGAGTAAGTAGTGTTGCATGGTCGGCAGCACAGAGCCCACCTGGAAGTTTCTACGTGAGCACACAGCCTCATCCTTCTCCCACATGGCAGCTGGTGGGTTTGAATTGCTGCTCTTTCAGTTGGTAACCCAATTCACAACTTATAGCACTACCAGGGTGCCTGTTACTAACTACCATTAATGAATTACCTGTTGTAGTTGTTGTTATGTGCCATCGAGTTGCTTGTGACTCATAGCGACCCTATGTACAAGAGCTCTAAATGCTGCTCTATCCTGTGCCAACCTCGCCGTCTCCAACACACTCATTCCCACCACCCGAATCCCTCCATTCTCCCAAACATGATGTCCCTCTCCAAGGACTAGTCCCTCCTTGCAACATGCCCAAAGTATGTCAGACGAAGCTTCAGAATCCTTGACTCCAAGGAGCGTTCTGGCTTCACCCTCTCCAGGACAAACCTGTTTGTTCTCCTAGCAGGCCATGGGATGTTCAACACTCACCAAACACTGAACAGTGAGTATTAGCTCACTGTACAACCCCAAACCAAACCATGGCTATTGCCATAGAGTCAGTTTCAACTCATAGTTGACCTTCCGTTGGGTTTCTGAGGCTGCCAATCTTCCTGGGAGAGGATCACCCATCTTTCTCCTTTGGAGCAGCTGGTGGGTTCAAAGCCCTTACCTTTTGATTAGCAGGGAGGTGCATTACACACTATGCCACTAGGGTCCCTTAGCAAAGTAGGCGCTATTTCTCCCATTTTGTACAAGTCTGTATATCGAGCTCCGAAGTCCAGAACAAATATCCAGAGTCATAGGACTGGTCAAGGGCGATGCTTCGGACTGATGCCAGGTTGTCTGACCACGCTCTTGTCCCTGGACCTCTGCCCTGGAGGAGTATGCAGCAGAGATCTTAAGAGTTATTGTCTTTATTATTAAGAAACCGTAAGAGTAAGAGGCCCATAAGGACAAATAAAGTTTCCCAAGTTTCTGCAAAGGGGAAAAACCAAACTCATGGCTGTGCAGTTTGTTCTCATTCTTAGAAATCCTCCTTGAGTTTCCAAGGCTGTCAATCATTACGAGAAGAAACTGCCTCCCTTTCTCCCTCGGGCTGATGGTAGAGTGCATCTGCCAGCCTTTCCGTCTGTAGACCAATACGTTATACACTAGGACAAGCAGGCTCCTTATTATTATTATTATTAATTTTAATGAAAATTTACAGAGACTTTGGATTTCCATTCATTCATTGTTTCACTTTTCTCCCTGCCCTCCCCTCCCCCTGGTACACTCTTCTCTTTGAAAAGTAAAAGAAAAATTCTTTCATTGTTTTACAATTCCTCCCCCCAGGTCCACTCCACTATGCAGCCTTCATTCTGGACTCCTGTCATGACAGTAATACCTAATCATATATCCCTTTTAAACAGTTTTCTCCCTCATCTGTTTTAATTCAGTATACATTATTTATCCCATCTTTCTCAGTCTCCCCCCCCCAACCCCATGTCAGTCCTGTTTTATAACAGTGGCACTATGCAGTATTTGTCCTTTTGTGATTGAGATATTTCACTCAGCATAACTCCAGACGACCGGGCTTCTGCGATGTGTTTTACAGCCACATTTAGATGAATAGGCACCACTGGACCAATAGGCAATATTGTGATAGATGGAGGAAAAGTGAAGCTCTTAAAGATTTCTTTTCACTTAAGTCCATAATTGGCACCCAATGTTTTGGTCAAGAATTAAAAAAAAATGTATTGGGGTAAATCTACTGTCAAGGACCTCTACAAAGTGCTAAAGAGCAAGGAACAGTTTAAAGACTAAGGTGTGCTTTTGCCAAGCCATAGTATTTTCAGTGACTCGCTACACATCTGAAAGTTGGACAGCGACTAAGAATGACAGAAGATGACTTGATGTCCTTGAGTTGTGGTGTTAGAGTACTGAATACCCACCGACTGACAAAAGAACAAACAAGTCTTACTCCTTGAAGTCAAGGATGATGAAACTTCATCTCACATACTTTGGTCATGTTGTAAGGAGAGGCCAGTCCTTGAGAAGGGGCATCATGCTGGGCTAGGGGGAGAGTTAGAGAAGGACAGACGTCCAACAAGACGAATTGAAACAGAGATTGTGACAATGGGCTCGAGCGTGTCAGAGATGGTGAGGACGGTGCAGGATAGACAAGCTTCAGGTCTCTTGTTTATTGGGTTGCTGTGAATTGTAGTCAACTTGTAGGTACCTAACAACAGCCACAGCTAGTGAGCAGTATTACATGGTAGGCATTGATGAATTCTGTTTATAATTAGTTTTCAGGGGGAAGCGTAGAAGGTGGTGTGTGGCTCTTGGTTGGATATTGGAGGACAGTGAGAATCAAGCCAAGCAGAAACCTTGAGGAGGACACTTTGCTCACAGAGAAGGGAAAGCTTGCCTAGGAGTGAGGTGTGGCCACGGATCCAGAGGAGACATGGGCTCACATGTGGCTGGCTCCCTGGTGGTGATGGAGGAGCCCAGGTGTGTCAGTTGTCATCTTTAACCTTGGCAAATGTTCTGGAATTAAAGTGTCTGGGAAGGGAAAGGTGGAGAGAAAGAGATATGAAAGGGCCTCAAGGAGCTGCTTTGTCCTGTCATTTCTTTGTGCTGAACCAGTTCTTGTCCATGTGAGATGGTGGTCTGTTGATAGAAATGGGGCACCATCCATGGTCAGGTGCATCTTGTATCTACCTCTACACGTGCACTATCTGACTCATTGCTCTTTCTGGTGGAGACAGCCTTGTCTAGAATGTTTATTGTATCTTTGTGATGTCTCAAAGACAATCGCTATGAAAGACTGTTGTTGTTGTGCCCTGTTGGGGAACAGACCCACTGCTGATTCTCCAGCAGGTTGTCAGAGGCAGTAATTCGTACAGGAGGAGATTACCTGTCTTTCTTCTGTGAAGCAGGTGATGGATTCAACCTGCATGTCTTAATGTTGACAGCACAATTCCTCCCCACGAAGCCAGCACATCTCCCTCATATGAAAGATGGAGGAGTGGCGTTCAGACTCAACTACTGATTCAGAGCTCTACCTTCAAACCATTGCAGACTAGATTGAAATTCACTCAGTCATCGTCACCACCGTCCACTCAATGCCGACTTATGTGTTGACCTTCTAGTGGTTTCCAAGGCTGTAAAACCACATTATCCATCTTTCTTCTGTGGAGTCACTGGTGGATTCAAACTGCCCAAGGGACTCTGTCTTTGGTTTCGCAGCTCAGTTTCCTAGGACCAAGCCATCAGAGCTCCCAGTGTTTAAGTGTCAAGAGCTAACTGAACAGCAAGAAGCCAGGGGGGACACAGGTGGGCAGCACTCTGGTGGTGAGGCCTGTGAGTGCCTCGGCTGCCCCTTATGCTAAGTGAACAGGGAAAGGCCAGGCCAAGCTCAGCCATTCAGAGCCACCCAGGGGCAAGCGCTGGGGAATGGTGGCTCTGCTGTGCATTGCCCTGGGCTGTTTCTGAGAGCTGAATTTTTAAAGGGATGTTGACAAAGCAGGAACATGTCACTCAAAGAATGTCTCTGGACCTGGGACCCTCAGACTAGCATCCGTTTGTGTTCAGGACACAAAAGAGTAGGAGAATTCTTCTTAAAAAATGGTTACAGTCCTGCCCAGGCTCCTGAGGGCCAAGCTCTCATGGCCTCAGTCCTGGGAAGAAATAGTCTTCTGAAGCGGGTCACGCATGATAGCTACATTCTTACCCGATTGGGTGAGGATAGAAATGATGCGGGTGGAATGGTGGGGGGTCCTCTTTCCGAGGCCAGATCTCCCTCCTCTGTGAGAACTGGACAGGATCCAGGCGCTCCTTGGCAAAGGTCCCACCCCTTCCTCTCCCATGGCTGGCTCTCTTGTCTGCAAGGGAACTCCAGCTGGCCAGGCCTGGTGACGGCAGAGCCCTGTGACAGCCAACACGGCCACGCACGGTTCCAGCACCATGAGCACATGGAATGAGGAGCCTGTAACTCAACGTGATCATATAGCTTCGTGCTGGTCTCTGCTGTGTATGTGGACCAGAAATCTCTCCACGTCTAAGGGAAATCCCATTAGTCTTTCCAGGGGGGTAGAACAGGACCCTTTCATCAGTGGAGCCCAGATCAGGTCTGAGTAGTAGAATCAGGCAGCCAAAGCCAGGGACCCACAACGCCAGCCATTGCCTGTTCAACTGGGCCTTGCTGGCCAGCGCTAGAGGACCACATTCAATAGACAGCTCAGGATAGGTACATGTGGGAGGCACTGGGATAATGACAGCTGAATGCCCTGCCAAGGTTGCCATAGTGACCAGCCAAGCACAGGCTCCATCCTCCCCCTCCCCCCTCCTTTCTTGTTTTCTGGTCCTCTTGTTTGTGGGCTGGCTTGTAGGGTGGGGGATGAGTTTGGGAAATGGGGAAAAAAGGAGGGGAGGGCAATGGAGACCCCAGATGGGCAGCCCATTATAGTCTCTTTAAACACCCCAGCTGGAGATGTTTTCAATCTCAACAGAAACAGAGAGAAACAGTGTCTTAATCCCTAGCTCCCTGTGAATTATTTAAAGGGGTCTTGTCAGAGGATGAATTTGTCACTGTTGCAAGTGTCAGCAGCAGGACCAGCTGTCAAAGTGACTGAGGAGTCCACTCCAGGCAGGGCCTGGTACAAGACGCGGCTGCCTGGCGGCGGCTCCGGGGTCCCGGGGCCGGGGACAAGCAGGCAGTGTTTCTCCTCGTGTCCTGACAGAAGCCTGGGTGTGAAGTGTGCCAGGACACTGGGATGCCCCATGGGGATCTCTGCCCGTCCGCTCTGTCAGACCCACTCCGTCAGCGATGGATGAGGTCTGTGGACGTAACAGTCACCCATCTGGCCAAGGGTGGGTGAGGCTCGCTGAGGTTCACAGCTTGCCCGGGATGGACACACGGAAACTAGTGGTCACAAAGGCTCCCCTGGGCCGCGCCATCACCATCCCAACACACGCCTGTGCACAAGTAGAAGATACAGGTGCAAACGGTACAGGCAGGACAGAATCGAGTGCATCTACATCTTAGGGCAAGCACCAGCACTGGGAAGGAAACGCCAGTGATGTCTGCTCAGAGAGAAACCTAGTGTGTCTTTGGGGGAGAATTCCATTAATAATAAGCGGAGCTCTGGTGGCTTAGTGGTAATGAATTGTCCTGCCAACGCAGAGGTACACGGTTCGAATCCAACAGCTCTGCAAGAAGATGGAAAATCAACTTCCCTGTGATTTACGGCCTCTGAAGACCCGTTGGAGGTTCAGCTGTGGGTCCATTCTGACCTGATGGTGGTATACAGCAAGTACAACACCACCAGCAAAAGTACTTTCTATACAGTATTATCTTTAACACCTGGTGGGTGTTGCTTTGGTGGATGCTGTCAGTTTGCCTGAACTGCAGAGAACACAGAGGTTCAGAGAGATTTCAAGACCTGTCCACTGTGACATAGCTCGGCCTAGCTGAGTCCCAGCCCGGTGGATATGACTCCTGGGGTGAATTAGGGGTTCCTGCGATGTCTATAGCGTAGGCAGACCGCGGGGTGCTTCTGAACCCCAGCTCTTCCTTGAGAAGCACAAGATGGCTTTGATTGAGATGTACTTCTCTGGGGAACAACTTTTACTACGTCGGAGGAACAAATCTTTCCTGGCTTTTCCTTTACCATCCAAGTTTGAGACTTCACAAGGGAGCAATAAGTATCTGGTTATCATCACCTCTTGTTACGTCGGGGACCCGTTCTCACTGGTGCAATGCCAGTGACTGAGTTCTGATGCTGTGCATGGGAGGTCAGGGACCAGCTCTGTGCTCCTTTAACATTTCCAACATCACCTTTCTGAGGCGATGGCTTTCCAGACTGTGCCAGCCAGTCAAGTCCTGTCTGTTTGACACGTTGTGTGGCGCTGCATGGGAGGGCCTCTGGTCATCAGTTGGAGTGAGGGAAATCCGTGGCCTTCCAGCCCAGTACATGTGGGAGTTAAATCAAGCGTACTGGGAGGTGGCTGGTGTTCGGGGCCCTCAGGGGAGCCATTGGAGAAATGGTCTCTTTGGTTGGTTGGGGAACTAAACGGTAGATCCCTCAGGGCCTGTAGGAATTTATGCCCCGTGGACCACATCTTACATTTTAATTAGCCCTCTGGCTTGTCTAGTACCTAAACTCTTCTGGCTTAGTCTGCTGTCTACACAGGAGCCCTTGGGGTCCAGCCTGACTGAGGGGAGGCTTGGGAAAGATTACCCTCATCTCCTGTCAGCTCTGAGGTCTGGCCTTTGGCTCAAAGGCAGCGCTCTGCTACTGGGCTTGAGTGCGGGTCTTTGCGTGTGGCCGGCCCACGGAGTGGGTTCCCTGGGCTGTGTGGTTTGTATCCAGCACAGGATGCTGCCTGGGCCTCAAGGCTGTGAGCTGTGTCCAGTTTTGTCTCTAGTGTCCCAGGATTGCCAGCCAATGGTGAGAAGAGCAGGTGGTACCCTTCGGTTCTGTCTCTCTGGGTATTAAAAGAGGATGTTTGCCTGTGTTTGCAGTTCATTGTACTAACTCGGGTAGGATTTATTTATCTAAAATCGAGACAGCTTCCACACCCGGGTGGCTCAGCTGGAGGTGGATCCCAAGGTTAACATCATAATGATGACGCAACACGGAGTGTAACAGCACTGATAATAATTAGTTCTCGGTAAATGGTGGTTGCGTGAGGCATAATGCTGGCCGATTCTTTCAGCCCTTGCAACTTTCTGCTGGGTAAATAGTATTTTGCAGATAAGAAAACGGACGCTTAAGAAGATTTCTGTCGTCAGGGAGCTGAGCTTGGCAGAGGTGGGGTCTGCCTGTCCCCTCCCACTGTCCGCTTGCTCTCTGCTGGTCAGGAGGCACTCTGGTGACCTGGCTGTCATGGCAACGTGCCAGATAGATCCTTGCCATGGAGGTGTGGTACGTGTGCCCTGTGCTTGGAGTGCTCACCCCCCTGGTGCCCTCAAGGCTAGCCTCTGAGTGACCCTGAGATCTCTGCTCAAAGAGACACCTTCGCTGACCACTCCACTGCCCACAGGCCCTTTCTGTCTCCTTGAAAAATTATTCGAATCACCTCCAATTCTTTTTTTTTATTAATGTTAATGAAAGTTTACAGAGACTTAGGGTTTCTAGTCATTCATTGTTGTACTTTTTCCCCTGCCCACTCCTTCCCCACCAACTCACTCTTCTCCTTGAAAAGAAAAAGAAAAACTCTTTCATTGTTATAAAATCCCTCCCCTCAAGTCCACTCCACTGTGCAGCCTTCGTTCTGGACTCGTGTCATGACAATAATTCCAATTATATGTCTCTGAGTCACCCCAGTTCTTGATGACATCATGTGAAAACTTGGCAGTCCTGAGGTTTTCAGAGGTTGTTGTTGCTGTAGAAGATCGCTAAGCTTCTCTTTCTAGGTGCTTCTGGTATTCTCTGGAGATCTCATGGCCTGATGGTAAAGTGTTGTGCTGCCAATCCAAAGGAACAAGGTTCGAATCCAGCAGCCACTTCATGGGAGAAATATGGGCATTCTCCTCCTGCGTGATTTACTGCCACTGAAAACCCACTGAAGGGTAAGCTGTGGGTCAGTTCTGATTAACAGCACAGCAACAACAGATATAATCAGACCTCTAAGTTTTCCATTCATCACCCAGAGACTCTTACCTACTTGTTAATAAAACTCTAAAACCTCATTCCTGTCAAGGCTGAACTGACCTACAGTTTTGTTTCCTGCGGCCATAGAGTCTATGGGAGGAGATTGCCCACCTTTGTCCCAAGGAGCAGCTGTGGATTTGAACAGCCAGAGCCGCTCAGCCTTTGCTCCCAGAGCCACTGACTGGTGTTCGTGTCATCTGACTTTAT
Organism: Elephantulus edwardii; assembly: GCF_000299155.1. Lineage (NCBI taxonomy): Eukaryota > Metazoa > Chordata > Mammalia > Macroscelidea > Macroscelididae > Elephantulus > Elephantulus edwardii. The sequence goes on along the minus strand of NW_006399777.1, from coordinate 16,203,381 downwards.
ACTGGAGCGCCTGTGTCTTCAGGAGAGTCACTGAGTCTCCGTCAATTCTTTGTTAAGGGAATAAATTATATGGTCTGGGTTTGGAACAGATCAGGTATCTGGGATCTTGTTAGGCTAAGAGTGCTGAAAAGCCCATTTCAGTGATTTCTATCTTTGTCTTAAATGATGGTGTCCACAGGAAGTGCCCTTCCCATGAAGGGTGCAATGGTGCGGTGTCAGGATAGATATGGGGCACTTAGGGAGGGGACATGGGACCTGGGGCATTTAGGGAGGGGACATGGGACCTAGGGCATTTAGGGAGGGGACATGGGACCTAGGGGAGGTGGTGGCACCTCAGGGTTGGGGGGGGTGGAGCATCAAAAATGCTTCCAGAACTTCCTGTTTGAAACTGTCTCTAGACACACACACACACACACACACACACACCCACCCATTTGCTTCTCTTAATTTCATATTATAGTTACTTTCGTGTTTAACCATGAAGTTATTTTTTTTTCCTATTAATTCTTTGACTAGAAGCTGATGAAGCACACTGGTTTTCCTTCCAGCTCTCCACCCACGTCTTGGTCTGTGGCATTCATCACAATAACCTCGCTGTGACCACTCTTCCCATTTCCCTTGTGTGGTTTTTGTTTTCATTAGTCCTTCTGCTCTCTACTTCCTGCCTTCAGAGAAGCTTTATTCGTGGGCACATACTGCCCTTTTGACCTTGTTGTTGTGGTTGTGTACAGAGTTGCAGCAGACCCATAGCTGACCTTCCGGGTGGGTTTTCAGAAGTAATTAATCACACGGGAGGAGATTGCTCATCCTTCTACAGTGGGGAAGCTGGTAGTCTCGAACTGCGTGCCTTTGGGATTGCAGAGCAGCTTCTTGCCACTAGGCCACTTGACAGATGATTGATTCTAAGGAGTTACTGGTCACTTTGTAGGCCCGTCCTTGTGTGGCTGAAATTTGAGACACAAGTGACTCACTGAAAGTTGAATTCATCTCTAGGCTTGAAGATTGACTGAGGGCGGAGATAGATAGTCTGGGGAAGTTGGGTTCGTCTGTTGCTCTCAGGACTGGTAAGCTTGGCCATGCTTCCGTTTTTTGAGGTTTGTTTCACATTGTTGCCCACTCTGTCCAGGAACTCCGACTGTGATTTCAGTTGCTGTTAGGGGTCTTCAAGTTGGCTACTATTCATAGTGACCCTGTGGACAACAGAACTAAACCCTGTCCTCTCCTGCACCAACCACATCTTTGGCAAACTTGAGCCCATTATGGTCACTGTGCCAAACCATCTGGTTGAAGGTCTTCCTCTCTTTTGCTGACCCTCCACCTTTCCTAGCATGATGTCTCTTTCCAAGGACTTACCCTCTCCTAATAACATGTCTAACGTAGATGTTATTTTGGACATGTGAGGAGAGACCGGTCCTTAGAGAGGGACATCATGCTTGGGAGGGTGGAGGGACAGTGCAGGAGAGGAAGGCCCTCTATGAGGTGGATTGATTCAGTGACTGGGATAATTGGGATGGGAGTGTCAGAGACAGTGCGATTGGCACAGGACAGAGCGGAGTTTAGGGCTGTTGTACATAGGGTCGCTATGAGTCGCAAGCGACTCGAGGGCACATAACAACAACAACAACAACGTAGATGAGATCTGCATCCCCCTTGCCTCTAAGGAGCCCCGTTTGTTCCTTATTCAGGAACAGGCTTACTCATTTAGCTCCAGGTGATTTTTGCTTATTTCCCAAATTCAAATCCACCTTTAGTGGATAAAGACCGTGTCAGAGGTTCCTTTTTTTTGTTTGTTTGTTTGTTTTTCTTCCTATTTTTTTTTTTTTTACAGATGCTGAAGGTGAACTGGAGTGTAGCCATTGATGGCAATGGTTTTGAAGAGGGACAGTTTATGCAGATATAAGAATCTTGAGAAAATGTTTTATGCACAGAGACAGAGAAAGCGAGACTGCAAGCAGTCAAATGCACCATCCAAATGTTAGCAGTACCAGACCTGTGTGCTGGGACTTTCTGTAAGCAAGCCTTAAGGAAGCTGTAGCTGTGAGGGCCTGAAGATGTCTTTCTCATACATCAAAGTCTGAAAGCCTGACTGAGTACTTCCTAATGGGTGTCATTGTTTTCATTCTTAAGCTTATCTCAAGGACAAGCAGCTCATCTGCGTCAATAATGGTGCCCTTTCAAAGGCTGTTAATATTCTGTTGGTGGTACAAGGTGGTTTTTGTTCCCCGCCCAGGGGCAGGTTAATCTGGTGGTTTCTGCACTCACCTCTCAGCTGAGGCTGAGGAGGCAGGAAGTCAAGGAACAGAAGGAATGTCCCTGTTCACATATCATCAGGATTCTTCACGCTGCCACCAACTGCCTTTGAGTTACCTCTGACATACGGTGGTGCCATTCGCTCCGTAGAGTTTTCAATGACTGATTTCTTTTTTTCCCCTCTCCACTTTATTTTTGTTTTATGTTGATTTGCTTATGAAATTTGTTTACATTGTGTATTATTCATGTACATTGCATGTCACACAATCCTTCATTCACATTATGGTTCAGACGATCACTCACATACATTGTGTTGTATAAAATTAACCAACATTGATCTAGGCCTCTGTTACCCTGTCTTTTCAAGTCTCTCCTGTATCTTTCCTAATTCTTTCACCTTCCCCCATCCTCCACCCACCAAAACTCTCTTTTCTACTGATTTTTTCCCCTTCCCACCCTTTGTCCCCAGTCCCATTCCCCTTCCTCTTTTGGATTTTTATCCAAATCTTACTAGTTTTGCTTCTATTGTTACAATAATGGTCTTATGCAGTATTTGTCCTTATAAGGCTGAGTTAGTTCACTTGGCATCATGTTGTGTAGATTCTCCTATGTTATACAGTATTTTACAAACTCGTTGCTCTTTAATACTGCTGCCTAGTAGTCCATTGTGTGGATGTATCATAATTTCTCAACCCTTTTGTTTGTAGTTGTACATTTAGGCTGTTTCCATTTTCTTGCCTTGGTGAATCATGCTGTTATGATCATCAGTGTACAAATCTTTGTTTGTGTCTTCAGTTTTACTTTCCTTGGGGTATTTTCCCAGCAGTGCAAAGCTGGGTCATACGGAATTTCTGTGTTCAGCTTTTTGAAGAAACACCAAACTACTTTCCAGAGTGTTTTTGTACCATGTTACAGTCCTATCGTGAGGCATGTTGAGTTCTAATCTCGCTACATCCTCTGCAACATTTGTTTGCCATCCTGTTAAATTTTGCTATTGGGGTGAGATTATATCTCATTATAGTTTTGCTTTGCATTCCCCCCCCAAAGTATGCATTTATTTATTCCTCAACAATTTCCAAATTTAGGGGAGAGAAGGTTCTTTCTCTTTTATTGCTAGTGATCTTGAGCATTTCTTTATGTGACCATCGGCCATCCGAATGTCTTCCTCTGTGAGAAATCCTTCCATGTCTTTTGTCCATTTGTGTTTGAATATCAGTCTTTTCCTGATGTAGGCCGTGTAGGATTCTGGTTATGGAAGCTTTGGTTATGAGACCCTTGTCTGAGATGTCGTTGCTAAATGTTTTTCACCAGTCTGTAAGTTTTCTTTTCACTTTATTGGAAAAAAGGTTTTGGAGCACACAGGGGCTTAATTTTTAGAAGGTCTTATTTATCAATTTTATCTTCTCCTGGTTGTGCATTTTTGGCCATATCGGCAACCCTGTTTATACTGGAGGCTAGGCCTTCTATGTTTGCAATGACTGATTTTATGAAATTAGATCTGGTCTCTAAGCTTCTCTTCCAAGATTCCTGTGTCTGAATTTGAACCTCCTATGTTTCAGTTGTGCAGCCTGGCTTCTTAACTGTTTGTAACCACCCGGGGATGTGTCTCCTCAAGGTTGAGTGTTGAGAATATGGCGATGTACCCAAAGCAGCCTAAGCTCTGTATGGACTCCGTCCATCGGGGAAGTGGATTAGTCTATTAGAATAATACTCTTAGGGATGCTAAGATGAGTGACTGGAAGACTGACCGGGATGAGACAGAAAGAAGTCAGTGGGGAAAGAGGGAGAAGTGTTATTATGAAGGAAGAAGATGTAATATTTTGTGGGTAACCTTGTGTGATCAAAGTGGAGAAGGAGGTTCTGGGAGCTCTCTGAAGGCGGAAGTGAGACGGTGGGACCGGAGTAGGTGGCAGGGTGAGTCCCAGGATTTGTTACGAGGTCTGGGGAAAGGCTGAGGTGGGTGATGTCACACATGGGGTGAGCTCTCACCGGAAAGAAGGAAGAAAACAGGAAACTGAATGTAGAGACCCTGGAAACCTGAGGCTTTTTTTTTTTCCCTCAGGCCCCAGGCAGAACGGAATAAAATGCTGTCAGGCAATACCAGTGCTTCAGAGCTAACTACACGGAATCATTTAACTTGGTGGGATGAACTAATAAATTAGTCAAAACATAATTCCCTGTCCTCAAGGAGCTCACAGCCTGGTGGTGGAGACTGAAGTCACACACAGGAAACAATTAAAGGAGGCTTCGCAACCGTGTGTTATCAAATGCTAAATTGTGTGGAATAAACCCAATCAGGCTCTCAGTGTTCAGAGGAATGGTGGCTTGATAGAAGCCGGGGAAAGCCAGGAGAGGAGAAAATGAGACCTGAGCCACCCTGAAGGAGCGGACGGCAGAGAAGTGGACTTGTCTATCGATCTGCTGCTGACTGTGGGCCAGCTATTGAACGTCCCCTGGCCTCAGTTTGTCCATTTGTCAGCTAAAAGTCTGTTTAGCCTGATGAGCGGAGGTTCCGGCTCTGCTCCTCGGAGATACTAAGGCAGGAAGAGGTCAGATGGGACGATGTAGGGTAGGAGGGGAACACGCGTGTCTGCCTGAGCACCAACAATAGTTTATGGCCCAGTGGTGGACGCAGTCTCCATGTCTTGCTGTAAATGGATATGGCCCTAGGTGACGTCCTTGCTGTCTCCTGCCTCATTTGTGGTCATTGCTTTCTGGCCAAACAGTCACCAAGGCATGAGGCAGTGGTACCCCCAGCATCATGACCGTGGGAGACCAGTTGGGAGAAATACGGTTCTGGAAGAAATGAGTAAATTTTTGTGACAAATTGGGTGTGTTGAATGTGGAGGGAAGCTTTGGCCTGATGTTGTTATTGTTGTTGTTGTTGTTACATGCTGTTGAGTTTTCTGCAACTCATAGTGACCTTGTGTACAAGGGCTCGCAACTCTGCCCTATCTGAGCCAGTCTCACCAACTGACACTAATCCCATTGCCCCAGTTATCATGTCATTCCATTTCATCCAGGCTCTTCCTCTCCTGTGCTGTCCCTCCACCGTTCCAAGCACGATGTCCTTCTCCAAGAACTGGTCCCTCCTGGCCGTGTGTCTAAAAAATGTGAGACAGAGCTTCAAAATCCTTGTTTCCAAGGAGGAACTTGGTTTCACCTTCTCCAAGAGAGCCCTTTTTGTTCACCTGGTAGTTTATGGTATGTTCAATACTCTTCTCCAGCACCACAACTCAAAGGCATCGATTCTTTCTCTGTCATCCTTACTCATTGCCCAGCTCTCTGATGCATAGGCGGAGAAATCTGGCTTCTAGGCTGATAAATCAACTGGCTTTTGAGTAGGGTCCTGGGCATCTCGGGTCCATTCTTCTGACCTTATCCAGGCCCTCAGCCTGTTTTAAACACCCTTTCTAGTTGTGACCCTTCTGTCCAAAGTTAGGCTGTGTGTTTGTTGATACACACAAGCCAACTTGATTGAGAGGGCCTTTGACACTGGTGAGACAGGGATAGGGACAGGGCATCCCTGGTAAAGGGGTCAGAAAAGCCAGGACCCTGCTGTTACTATGGACGTGCAACCTGTATATAACAGGGACCAATCTAACATTGTGGGGATCTGAAGGGGTAGGATGGATGAGATAGCAAAGATTTGGGGATGTTTTTCGAGCTGTATTGAGGCATTATTTACATACCACAAAATTCATTCATTGTGAGTGTACACTTCAGTGATTTTGAGCAAATTTAGTGTTGTACAGTCATCACTGCAGTCCAACTTGGGAACATTGCCTGCACCCCTCAAATATCTACTATGCTTATTTTCAGTCATTCGCCCTTGCCTAGCCCCATCCCTAGGTGATACTTTCCTTATGAAATATGCAATATTTTTAAATTGTGTATTTTATTGTTACTGTTGTTTGCTTTTCAACTAATTTCCTTTACTCAGAGTGATGTCTTTGAGATTCATCCAAATTGTAGCTGTATCAGTACTTTTATTTTCCCCCTCTGACTACTGTTTAACTGATAGCTGCATTCTATGCCATTTATCTATCCACCAGTCGAAGAATGTCAATAAAGGGTCTTAGGGACCGTATTAAGAAGCTCAACCAAGAGTTCTCATGTAATGATGCCAATTTGAGGACTACGGTGTGTCTGATTCAGGCCATAGTCTTTCTGATCACTTGCCATGCATCTGAGAGCTGGGCAATGAATAGGGATGACAGAAGAGTTGACGCCTTTGAGCTGTGGTGTTGGAGAAGAGCACTGAACATCCATGGATGGCCAAAAGAACAAACAGATATGTCTTGGAGAGGGTGCAGCCGGAGCGCTCTTTGGATGCAAGGAAGATGAAGCTTTGCCTCATATACTTGTAGCATGTTGCTAGGAGATGTTATTCCTTGGAGAGGGACATGATGCTAGGAAGGGTGGAGGGTCAGCGAAGGGGTGGAAGATCTTTGACCAGGTGGATTGACACGGTGACTGCTGCAGTCGGCTCTGATGTGTCAGGAAGTGTGAAGACGGCACAGGATAGGACAGGGTTCAGATCTGTTGTTCATAACACTCGCTCTGAATTGTACTCCACAGCACCTAACAACAACAGCAACAACCACCACCACCACAACAACAAAGAATTCTAAGAAGATCAGATGTTTGGTTGACACATAGTGGCCATGAATCTTATTTCTCAAAGTTTACAGAAACGTTTCCTAATCTTACTTGTTTTACTCTGTTTATTTTACCCATAGAAATCCCTGTCCCATTGGGTTGATGGGAATTTCAATCTCAATGAACCGTGTTCATTACCACCATGTCTCTGTAAAGCTCCCAGAGGTCCAACTCAGAGCAGATTCCAAGACAGTATCCAGAAGTCTGTGATCCTCTGAGGTCCAGCCACCTCAGAGTTCCCTGGACACAAGGCTCTAGAAGTTAATAGCTGCACTGGTGGAAGTTAATAATTTTGTACGTACCTTATTTCAGTTGGCAGAAATATTGTTTCTCCCATGTATCTTCAGAAACATTATTATATCTGAAGGGTTATCCTCAGAGTGGAACTGCTGGGTAAAAGGGTATATACAGTTGTAATTTTGAAATAAAGCCACACATTCTTTTCATGTCGTACCAGCTTGGCCTTTGGCCCGTTTTGCTTCAGAGTGCTGTCCTCCCAGCCTGCCCAGCACAGTGCTATCAACCTTTGGTTTACTCTTGAAGATGGGGTTTGGGGAGAATATCCCAGTGTGGCTCATTACTATTTTGATTAAAATGAGTGAGGTTCAGGATCTTTTTACATATGACTTATATTATTGTTGTTGTTATTTGTTGTCAAGTTGCTTGTGACTCATAGCGAGCCAGCTCTGAACCCTGCTCTATCCTAAGCCAAACTTTCTGTCTCTACGCCTATCCCCATTACTCCAGTCACTAAGTCAATCCATTTCATCAAGTGTCTTCCCCTCCACCCTCCCGAGAACAACGGACTATAAGGACTGCTCCCTCCTTGCAACATGTCCAAAGTATGTCAGACGGAGCCTCAGAATCCTTGCCTGCAAGGAGCAGCCTGGTTTCACCCTCTCCAGGATGAACCTGTTTGTTCTCCTAGCAGTGCATGGTATATTCAACAGTCTTCTCCAGCACCACATCTCAGAGACATCAAATCTCCTTCTACCATCCCTAGTCACTGTCCAGCTTTCTGATGGATATCTCCTTCCCTTCCTCTCCTCTCCTCTCCTCTCCTCTCCTCTCCTCCTCTCTCTTCTTTCTTTGTCAACTTCTCCTTCTTTTTTTTTTTTAGTGCACAATTATTTGATGCCCCTTGCCATCTTTTCTATTTTCTTATTAGTTGATGTTGTGTACCATAGAGTGGGAACCGACCCATAGCTGACCCTCAGCCGGGTTTTCAGAGGCAGCTAATGACACTGGAGGAGATTGCCTATCCTCCCGCAGAGTCAGACTGATGGTCCTATAGGGACCTTTTTTCATTATGTTGCGTCGCCAATGATCCCCCTATGGATGTGTATATTCTCTTTAGTGATTCATTAAACTTATTACCATCCACTTGCCCTGACTCTTAGCAACCCCTGATTGGGTTTCCTAGGCTGTAAATCTTCCTGGGATGAGATGGCCCTTCATTCCCCATGGAGTAGCTGGTGGATTTGAGCCACAGGAGAGAGACAATTTGGTCGGCAGCGAAACAAATTAAAATTATACCATCCAGACCTCCTCCAACAAGGACATTACATTTTATCTGAGACAAATTTCAAATACTTTTCCCCCCCATCATATTTTATTCCTTTTTAAAATATCCCATTGTGTCTTATGATTGTTTTTGCTATCCCAGGTTTGTGGATTTGTTCCCCTACCAAAAAAAAAATTACATAGAGCTGAATTTACTAATATGTTCATTTAAGTGTTTGGAATTCATTACACAGTGTTGTTATGTGCTGTCGAGTCACCTGTGACTGATAGCGACCTTGTGTACCATAGTTCTGAACCCTGTCATATCCTGAGCCAATCTCACTGTCTCCGACATGCCTAACCCCATTACCCCAGTCACTGTGTCAATCCATCTCACTCAGGGTCTTCCTCTCATTTTTGGGGAGGGGAGGTCTTCCTCTCTCGGACTGCCCCTCCACCTGTCAAGTATGATGTCATTCTCCAAGGATTGGTATCTCCTTGGCAACATGCCCAGAGTATGTGAGTCAGAGCTTTAAAATGCTTGTCTCCAGAGAGCAACTTGGTTTTACCCTCTCTAGGACAGACCTGTTTTGTTCTCTTGGTGGTCCATGGTATGTTCAGTACTCTTCTCTAGCACCACAACTCAAAGGCATCGATTCTTCTTCTGTCCCCCTTATTCATTGTCTATCTCACAATTGTTAAGTGCCGTCGAGTCGCAGGTGACTCATAACGACCCTATGAAGGGGAGTCCTTGACTCTTGGATGTCCCTCATCCTCTCTCAGGTGCATAGGGTTTCCGGAGGCAAGCTATTACAGAAGTGGATGCCGCTCCTCCTTCCAAGCTTGTTTAAATCGGGGAGCTCCACCCCGCTCTCAGTCCGTATTGGGTAGCCAACCATTAACACATTTGACACATCAGTGTCACAGTGTTCAGCCTCACAGCAACCACAAGTGACCGCGGTACAGCAACTTGTACACCAGGGCTATATGACCTAGAGGAATGTCTGAACAAAAACAATGAATGACAGGCCCGAGGGCCATGGATTAAAAGTCACCTACCTTTGGCTTGGTAGCATCGCTTTCTCTCCACTGGGCCAGCTGATCTCTCTCTCTGTGTTGATATTGTTAAGTGCTGTCGAGTCACAGGCGACTTAACATATATAAATTCACTTCACGGCTTCTTCAGCTGTTTTATGGTTTGATTTTTCATATTTTGATTGCTGGTTCACTGGAAATTGATCCTGGAGTAAAGCTGGGATTATAGGTGAAGAGTTTTTGTTTTGGTTTTTCCCTAAAAGACCACCATCGATTTTTAAAAATTACTCTTTTCTCTCACTGATTTTCAGTTTGCTGACACGTTTTCGTCATTTTTAAATAATTTAAAAATAATTTTAAATAATTTTCTTCTTGATAATAAAGTACAAGATGTTCCTCAATTGTTGAAATCCTCTAGATAATGATAGAGATCAAGTTTGCTGATTTTTGAGCTTTTATATTTTCTTACTGGTTTTGAATGTTGATGGAAAATAGTGAGTTGACATCAGTTTACTGCCCACAATTAACATAAATAATTTCTTTTCATGGATTCTTTTGCTGTTTTGTGATTTGATTTTTACTATTTTTCCCACCTTTCTTGCCAACATGTGGTGTTTTCTCTTTTTAACTTTTTGCCTATCTGTTGAACAAGCCATGCTGCTTACTTGATTTTATGGGTAGAGAGAATTACAGAAAAGACTAGATGAGAGAGTGTATCGTGTGCCTTGAGGTGGAAACTAAGAAGTGACCATTGAACATTCAGGAAGGCAGCTTTTAGGTGGGTAGTGAGGGTCCACTTAAAGAGACTCTCCAGCTAATCCAAGCCTGGTGTCAAAGAATTTTGGCTTGTAATAGGAACGGTGGCCAACTGTATGTATGTAGAGCAGCATATCCAAGCTTTGTAATATTCTTCTTTTCAAAGGAAGGCGTGAGGGAAGAGACAGAACCAGGGACAGATGGAAGGCTTACAACTTGCTTAGAGACCCTGGATTGGTTCAGAAATTGTTCCAGTCACCCCTGGCTCCTTAATTCTGGCTTTATTACCTGCCACACACAGTTGGCTCAGGAAGGGCCTGGAGATCCAGTACCAGAATGCCTCTCCAATATCCACCTATTTGTTCAAGTCCCATCATCTCTTGTGTGGACTGACCAAACTAGTTGCCAAGTTGAAATGGATTTATAAGGAGTCCTATCCTAATTTGGTAATCGGGATGGGAGTGTCAGAGACAGTGCGGTTGGCACAGGACAGAGCAGAGTTTAGGGCTGTTGTACATAGGGTCGTTATGAGTCACAAGAGACTCGACAGCACATAACAACAACAACATCCCAACTTGGTAGTTATGCTACCAAGCCCAAGGTAGGTGATTTTAACCTGTGGCTCTCAGCCCCGGTTTAAATTGGTTTTTGTCATTCTTCTAAGTGGTATAGCGCTGGTCTGTGCATTGATGTACAGACGTAACTTGTGGCTGCTGTGATGTTAAACACTGTGACACTGATGTGTCAAATCCGATAATGGTTACCCGTGGTGGACAGTGTTTGGTGGAGCGTCCCAGTTAAAATGAAGGTGGAAGTTGGAGTGGCATCCACTTCCAAAATGGCTTGCCTCCAGAAACTCTATGAACAGTGCCCAGGCCTTTCGTTCATAGGGTCACTATGAGTCGTCTACGACTCAATAGCACTTAACTACAACAACAACAATAGCTCATATGTAACTCTCCAACAGCCTTCAGCTATACACACACAGGCATGACCTACTCTGTTCTGTACTTTGCATCAAAGAAATCTGTTAAAATTTTAACTCTCACCACTTATAATATTCTTCCTAAAATTTATCAGTAACTTTCAGTTAGTTACTTGTGGGATGGATTTCTTGATGCCACCTCCCTCCCTCCCTCTGTCTTCACCTCTGTTGTCTGTCACCCATTGTGACTCTTTGGTCACACTAGGTTTGCACCTCAACCATACCGGGCTGTGTCTTCCCACTCTAGGGCCATCTTCCTACTTGCTCCTGGGCCCCGAGACCCTCCCCTCTCTATTTCCTTCTCCTAAACCCACCCACCCCCAATCTTGGCAGATACACGCTGTTCAGGGAACAGTGTTCTCCTCCTCATCACCTCTCCACTCCACAGTAGAACTTCTCGTATGTTCCTCTGTGTGGCAGGTGCGGCGTCTCTCTTGGCCCCCTGTAAATTGCAGTGAGCACAATTGTGATGATTTGGTTGTTTCCATAATCATTTGTCTAATTTCTGTTTGTCACACTAGATTATAAGCTTCATAGTGCTGCATCCCCTGGTGGCTAATAGAATGCCTGGTATACAGCAGAGTTTCAGTATCCTTTTTTTTTTTTTTGTAATTGATGAGTGAACAGGCATAAGTATTAAAAGAATGAGATAGATTCCTGCTATCGTAAAGAAATAGAACATTTGTTCCTCCTTATGGGGCTTGCCTTTTCACCTTCATCTTAATGTACTCAAATCCTCTCTTTCTTCAGGACCCCAATCCTAATGACCACTTGCACCAAAGAGCATCTATCTCTCCTCTCACCTGTTCTAATATCTTATTTTCCCAATCTCTCTAACACCTGCTGACAGGAGAAGCATGAAAGAGAGAGAGAAATTAGTATGAAACTCCAGGATGGCCTTTCTCCCAACAACGGGGAGTTGGTTTTCTTTCTCTTGGTTTCTGTATTTTTGAATACAGCGTGATCTTCCCCCTAATTTGCTTTGATCGCTCCCGAGGGAGCTGTCATAGAATCAATTAGATTTGTAGACTCTCCTGACCAGAGGTCACCCAGTATGATTCCTCATTTTACAGATGAGAAAACTGAGGCCCAGAGAGGTTAATGCTGCAAACAATTATCTCTGCTGGGTCTTAGAATACCAATCAGTGTCATTTTCTAAGATAGATGTTCTCAGTCTGTTAAGAGTACAGCATCTTGTTCTATTTCAAGGTATACTTGTAGCAGTGGTTTTAATGCTAGTTGGAGACATTCAAGATGACTTTCTGGACTGCTTCTGCATGATAGAGCTAGGCCAGCCAGCCATGATGGCGGAAAGATACTGGCTGCCACAGGTCACCACCCTAATAGAATTACAAACTTCTCTGTGCACTGACAAAGGAGCCTCATATTATTAGATGTTCACTGAGTGAGTTGCTAGAGCTAGAGCTACTCAGCAAAGCAAAACCAAAGAAAGGATAGAAGACCAGGGTTGGAGGTAGGAAATGACTATGTGACCTTGAGGAAACGGAAGTCATTTGACATTGAAGAGAAATGACGAGAGTGGTCCTGGCTGATGGGCCATGAACGGATATTCAAGAGCAGGTCTTGGATGGAGTCTCAGGAGCCTTATCAGGATGCAGGGCAGCATAGATCTCTGCGACAGTGAGCGTGGTCTGTGTGTCTCAGAGCTTGTAGAGGAAGCCCCGAAGGAGCCAGAGAAGAACTGGCATACTGGGAGTGCTGGGAGGAGCTGTTGGGAGAAAGATCATGTGTAGATGGGTGAGTCCGTGCCAGGGTGCCTTGGAGACATGGGCCCAGGCAGCAGGAGTGGCCCGGAAGTTTCTGTATAGGTCCGTGTGCACACGGTCAATTCTTTATGTGCCCAGTGTTTAATCAGCCCTGTGTCCGGTCTTCAAATGCCCTGATACAAGTGTGAAGGGTAGCCTTGTTTGTGCCTCCCCTCCTCTCAGTAACATTCTGCACACACGCTACTGACTTTTCAGCTTTGTTGTTGTTGTTGTTATGTGCCGTCGAGTCGCCTGCGACTCATAGTGACCTTATGTACAACAGCCCTAAACTCTGCTCTGTCCTGTGCCAATCGCAGTCTCCGACACTCCCATCCCAATTATCCCAGTCACTGAATCAATCCACCTCATAGAGGGCCTTCCTCTCCTGCACCGTCCCTCCACCCTCCCAAGCATGATGTCCCTCTCCAAGGACCAGTCTCTCCTCACAACATGTCCAAAGTATGTTAGACGAAGCCTCAGAATCCTTGCCTCCAAGGAGCCACCCGGTTTAACCCTTTCCAGGACAAATCTGTTTGTTTTCCTAGCAGTCCATGGTATTCTCAATACTCTTCTCCAGCACCACAGCTCAAAGGCATCAATTCTCCTTCTATCCTCCCTGGTCATTGTTTAACTCTCTGATGCGTAACAAGTGATTGCGAAGACCATAGCCTGTATCAGACGCACCTTAGTCTCCAGAGAGACACCATTGCTCTTCAGCACTTTGGAGAGGTCCCTAACAGCAGACTTTCCCATGGCAATGCGCCTTTTAATTTCCTGGCTGCTGGTGCCAAGACTGTTGACTACAGAGCCAAGCGAACTAAAGCTGTGTACAATCTCAATCTCTTCACCATCCATCCTGATGCTGCCAGTTGGTCCAGTGGTGAAAATCTTTGTCTTCCTGACATTGAGCCTCAATCCATATTGTAGGCTGCAGTCCTTGATGCTCTGCAGCAGGCGCTTCAGGTCCTCTTCAGTTTCAGCAAGCAGGGTTGTGTCATCTGCATAACGCAGATTATTGATAAATCGTCCACCAATCTTGACCCCACATTTCTCCTCATAGAGCCCAGCCTCCCGGATAATCTGTTCTGCATATAGGTTGGAAAGATGTGGAGATAGGATGCATCCCTGGCGTACGCCCTTCCCAATTTTGAACCATGCAGTGTTCCCTTGCTCTGTTCTGACGACTGCCTCCTGGTCCAAGTATAAGTTTAATAAAAATTGTAACTTATGTATTCAAATACTGCACTAGGAACAATAACGAATTAACATAGCCTTTCAAGACATGGGTATTATTTGGTTACTGGATAGGACAAGGTTCATAGCTGCTATTTACAGGGTCACTAGGAGATAGACTTGACTGAACCGAAACCTAACAATAATAACATAACCGCTGGCTTGAATCTGTTTTTTCCTTTCACTTGAAACTAATTGAACTTGTCTTTGTCCTGATTTAGGGAACTCTGGTGGCCTAGTGGTGAGAAACTGTGTTGCAGTCCCAATGGCACACAGTTCAAATTCACCAGCTGTCCCACAGGAGAAGGGTCCAGTCAGCACTGAAATCTCTCAGCAGTTCTGTCAGTTGTTGCGATCAGGCGTAGGGAGCAGCCTGCTTAACTTCTCCCACATGAGGAAGGAAAACTATCCCAGCAGCTCTTCCTAATTGTTTTATTCCGTTTGTGCTATAATCCCAAAGGCACACGGTTCAAATCCACCAGGTGCTCTGCAGGAGAAGGGTGAGCAACCTCCTCTTATGCGATTAACTGCCTCTGAAAACCTACTAAGAGGGTCAAATACGGGTTAGTTTCATCTTGACAGTACACAACAACAACAACAACATTGTGATTTAAGTGAACATTTGCAAAATAACGTTTTCTTTTTTTCCTTCAAAATAACGTTTTCTATGCAACAGTTCATCCACATTTTGCTTCAGGACGTTGATTGCCATCCCATAATGCAATATCATTTTCCCCGGTGTTTCCTGCTTCTGTTTCTCCTTTCCTGACCCCTTCCTGCCTTCGGAGTTCGACCCCTGAGCAGATCTGATCCTTTCACTCATATATGATTGATTGTTCTAATAGATATAATCCTTCCTGGTGTTCTTACCGTTCACCTTATGCTGTTTTTGTTGTTAGATGCTGTCCCGTCAACTACGACTCATATTAACCCCGTCACCAGCGGATCTGAATCCTCCGCTGTCCTGTGCCATCCTCATCATCACTGCCTACTCAATCCCCCTGTTGAAGTCACCGTGTCAGTCCATCGTGTCTTCTTCTCTTTTCTTATCTCTCTGCCTTTTCTAGTGGTGGTGATGTTGTTGTCATTGTTAAGTGCCGCTGAGTAGTAGATGACTCGTAGCGACCCTATGAACGAAAGACCTGAACACTTGTGTAACTTTTGTCCTTTCTCCAGGTTCATAGAGTTTCCAGAGGCAAGTTATTTACAGAAGTGGATGCCACTCCTGTTTCCAAGCTTGTTTTAATCAGGAAGCTTCACCAAACACTGTCCACCATGGGTAACCATTATCACATTTGATTCATCAGTGTCACAATGTTCAGCTTCACAGCGACCACAGGTTACCTCTGTACAGCAAATGGAGAGACCAGTGCTATATCACCTAGAAGGATTTTTGACCAAAAACAATTAAAACCAGGCCTGATAAGGTTCTCAGAGTAAAATCACCCACCTTTGTCTTGGTAGCATACCTTTCTGTCCACTAGGCCAACTGAGCTCTCTTTAAGATTTACAAAATTTGTCTTTGAGGACCATATTATGCCCTTTGACCTTAATTGATGTCCGTTAAAAGCATAATTTTGAGCTCTCAGGCTCAGTGACTCATCCTTTAAGTTGTTTGGTGATAACTAAGAAGCCCACTCCACTTATTTCTCATTTACAGGCGTAACATCCACTTTCTAAATAACATGCCTCTGGAAACTCTATGAGCTTGATAAATGACAACAGTTATAGAAAGGCTTCAGGTCTTTTGTTCATGGAGTCACTAAGAGTCATGCTCGACTTGACTGCAGTCAACAACAAAAGCAACATCATGTGTTTGGAAATAGTAATAACACGTAATAGGGTGGAGAAATTTGTCTGACAAACCTCTGTACAGATGAATAGATGCATTTTTTTTTCACTTACTCAACATTAACAATGACAACATAGAGAGAGATCTGTGGGCCTCATGGACAGAAAGTTATGCTACCAAGCCCAAGGTGGGTGATTTTAATCTGCTGCTCTCAGGCCTGGTTTAAATTGTTTTTGGTCAAACATTTTTCTAAGTGATATAGCATTGATCTGTCCATTTGCTGTACAGAGGAAACTTGTGGTTGCTGTGATGTTAAACACTGTGACACTGATGTGCTAATGTTCCAACGTTTGGTGGAGCTTTGCGATTAAATAAAGCTTGGAAGCAGGAGTGACATCCACTTCCGAGATGGCTTGCGTCTGGAAACTCTATGAACATGGAGAAATGACCAAAGTTATACAAGTATTCAGGTATTTCTTTCATAGGGTCACTACGAGCCGTCTATGACTCAACAGCACTTAACAACAACAACAACAACAGCAGCATTCATATCTATTAATGTCCCCTGTCTATCTGTGTGTCAGCTAGGAGGTTAATATTTGTTATTACTGACAATGGAGGATTGTGCGTGTGGGTTGTTGCTGTTGTTGTTATGTGCCGTCGAGTCGTTTCCGACTCATAGCGACCCTATGCACAGCAGCCCTAAACCCTGCTCTATCCTGCGGAGCATTTGCTTTTATAGCCCGTGACCCCTGTACATCCCTCTCTCTTCCGCTAGTGATGCTCCACTAGTTACTCCATTGTGGTGTATTTTCCATCTTCCAACTGAATACATGCCCCCTAGTTAGTTAGAGATTTTTCCCTTCCACACAGTTAACAATTAATTAATCAGGAATGTTTCTCTGTGTAAATCTTTCCTTAATTTCTTCTTATTACAGACTTACACAGTGTCTCTTTATGATTATCTTATTTCACTCTGCCTAATCCTCCCTATGTTCAATCACTTCTGAGGAGGTGTTTACAGATTCTTTACTTATCTTTGGTGTTGTATAGTATTTCATGGTGTCTTTGTACCGTAGTATGTTTATACGCTATGTATTGAATGAACCAGGGTAGATAGATAGATAGATAGATAGATAGATAGATAGATAGATATTTGTATATATATATATGTGTGGGTAGATACATAGATAAGTAGATAGATAGATAGATGATAGATGTGTGTGTGTATATATATATATATTGATGCATATATATAGATGTGTGTATATATAGAGATAGATGTATGTGTGTATATATATGTGTGTGTGTATATATGTGTGTGTGTATAGGTGTGTGTGTATATGTGTGTATATATATATGTGTATGTGTGTATATATGTGTGTGTATATATGTGTGTGTATATATATGTGTATGTGTGTATATATGTGTGTGTGTATATATATGTGTGTGTATATATATATATATATATATATGTATATACAACACCCCCCCTTTAGAAACCCTGTGAACCTGGAGAAAGGAAGAAAGGTATACAAGCGCTCAGGTCTTTCTTTCATATGGTCGCTGTGTGTTGCCTACAACTTGACGGCACTTAACAACAACATATTTCTTCCACAGAGCAGCTAGTGGATTAGAACCACTGACCTTTCAGTTAGCTGTGGAAGAGTTAATCTACAGAACTGCAAAACTCGGAAAATTCTCTCTCTTTTCCACTGTGAATCATTACTAACTTCCTATGAAGAAGCTTTTCTTTACTCCCTGGGCAGCCCTTTGCATCATTCTCTTCCATCACATTTTTGCTTGAAATTTGTGCAAAACGAAGCTTAATTTCAGCAACAGCCTCTATGTAACCAGTTTTACAATCTTGTTTTTCCAAAGTATAAGTGTTATGAAACAAAAGTTTAGGAGGGTCTCAGTATGAGAATCTTAGTTTATTGAATAACTTTGAGAGGCTTTATGATCATGTGTTTTTCATAGATACAAGACGTTTTGTGCTGATAACCCAAAGTTGAGCCTCTTTGGTGATCCCAACCCACTAGTGACTCCTTGGGAGAAAGATAGACTGTTTCCTCCTATGTTATTTACAGCTTCAAAATCCTATGGAGTCAGCTATGAGTTACGAATGCATCTCTCTCTCGCTCTCTCGCTCTCTGTATGTGTGTATATGTCTATGTATGTATAGTGTGTTTGTGTGTGTGTGTATATGTTGTTGTTGTGTACCATAGAGTTGGAACCCATCCATAGCTGACCCTCTGGTGGGTTTTCAGAGGCAGTTAATCACACCAGAAGAGACTGTCCATCCTTCTCCCTTGGAGCAGATGGTGGCCTTGAACCACATGCCGTCGGGATTGCAACACAGCTTCTTGCCACTGTGTCACCAGAGCTATAGTGTATATGTGTATATACATGGTGCTTTTGTTGTGTCCCATAGAATCAGAACCAACCTATAGCTGACCCTCTGGTGGGTTTTTGGAGGCAGTTAATTGCGTGGGAGAAGATTACTCATCCTTATCTAGCAGTATATATCTGCCCATCTTTCTCCCTCAGAGCAGTTGGTAGATTTCAGCCATGTGCCTTGGGGATTGCAGTGCTGCTTCTTACCACTAGGCTACCAGAGTTCTAGACATAGATAGATGGTAGATAGATAGATAGATAGATAGATAGATAGATAGATAGATAGATATTAAATAGATAGGTAGATAAAGATATAAACTATATATCTCTATTTATAGATCTCTATGTTATATTCGGAAGCAGGGGTGGCATCCACTTCCTAAATAGCATACATCCGGAAACTCTATGAACTTTGATAAATGTTGATAGTTGGAGAGGGACATCAAGCTTTTTGTTCATAGGGTCACTATGAGTTGTGCTCAACTCAAAGGCAATCAACAAACAACGATAGGTAGATGATAGATAGATAGATAGATAGATAGATAGATAGATAGATAGATAGATAAGATAGGTAGGAAGAGATATATAGTTTATGCTGTATTTGGAAGCAGGAGTGGCATCCACTTCCTAAGTAACATGCCTCAGGAAACTCGACGAACTTTGATAAATGTCTGTAGTTGTAAGAGGACTTCAAGCCTTTTGTTCATAGGGTTGCTATGAGTCCTGGTTGACTCGAAGGTAATCAACAAATAACAACGACAATATGTTATATAAACTTGATAGTAATGCTTTTTTCATATATGTAAAGACATTTCACTACTATAAAGAAATAAGAGTATCCGAGAAGGGAATTTCTAAGGTCAAATGATTAAAGAATTAGATCCCTCAACCAGATTGACTGCTGAGTATGGCTGTGACTTTGAGAAATGAAGTTCTTACAATCAGAAGGGCTCGACGACTGGGTTGTCCCCAGGGACAGGGGAATAAGGGATGAGTCACACTGAGAATTTGGGATTTGAGGACACAAGATTTTTTTAGTTTGAAACATGTTTTAATTTGTAATGAGTTATAGAGAAAGAGATCTCCAAAAGCAAAATATTGTTACTTACTGCTTTCTAGTTAATTTCAATTTATAGTGACCTACGGGATTGGGTACAATTGCCCCATACATTTTCTAAGGGTATAAGTCTTTCCAAAAGCAGACTTCCATGTCTTTATCACCATGAAGTAGCTGGTAGATTAAGATTTAAAAAAAATGCTGACATAGGATTAGCAGTTGAGCCTTATAACCACTCTGCCATAAAAAGTCCCAAGGAAGGGTTGTTGTTGTTGTGTGCCATTGAGTCAGAACCAACCCATAGCTGACCCTTCAGTATGTTTTCAGAAGCTTTAATCTGCTGGGGAGAAGATCGCCCATCCTTCTCCCATGGAGGACCTGGTGGATTTGAAGAAAGAGTTAATTTCTCATATCAAATGACTGGACTGGTGAGCTCATAAAGCCCCATGTAGCTTAAGGACCCTCTTGTCTTCTGCCTCTTTTCTGCCTGTTCATTCTTTCTTTTGTGTTTTTTGTTTGTTTGTTTTGCATGTGCGTGGCCTGCGTCATACAGTGGGAGGAAGTCAGTGGCTACGATGAAAACTTGAACACCATCCGTACCTACCAGGTGTGCAACGTCTTCGAACCCAACCAAAACAACTGGCTGCTCACCACCTTCATTAACCGTCGAGGGGCCCATCGCGTCTACACAGAGATGCGCTTCACTGTGAGAGACTGCAGCAGCCTCCCCAACGTCCCGGGATCCTGCAAAGAGACCTTCAACTTGTACTACTATGAGACAGACTCGGTCATTGCCACCAAGAAGTCAGCCTTCTGGTCTGAGGCCCCCTACCTCAAAGTAGACACCATTGCTGCAGATGAAAGTTTCTCCCAGGTGGACTTTGGGGGGAGACTGATGAAGGTCAACACAGAAGTCAGGAGCTTTGGACCTCTCACTCGGAATGGTTTTTACCTCGCTTTCCAGGATTATGGAGCCTGCATGTCTCTTCTTTCTGTCCGGGTCTTCTTCAAAAAGTGTCCCAGCATTGTGCAAAATTTTGCTGTGTTCCCGGAGACCATGACAGGGGCAGAGAGCACGTCTCTAGTGATTGCTCGTGGCATATGCATCCCCAATGCAGAGGAAGTGGATGTGCCCATCAAACTCTACTGCAATGGAGACGGCGAATGGATGGTGCCTATTGGCCGGTGCACCTGCAAGCCTGGTTATGAGCCCGAGAACAGCATCGCATGCAAGGGTAAGCCTGGGCCTCTGAGGCTTCTGTTTCCTGACTCCCTTGGGTGGGACTGAGTCTGCCAGGTTCCCTCTGCCTGTAACTCTGGGTCACAATCACATTGATAGAAAGAACCCTTTGTCTTATTACAAAACTCTGGAGACATCCTGCTCAGTGTTAGGCCGGATGATTTCCCTAGTTGTGTTCAACTAGCTTGTACATTATTCATGGTGGAAAGATTGAATGAGGCTAGTTCTAAAGTGTGAATATTGACCTAATAAAAACTCAGTTATATGTCATTTTGGGGGCTATATACACCTCTGTGAACACTCACGTCCATACCCACACTCTCACTCTCTTTCTCACACACGCAGCCCTTGCTTCCTATGCCCATCCGCAAGCTTCTGGGGCATGGAGAATTTGGGTTGTCATGGATGGTTCACTCAAGAGTAATTGACAAGTGACTGTATTTGGAAAATATTTTTGCTCATTGGTTACCAGCTCCCACAGTAGGACAGTTGGTACTGAAGCCATGGCGCTCATTAGCCGTGGAGCTCATTAGCTCAGAGCCCCTCTGGCTGGGCCGTTCTTCTCCTGGGGCTGGGAGCCAGGCCTTGGGGCAAGGATGAAACCTGACTTCAAAGTATACTTAGATTAAGATGATGGTATTAGAGGGGGATTATGCTGTGTGTTATGTTGTCTTTTGCTTCTGAACAATGTATAACACAGTCTTTCCGACTTGGGGTGAATCAGGACACAATATGCTTCATTTGACTCTCCTCAACCTTAGAGAGTCCACTCTGATGCACGGAAAGAAATATGGTGACCCAGCTCCAGGCTTATTCTGCTCTGGAAGGGAATAGAAGGATCTGGAAGCTCCCATGGCTTATCTTTTGTCTAAGTGCATGCAAGTTTAATGTGGAGGGAGGCCAGGCCTAGTGAAGAGAAATTCCCCCTCTTTGTTGTAATTTGCCTTTGGCAGTCAGACTCTGATACCCTCGGGAGCCCGGCTTCCCATGTAGATCTCAGAAACGGCCACAGCCTTTCACTAGGATTGTCACTTATTCTTTGGAGACATCCTGAAGCTTGGGGCCACAATAACTCCTTAGCTTACTGAATGGTGAGTTTTGCTGTCAACTCCAAGGCCAGCTATTTGAATTCACTAGCTGTCCCGCTCGAGAAAAATAGACAGTCTTCTCCTGTGTGACGCTTTTGTCTCTGAAAACGCACTGGAGGGTCAGCTAGGAGCTGGTTCTGATTCAGTGGCAATGAGTGAGGGAGCAAGCCTTTGTGAACAGTATGCGGTTGGTCTGCGCTCTTGTTAACATCCGCAGACCTGAGCTCCACACCAGCCCTGCCTTTTCTTTCCCCCTGCTTCACTTTCCTTGCCTCAAAACACCTGCAGGCAGAGTGCCCAGCAAGGGGTCCTAATACCCATCAGCTCTGTGACCCCGTGGGCTCAGCTAATTGCTCAGGTCGGTCACTCAGACAGCCTTTTGGAGGCCTGCTGAGTGTGGAGAGTGGTGCCTGTGTGTCTTTATTGGTTTTTTTTTTCTTATAGTCCCCGTGATGGATGGTGTGGAAACAGAGGGGAGAGGGTGGCAGACCAAGTGATGAATCAACCTGGACAGTTTTAAAACCAGTTTGAGCTGTCCCCACTGTGCCTGGGAGGAGGACGGAAAGAGCCCTCCTTGGCATTGGCCCCAAGTGGGGACTACAGCACCAGGTTGCGTTCTTAAAGGTGTAGGCCAGCTGCAATTCCCACTGTCACGCCGGTGAGCGTGTTCCTGGTTTCTGAGGATGTCCCGGCAACACTTGCTGACTTGAGGGCTTTCATTTTCCTCATTATTTTCTGAGCAGAATGGCAGGAACTGGAACAAGCATTGATTGGTTCTGATTTAATTGGGACTCTGGGAACAAGCCCTCATTTCTTTGGACTAATTGGAAATTTTCTATTTTGGTGGGGTGGGAGGGTCTGTTGTTTGTACCACGTGTCAATCACCTCTCCTGGCTGTCCTTGGAGGGCCTGTGGGGACAAATATGTAAATCCAAATTGTTTCTTTCCATTCCCCTTATACAACCCTAACCGCCCTGAGTCTGGGTGGACATTTCCTATCTGCGGGTATTGTGAACATAGCTTGATTTTGCAACGTGAGTATTGCAAACTTACTGAAGGGGGAGAGATGTGGGGGGCCCAGGGCCCCAGCCTGTGGACATTTCAGAGGTCTCATCTGCCACATTTTGGTGCTATTTCTCAGAGCCAGAGGTGGCGAGTTGGGTGACATCATAGTTCCTGTGTCTTAGCTGTCTGGCTCTGCTCAGTTGCACTATAAGGTCCAAGATCCTCCTTTATTCTAATCCAAGAACTGTAAGCTCAAAATGCTCAAACTCTAACCTCATTGCTTTCGAGTCGGAACCAACCCAGAGCTGGCCGTCCAGCAGGTTTTTGGAAGTTTTAATGGCATTGGATGGAATTGCTCATCTTTCTGCTGGATTTTAACTACCAGAGGGACATCACATACACATTAGTATCCCAAGTCCTTTGCACATGGTTCCGTTGCTAACCAGATTCCCGGGAGGTGAGAGGACCTTGAGGCATTGAAGGAGAGACTATGGGAGGACCCACATCTCTCTGTGGACAGGTGGAAAGTACACACGCAAGGCCTGCACGCTGGCCCTGGTGATGTGTCTTCATGGGACGGCACCCCACCCGTTGTAGGCTGTCAGGTGACATACCCCTCTCAGCAGTTCTGGGGTGGCCCTTCCTGTCCAGCTAATCCTTGTGAGGCCAAGAACACTTGCTAGGGAACTCTGAGTGTGAAGTAGCAAGATTTCCCGATGGGACTAAAGAAGTGAACCCCAGAGCTGAGAATGGACACCCCAGACCAGCTTCAGCATGTCTGCAGAGTTCTGTGATTCTCACAGCTGTGCTCCTTGGATACACTTCATTTTAGGGATTCCCGCATTTGGGCATTTGTTGTTTCTGTGGTGTCTTGGGAAGAATACCCTTTCTGTGCCAGGTGTGTGCTGTATTTCTGGAAGGTGAGACATTCCTGAAGGCAGAGGACTGTCGAGCTTGACATTCAGTTTGCGCCTAAAGATGGGCAGCCTCCTCCTGTGCCATTAAAACTTCCAAAATCCCCTTCCTGTCAAAGTCTTGGCGACCAGTGGCTGGGTTGAGCTGAGGTACCTGGAGGCCAATTAGGAGTGGCTTTGGCCAAGAGATTCTCTGCTGTTAGGAGAGTGAGTGGTGAAAGGAGAGGCTGTGGGAGGAGAGAAAGGGGAAACTGTGGGCAAAGCTTGAAAATTGGGACACACAGAGGCTCACCGTAGCTTTCTAGGGGACTCCATGGCCTAAGGCCTGTTCCTTTCTACTGGTACAGGTTGGATGCATCAGGCAGAATCATTGTTGTTTTTGCCACTCATAGTGATCCTATTTCTAACAGCTCTAAACCCTGCTCTATCCTGAGCCAACCTATTGTCTCTGACACACCTATGCCATTGTCCTAGTCACTGAGTCAATTTGTCTCGTCCAGGGTCTTCCTCTCCTGAGCTGTCCCTCCACCCTGGACTGGTCCCTCCTTGTAACATGTCTAAAGTATGCCAAACGGAGCTTCAGAATCCTTGCCTCCAAGGAGCAGCCTGGTTTCACCCTCTGCAGGATGAACCTGCTTGTTCTCCTCACAGTCCATGCAGCCCCCTTACCCTATACCCACTCTGACCCCATCATGCTTTTGTCTCTGTGAAATTGTTAATTCCCAGCACAATGTCCCCTCTGCCCCGGCTTCAGGTTTTATGTTCAGGATGATGGAGTGTGTTAATGAGAAGTCACAGCTTTGTTTTTGTCCACTCCCTACAGTGTCCCTCGCTAAGGTTAATGACTGGGTTGATTCTTTGTGTGGGCTCTGCGTGGGCTAACCCTCATGTGACGGGGAGGCCAAGAGTTGGCCCTTGGTAGGCTCCTTGCTCGTGCCGTGGAGCCTAAAATTCCACCTCAGCTGAGGTTGGAGGAGGAGGGGAATGTGGTGGGGCTGGAACTGAGTGTTGCTGGAGGGAATCAGGAATGAACAAGTCTGCTCGGGAGCCACCGTATTCCATCTGAGGGCTTTGGAGGGGTCTGGGTATGAGGACCACCCTTAGGAAGCCAGATGCGAATTGGAGCAGGTGCCCACAAAACGTGAACCTGCCTGGATCCTGAGGCCTCTCTGACAGTGTGACATTCTGTCCCAGGAAACAGTTGTTCGAATCTCCCAAAGGAACAGCCTCATCAACAAGGGCTGAGACTCAGGGTCTCATAGTTCTAGGCCGATTAACCGATGGCATCCAGTCTGGCCTTTGGTCACCACTGCAGATGTGGTTGCTGTGCCCTCCATGAGGAGTGTCTCCGTGCACAGTCAGCCTTCCTCTCTGAGGCTGTCACCCTCAGGGGGGTGCAGAGGTGGAAGGGGAGGGGGATATGCCTTCTGTTGAATGAAATATCTCAGTCACAAAGGGACAAATACTGCATGGTGCCACTGTTATAAAACAGGACTGACATCGGGGTTGGTGGGAGACTGAGAAAGATGGGATAAATAATGTCTACTGCATTAAAACAGATGAGGGAGAAAACTGTTTAAAAGGGATATATGATTAGGTATTATTGTCATGACAGGAGTCCAGAGTGATGGCTGCATAGTGGAGTAGACCTAGGGGGAGGGATTGTAAAACAATGGGGGAACTTTTCTTTTACTTTTCAAAGAGAAGAGTGTCCTGGGTGGGGGGGGGGGGAGGGAGAGAGGGGGAAAAGTGAAACAATGAATGGAAATTCAAAGTCTCTGTAAATTTTCATTAAAATTAATAAAAAAATGATTAAAAGAAAAACAAAAGGAGTCAAGTGTGCGCCGGCAAAAAGGGTCCAACACTGATAGAGGAGTCGGCTTTAGTCTTGCCTTGCTGTGTGGTTTTGTTGTTCTCAGGTGCTCTCGAGTCAAGTACAGCCCGTAGCAACCGTGTAAACAACAGATCTGAACCCTCACGCTTCCTGACTCATTCGATCCCATCGCAGCAGTCACTGTGTCGATCCACCTGGTTGAGGGTCTTCCTCTCTTTCACTGCCTCCTTCCACCTTCCCAAGCATTATGCCCCTGTCTAAGGTATAGCCTCTTCTAGCAACATGCCTAGGAGCTCTGGTGGCCTAGTGGTGAGAAAGTGTGCTGCAGTCCTGAAGGCACGAAGTTCAAATCCAGCAGCTACTATATGAGGGAAGGATGGACAGTCTCCTCCCTTGTGATTAACTGCCTCTGAAAACCCACTGGAGGGTCAGCTATGGGTTGGTTCTGACTCGATGGTACACAACAACAATGAATGTGTAATGTGTATAAGATAAAACTTTTATTTGCCTCCAAGGAGCACTCTGGCTACACATTCTCTAAGACGTATTTGTTTATTCTTTTTGGCAGTCCATGGAATATTCATTAAGTACTCTTCTCCAACTCCACACCTCAAAGGTGTCAGTTCTCCTGTCGTCCATAGTCATTGTGAAGCTCTCAGATGCATAGCAAGCCATCAGAAAGGCCATGGACTGAGTCACACATAATTTAGTCCTCAAACTGACATCATTGCTCCTCAATAATTTGGAGAGGGCCCTCACTGCAGAATTTCCTAGTGCAGTACATTTCCTGATCTCCTTGCTGTTGGTATCAAGGGTGTTGATTGTGGATCTAAGCAAGATGAAATGATTGACAGCTTCAGGTGTTTAGCTGGGTGGTTTTAGCTAAGTTGTTCTTCGTGGACAGCTGCTGGGTGAATGTCTGGCTGCCTCCCACTGTGTGTGGCGTGGCAATCAGGTGGGACAGTGGACATGAGATTGCTCTGTGATGCAAGCAATGCCGTATATTGTCAGGAGCTTTGCTCTTAAGTGCTCGGGCACGGTCTGATTTGGTTGCCAAGGGAAGGTGATTCTGGAATGAAGTGGTATATGTGCCCCCGGGCAAAAGTGCATGTTAGCAGGTGGCCTGGATGCTCAATCTTCACCGTCCTGTACCGTCCGAACCCAGTTCCAGGCCCCTGAAACAGAACCAAGTGGACTCGGAACATAGCATGATGCTCTTTCACTCAACAGACCATTGCATCAGTTAACCCACATTGGAGACATGGCTATAATGAGTCTGGTGGTCTATGTGAGGGCTGGAAGGTTCAGGTGGGGGGTGGGGGTGGTGAAGACTTCTCAAGTCTTAGAAAGAAGAATGGTTGATTATTAACCCAGGGTGACCCCCAGAATCCCTTAGGAGGCCTTCTAAAATGACATCCCAGCAGATGCTCTGCTGGAGAAGGAGGGGCAGTCTCCTCCTGTGCCAGTCGGTACACAACAAGAAAAAACAAACAAAACCCCAAACATTTAAACTGCCATCCCCAGACCTCATCCTTCTGAAATTGTGATTGGATAGGTTTCAGCTGTCAGCTAGGTGTGTGCATTTATAAACAAAACAAATAATAGCAACAACAAAACTACCTGGGGAGTCCTGGTTGTAAACCACAGATAAAGGCATCTGTGTAGCAGGGTTGGGTTCCAGGAAAAGGGAGGCTGAGAGAAGTCACAGAAGGCGTCCTTGGGCCATGGGACTTGTGAACAGTGTGACCTTAGCTTTAAGTGGCTAGTGGACCGAGTGCGGGAGACAGTTCTGCGGGAACAGGGGTGGCAGCTGGATAGGTTGAGGATCAAGCCAGCAGGAGGGGGTTTTGCTCAGAGCATCACTTGGTCATGAGAAGAGGGTGTGAGTGGGGGGTGTGAGAGGATCCTGCTGGACCCCACAGGGGCGCCTTGGCTAGCAGGAAGCTCAGAAGGTTCTGGGGGAACAGAACAGAGTTGCCTGCCCTGTAGCTGGCCGACATCAGCTGGGCCACTGAGTATCCTCAGATACTGGGGGTGATGCTGCTGTTCAGCTGGTCAGTCAAGGCCAATAACCCAGCATGTGGTGCATCCAGGGTCACTCCGGCCAGGGAAGTCCCTTCTCATGCTGGGCTTTGGCAGTCTTTGCAACTCTTAAAGAAGATGGAGCGATTTTGATGTCTGTGTGCATGCGTGGTGTCTTTCCTGGGAGTCAGCGCCTCGGCACACACTGCCTTCACCTTCCTAGGCGTGAACCCATCACCCTGCCCAGGATGGACCCTTCCCTGCCCTCTGCGGGCTGGAGACTCATGTGCGTTCCTGTTGTCTTCACACAGGAGGACACCCCCCAGCCCCTCCCCGTGGTAATTTTCCATCTACATACCATTTCCTTCTTGCCTAGAAACCCAAGTTTTGAAACTTTCAGCAATTTTGCCACCTTTTGTCAATTTGACCAGGCACTTTATAAGCTTAGGATTGTTGTTGATTTCCTTCAAGTCGAGCACGACTCATAGTGACCCTATGAACAAAAGGCCTGAAGCCCCTTTGCAACTATCGACATTTATCAAAGTTCATAGAGTTTCCAGAGGCATGTTATTTAGGAAGTGGGTGCCACTCCTGCTTCCAAATATGTCATATTGTTATGTGTTATTGTTTTTTATATGCCATTGAGTCGCTTGCAATGTATAGCGACCCTGTGTGCAGCGGCTTAGGATAGATGAGATGAAAAAAAAAAAAATCAGTAGGATTTGAAAGTTAAGGAAAATGTATTTTGTCCAGTCCTTTTGAAAAAGGAATTTTCTAGGGACTATTTCCTGCTCCACATTCAGGGCCACTTTCAGGGACATTCGGGTTCTGCTTGCTCTGGTCTTTCAGCGATTGGCTGCAAATGAGAGGCAAGGCGGAGTGCCCTGAAGGCCTCCTCTGAGGCCCCAGGGAATCCCGCTCTGCAGTGGGGCTGGGAGGCCAGCGCCTTTAGCAACACCACCCTATAAAATGAGCTTCATGATAGGATTTCTCACAGGCTGCTTCATTTAGAAACCTCTCGAACTCCTCTACTTCCAACAGCGGCCCTGCCCTGTGCCAGCCAGAGGCACCAGATGTGAATAACCAGATGTAATGGGCTGTGTCACAGGCCTGAGCCACAGCAAACAGCTAGGAGGAAGCCTCTCTCCAGTGCTGACTGTGTGCGCTTGGTCTGAGATAATGGCAAAGTATGAGGAAGAGGCCATGCTGGGTCCCAGGTTCCCTTGCGTTCGGTAGCATCCTCTGTCCCTGAAAGAGGGGGACCACTTGCTTTCACCTTTCTGTAGCACAAGCTTCTCCATTCCCCCAGTTTCCAAAACAAACAGACAAACAAACCTCAAACCAAACATTATTGATTGTTCCCGGGTAGGTAGCTTTCTAGCCTGGGGTGGAAGCCTACGTTTTGTTTCAAGGTCAGTCACTAGTGACCTCAGACCTGTTCATTATTAAAGATGGTGGTGAAGGTCTCATGCAGTTATTAACCAAGGAAGCACGGACTATGTGCAGACACTGTTGGGCCACATTGGTCCAGCAGTTACTCCTAGGCTGTTTGATAGTGATCGGCCCTGAGCCTGTTGGAGCATCCTGTGGGGGCATCCATTCTGCCTGCCTTATCCAATACTGCAGAGTGCAGCCCTGGAGGATATCGTGGCACCTTACTAGAGAGCTACATTTAATTAAAGCTGGAGTGGAGGTTTGAACTCAGGTCCACGGAAGGTGTCCTCTGACTTTGACTCTGAACTTGGAATGTTGGGTTTTTTTCTGGTTTGTGTTTTTTTATTTTTTTTATTTTAAATTGATTTTAATGAACATTTTCAGAGACTTTGGATTTCCACTAGTTTGGAATGTTTTTTGAAACTGATCATCTTTCCAGGGAGCTCTGGTGGTTCAGTGGTTACGAGCTGTGTTGCCAACCCAAAGGCATGTGGTTCAAACCCACCGGCTGGGCTGCTCTGTGGGAGAAAGATGGACCCTTATGCGGTTTACTGCCTCTGAAAACCTGCTGGAAGGCCCAGCTGTGAGTGTTCAACTCCACGGCCAGGACAACAGCCCCACTTTCTCATCTCTGCTTTGGGGCACCTGCTGCCTGCTGGGTCTCATAGCATTGATTCCTCTGCCCGGCACATTCTGCACGGCTGTTATTGTTTATTACAGAGGCCGCTCTATTGTTTGGCTGGAAGGTGACCTCCAGGAGTGTTTGTGACAAGCTGTGTGGTGGCCAGGGCCCCATTGCCCACAGCTTTCATGCTTCAATGCATTGGGCTGAGGAGGCTGAAAAAAGCCAGTTGGTTTCAGGTGGAGGAGGAAGGTCTCACAGCCACTAGCCTGTGGCCAGAAAGCCAGGCTGGTTTTGCAAACCAGGTTCTGAGAGGGAGCCTCTCTGCCCTTAGGTATCCTGACTTCACATCCTCTCGTTGACTGGGACTGAATACCACGGACTCGGTAACCATTCTGTTGTGGTGGTGCAGCAGGTAAAGCTCTTGGCGTCAGCTGACAGCACAGTGATTCCAACCCACAGGGAACAGATGAAGCATTCTCCTTCCACAAAGATTGATAGTCTTGGTGGAATTTCTGTGGTATTGTCCTCTGTCCTCCAAGGGTCGCTGTGAGTTTGAATTAACTCCCAGGAAGTGATGTGTATGCGTGAGAGAGTGTGTGTGTGTGTGTGTTGTTTTGTTTTTCAGTGGTGGGTAAGGAAATGGAATCTCCACTTTTGTCTCAAGGGCCAGTTAATGAGAGTGTTGGGCACAGCCTGGGAGACGTGGTTGAGCATAGGGGTGTGTGTACTCCGGGAGCCCAGGATGTCTGAAAGCATCCCATAGTCCTGTGGGCCCGCCCAGCTGCTGCAGGACGTATCCGCGCTGTCTGGATGTGCTGGAGCCCTCCTCCTGTGTCTCTGTGGCCAGCGAGGCTGGAGGAAGTCAGCTCAGCCACTGCAGTCCTTCTTTGTTGTGGTTAAATGCCTACAGCTATGATTCATGGTGATCCTGTGAACCATGACTGTGAACATGGCCCTATTCTGTTCCATCCTTAACATCTCTGCCTTACTTAAACCCATTGTTACAGTCCCGTGCCAATCTACCTTGAGGAGAGTCTTGCCTTCCTCCACTGAAGCTCCACTTTTCCAAGCATGATGTCCCTTTCCAAGGACCCGGTCCCTCCTAAAACATGCTCACAGTATGTGAGACTAAGTTTCATCATCCTTGCCTCCAAGGAGCACTCTGTCTACACCTTCTCCAAGACGTATCTGTTCGTTCTTTTGGCAATCCGTGGGGCATTTAGTGCTTTTCTCCAACACCACAACTCAAGGCATCAGTTCTTCTATTGCCATCCTTACTCCTTGTCCAAATCTCACCTGCACAGCCGGTAGTTGAAAAGACCATGGCTTGGATCGGGCACACCTTAATCTCTGAACTGATGTCATTGCTCTTTAGCACTTTCCGGAAGTCCCTGACAGCAGATTTTTCAATTCAATACTTCTTTTGATTTCTTGATAGCTGGTACCAAGGGTGTTGATTATGGATCCAAGGCAGATGGGATTGTTGACGCTTTCTCTCTTTTTTTCATCTATCATCATATTTCCCATTGCAGGGAGCAAAGCGGTGCTGTAGATAGCCTATGATGTCAGCCAGTGTGCCTGGAATCTCAAAATAGAAACTCGAGGCCACAGAGGGAGTCAAACTTACTACTGACAAGACTTTCCACTGATAGAGATCCCAGTGACGAGACGGGCTGGGTGATGAAACAGCCCCCTGCTTTCCGGTTTGCTCCAGGGCTTCCTTCCACGTAGTCCATTTGAGGCGGTGGGGGGGGGGGGCTCTTCAGCAGCACACAATCCACATGGGGCCGGGAGCCACTTGGCCTCAGAGGATGGTCTTGGGGGGCTTGCTCTGGTCATCATCTGAGCAGTTCTGACCTTTCCATCCTTCACTCAAGGGAACAGCCACTCTTGAAATCCCGTGGATTCCTCCATTTGTGCACATTCATTGTGCAGGTGCATATTGAGCACCTCCTGGTGGCAGGCACTTTCCTAGGAGTTAGGGATGATGTGAAGAGGCTCCATGTGGCCCCAGACTCTCCTAAGTGGGGGAGGCAGCCAGTTGTTAAGTAAGTACCCCAACAACAAATATCTCTTATAGGGGTTAGGGCCTGGAGAAGTTGAAGGAGTCTAAGACATTGCAATATTGGAAGGTCTCTGGCCCAAGCTGAGGAGAGAGTGAACAGCAAAGGTGTCTCCAGTTGCCTGAGCTCTGAGGGAAGAGGGAGTCTGAGCTCCACAGTGGAGAGGGACCAGGCATGGGGGGTCAGGGGACCATTCCTGCAGAGAGCATAGCACTGTGTGATAAGAGACTGGCCAGCCTTGTGACTGGAGGACAGATCTAGATAATTGCATTACGTTCTGAAGAAGAGTGAGAAGCTAGGTTCCAGGCATCTCTGGGGCCAGAGTTTCTTTTCTTTTTCTAAAAAGAAGGGCGTTCTGGTGGCCTAGAAGCAAGGATTTTGAAGCTCTAGGTGACATTCTTTGGACATTTTGCCAGGAGGAACCAGTCCTTGGGGAAGGACGTCATGCTTGGAAGGGTGGAGGGACAGCGCAAGAGAGGAAGATCCTGGATGAGGTGGACTGACTTGGTGACTGGGGTTCTAATTTTGGGTGTGTTGGAGATGGTGAGGTTACTCAGGATTAGGGCAGAGTTCAGAACTATTATGTGGAAGGCTGCTGTGGGTCTCGGGCAACATGACAGCACATAACAGCAACAAGTGATAAGGGGTTGTGCTGCCAAACCAAAGGCATGGGGTTCGAATTCACCAATTGCTTGCTCCCCCAGAACAAGACAAACAATCTCTTCCTGTGTGATTTACAGCCTCTGAAATCCCACAGGAGGGTCCACTCTGCTTCGGTTCCAACTTTAAGGTGCGTAACAACCACCACAATGGTAAGAACTGTACTGAAGGATTGAAGAGTTTCAAGTTGAGAATGAGATGATCCGATGTAGATGTTGAAAATGCCTCTGTGGAGGCCGAGTAGATACAGCCCAGAGCAAGTCAGGAGGAGATGCTTGGTGGTTCCGGGGAAGACGAGAGGGTGGCCAGCGAGGACCCCACAACAGGCAGGAGCCATGTGGCAACGTCCTGAGGACATTCAGATGCAGAGGGCCACCCCTCAGGTAGACAGGGCCCCCAAGGAGCTGCAGCCCTTCAAATCGCTCCGTGACTGCTCCCCTCTCTGGTGTCTGAGGGCTGCGCTGTAATCTCAAAGGCATGCTGTTCGAGGCCACCAGCTGCCCCATGACAGAAGGATGGACAATTGCCTCCCGTGCAATTAATAACCTCTGATAAATCTGCCAGAGGGCAGCTATGGGTTGATTTTGACTCAACAGTAAACAACAATATGGTGTCTTAGCCTGTTTGTAAACACCTGTAGGGATGAGCCTCATATTTCTTAAGTTGCTGGGTCACTTCTGAGTCCTACGCCCTCTCCTGTATTAATAGGGTGCCCACGTGCCAGTCCCTGAGGTGGACATTTTTAATCTTTTTTTTTGCAAATATTCCTCCATTGAAAAAAAAATCAAGTATGAAACCAAACCCCTTCTGGAGGGTCATCTTACAGCCCAACAACACACAGGCCACTCAGGTGGACAGCAACACCCGTGAGGGACATGTTTCTCAGAATGAGCCGTGAGTCAGGAGAGACCAAGCGGGCTGCTTTTGCCCAGAAACAAAGTTTTTAGCATGTGTGTGTGTGTGGGGGAATAGGGAAGAAGAATGAATAGAAATTGTGAAAAAGGAAGTGAGAAGAACGCTGGGAGGTTTTGAGGATTGGAGCCAAAAGAAAAATGTATACAGCTTGTTGAGTGAGAAAACAAATTAGCTCTGTAAACTTTCATTCAAACGACAATAAAAACTGGAAAACCCCAAAGCAAGCAAATAAACAAAACCCCCCAAAACAGTCATAAGCAATTTTCATTATGTAATATATGTGGGAAGAATGTTTCTCTCCAACTCTCTTCCCTCATGAGAGTCCATCTCTGTTCCCATTTCTAATATTTTCTTACAGAAGGCCCATGAATTAGACTTACCCTTCTCTATCCACTTAGAGCAAGGAGCTCTGGTGGCTCAGTGGTAAGGAATTGCAAAGTTATATGGTTCGAATCCCCCAGCTGCTCCGGGGGAGAAAGATGGGAAATATATTTTTTTTTAATTTATTATTCATTTCAATGAAAATTTACAGAGACTTTGGATTTCCATTCATTCATTTTGCACTTTTCTCCCCTCCCAACCCTCCCCCCAGTACACTACCCTCTTGGAAAAGAAAAATTCTTTCATTGTTTTACAATCCCTCTCCCCAGGTCCACTCCACTACGCAGCCTTCACTCTGGACTCCTGTCATGACAAAAATACCTAATCACATATCCCTTTTAAACAGTTTTCTCCCTCATCTGTTTCAATACAGTATACATTACTTATCCTGTCTTTCTCAGTCTCCCCTCAACCCCGATGTCAGACCTGTTTTACAACAGTGGCACCATGCCATACTTGTCCTTTTGTGACTGAGATACTTCACTCAGTGTAATGTCCTCCAGGGTCACCCATTTTGAATAATATTGCATGAGTTCCTTGTTTTTCAATGCAGCGTAGTATTCCATCGTGTGAATATACCATAGCTTCTCTATCCATTCGTTTGTTGATGGGCACTTAGGTTGTTTCCAACTCCTTGCTATTGTGAACAAAGCCATGAAAAATATGGGTGTGCATATTTTTTTCTTTCTTTTTTACTAATGGGAAAATAGAAGGAGAATTGATGCCTGTGAACTGTGGTGCTGGAGAAGAGTATTCAATGTACCATGGACTAAGAGAACAAACAGGTTCATCCTAGAGAGGATGAAATCATGCTGCTCCTTCAAGGCAAGCATTCTGAGGCATCATCTGACGTACTTTGGGCATGTTGCAAGGAGGGACCAGTCCTTGGAGAGGAACATCATGCTTGGGAGGGTGGAGGGAGAGTGCAGGAGGGGAAGACCCTCGATGAGATGGATTGATTCAGTGACTGGGGTAATGGGAGTAGGTGTGTCAGAGGCAGTGCGATTGGCACAAGATAGAGCAAAGTTTAGGGCTGTTGTACATAGGGTCACTATGAGTCGCAAGTGACTCAATGGCACATAACAACATTTACTAATGGAAGGTGACAGTGGCTTTGCTCTGTTATACATAGGCTTCATTTTTAGCTGCATTTGGGTGATACCCCACTGCGTGCTGTACCTTGCTTTATCTGGTTATGTTATTTATACTCAGGATCAGTATTGGTTCAGAGGTGGAATTCTTGCCTCCCCCCCCCCCCGGGATAATACATATTTTTTTTAAAAAAATAATTTTAATGAAAGTTTACAGAGACTTTTGATTTCCATTCATTCATTGTTGTATTTTTCTCCCCAGCATCCAAGCAGATGTATGCACACCCATGTTTATCACAGCTTTAAATTCTTACCTTTTATGTGCAAAGACCAGAGTTCAATTCCCAACCAATTTGCATGCCCTCAGGTATAGCCAGTAGCAACAGCCAGGGGAGGTTTGCGGGTTGCTGTGTTGTGGAATAGGTTTTGGTAAGACACAGATGCAAAGAAGGAGAGGTTTGGGGATCTACTCTTAATAATTAGCCAGTGAAAACCCCATAGATTGTAATTGTCCAATCAGCAGTGGGCCACAATGCTGGCACAGAACGGGGTAACCTGGTGGCGGCGGTGTTACTAGGAGTCAGGGGCCAATGTGATGGCAGCTAAAAATGACATTTATGTGCATTTATTTTCTGTCTTTTGCTGTTTCTGAACAATGTTGCAGCAAATGTGTGCATTCATCCATCTCTGCACCCACGTGCGAGTGTATCTGTGAGGTACACTCATTAATTAATTTACCCAATGAATATTTATTGAGAAATTTCTATGCACCAAGCAGTTTCCTCTAAGTCAGAATGCAGCACATTCTTAGAAGTAAAATTGCTGAATCAGAGTGTATGAATTTTTAATCTTGATAGATACTCCCAAATTGTCCTCCCCGCTAAAGGCATTTTCTGCCTTTTTTTTTTTTACTCTTGTGCTCCCGTAAATGGCGTGTGAGAGAGTTCCTCTCTCCCAGACCTTTGCCAACATAATAAAATATCAATCATTTTTATCTTTGCCAATCTGATAGGTGAAAAATGGCATCCTGCCGGCGCTTTAATTTGCATTTGTCTTGCTATGAGGGATGTCGAACTTGAGAAGGTTCCATAAATTGTCCCTTGTGGGGGTTGAGACATAGCTTTCCTGCAGCGTTCATCATTTAATCAGATGAGTGCGTGCGCTGCGGACAGCTCGGCGTTCACCCGGTGGTGTGACCTCCTCTTCGCTGCGCACGTCCGTTCCCCTCCACCTAGCATTGTCCTCTTTATAGATTCTTTCTTCATCTCCAGCATCAAGGTATTTGAACCCATCCCTCACGCCTCTTCCAGCATTTCCCAGACAGTAGTTGATGAGATGTTTGCAGATGGTGAGAGCTCAGATTGGACGCTGAAGGGCCTGGCCTCGCTTGGTGGTCCAGTTCTGCAAGGAATGCTAAGTGAGGCATCCTGACGGGTGGCATTCCTTGCCCTCTCTCCGTCCTTTCTCTCCTGCCCTTCCAAGCCTGAAGCCCTTCGTGTTGGGGCTTGCTCTGCTCCCACGCTTCCCTCAGTTCCGACCCTCCTGACCAGTTTCTCTGTTCCACCTCCCTTCCTTTAACTCTCCAGGCATTTGGTCTGTTCTTTCCTGTTGATGGTAACTCTCTGTTGGCTGCCCCTGCCTGTAAGACCAGCCCAAACACAAACCTTATGCACCAGACCTGCTTCTTCCTCCTTCTCAGTGTCAGTTGATCTCTCCCCACTGGGACCAGGGATCTGCCCCTTCTCACCGCTCTGCTGAAGCCCAAGCCCACTTGCTTCCTCC
This sequence comes from Elephantulus edwardii, assembly GCF_000299155.1. Lineage (NCBI taxonomy): Eukaryota > Metazoa > Chordata > Mammalia > Macroscelidea > Macroscelididae > Elephantulus > Elephantulus edwardii. The sequence continues at coordinate 16,166,891 of NW_006399777.1, read as the reverse complement.
CTTGCTCCCTTCCTGTTTTTCAGCTCTGTTATAGCAGCTTTTCAGCTCTGGTGCCTCATTCTCCCCATCACCTTTCTTCCCTGTCTGGTCTGCCTCTCACACTTTTCTTTTCCTTCTATTCTTATCAAGTACTTCCCTTTTAAAGCAAATATATTTCTTTTTTTTAATGTGTGTGTGTGTGTGTGTGTGTGTGTACTGTCAAATCAGATCTGACTGGTACAGGAGGAGATTGTCCCTCCTTCCCTGGCAGAGCATCTGGTGGGTTCGAACCGTGCGCCTCTGGGATTGTAGTTGCAGTTCCTTGCCACTAGGCCACCAGAGCTCCCCTGAAAATATATTTCTAAAAATCTCAAACCCTCTGTTGTCGAGTTGATTCTGGCTCCTGGTCACCCTCTGTCAGGTTTATGAGGTTGTAAATCTTACCAGGAACTGACAGCCTTTTCTTTTACTCAGAGAATGGCTGAGGGACTCAAATCCCTGCCTTTTGGTGGAGAAGTCCAACATGAAATACAGTAATACCACCAAAGCTCCTTATTTAGGTTTAAAAAGGAAAGAAATATAAAGAAAAGTAGTAAAATGAAATAAAAACTTGGCATGCCATGTGACAAAAAGAATAAATTACTGATGTGTGTGAAGAATCTACTCACTTGTCTTCCTTCATGCCTGAGCTAAGGAAAAGCTTCCACACCCTTCATACAGCCCCAAACTTCTTTGTCACATCTTTGTGATGCTTATAAGTTAGACCAGAAGGAACTTTTCTGGATTGGCTTTCTGCTTGTATTAAAATGAAAACATGGCATGGTTATTATTCATCGAGCACTTGCTATGTACTTGATGCTTTACCATCCCAGTTTGCTCTATTATCTCTTAAGTGCCCGCAAAAACCTCTTTTTAAGAAATTTGTTAATTTTAATGAAAGTTTACAGAGTCTTAGGATTTCCAGTCATTCACATAATAACCTTTTGAGGTACATACTACCATTATCCTCACTTTCCAGCCAACGCTGCTGAAGCAAGAGAAGTTGAATAACTTGCCCAAGGTCTTTGCCGAGAACTCATCTCTCTCCTCTTTCTGGCTGGAGATGAGTCAGGACCCCTTTGAGTGCATATTTATGATCTGTGATGGAATCTGTGGTATCATTGTCCCTTTTGGACTAAGGTACAAGGCATCCCTGTTGTTGTTACGTGCTGTCAAGTCAACTGTGATTCATAGTGACCCGATGAACAGTGGCTCTGAACCTTTCTCATTATCTCCCATAATGAACTTGAACTCATTGTTACAGTCACTGTGTGACTCAATCTTGCTGAGAATCTTCCTCCCTTATGCTGACCCTCTTCTTTCGAAGCATAATGTCCCTTTCCAAGAGCTGGCCCCTCCTAACAAAGTATGTGAGACATGTGTTCGTGTCTCCAAAAGATGACTCATCCTGGTTTCGCTTTCTCTAAGACATATTTGTTTGTTCTTTTGGCAGTCCGTGGGATAGTCAGTACTCTTTTCCAGCACCATAGCTCAAAGACTCTTCTTCTGTCATCCTTAGGCATTGTCCACCTCTCAGATGCACAGAGAATAAAGAAAGACCCACGGCTTGCATCAGGTGTATTTTGGTCCTCAGATTGACATCGCTGCCCTTCAGCACTTTGGGGAGATCCTTGACAGCCCATTTCTTCAGTGCTGTCTTCAGTCTTTTGGTTTCTTGACAAAAGCCTCCAACACAGAGCTCTGGTGGAATAGTTTGTGGGGTGTGTGTGTGTGTGTGTGTGTGTGTGTGTGTGTGGCACTCCCAGCCAGTGTCTCCGGTGGCTGAAATCCACAAACCATTGCTCTGGAGAAAGATCTACAGTCTTATCCTAGAAAGATTTATAGCCTCAGATGTAACAGGGTTGCTAAACATCAAGAATGACTCAACAGCATGACAGGAGTCCAGAACAAAGGCTGCATAGAGGAGTGGACCTGGGGGGAGGGATTGCATAACAATGAAAGAATTTTTCTTTTACTTTTCAAAGAGAAGAGTGAACTGGGGGGAAATAGGGGTGGGCAGGGAGAAAAGTGCAACAATGAATGAATGGAAATCCAAAGTCTCTGTAAAGTTTCATGAAAATTAATAATAATTATTATTTTTTTTAAAAAAAGAATGAATTGAAAGTCTCTGTATAGTGTAAATGGTGCTGTACTTGCCTGAATTGTGTAAGGGGCTCCATGCCTCATTGCTAACAGATAAATTAAAGGTTCAAGTCCACACAGATGTGCCTCAAAATAAAGACATATTAGTCTTATTTTCAAGAAGTCAGCCACTAAAAAAATCCCCTAAAGAGCACCATTGTACTCTGTTTTGGGGTCAGAAGGATTTGATGACAAGTGGTTTGAAAGCGAGCGAGGAGGTTGATGGAGTGACCAAGTTCACCGATGAGAGAATAAATTGAAGGCATTCAGTTCCTGCCACCCTGCACACCCTGCTGGCACTGCTATTTCTCTTCTCTGTAGTCAAGGACCTCTCCAAATTATTGAGGAGCAATGATATCAGTTTGAAGACTAAGGTGCCCCTGATTCAGACCATGGTCTTTCAGTTACTTGCTGTGCATCCGAGAGCTGGACGATGAATAAGGGTGCGTGAAAAAGAATTGATGGGATGTGGGGGAAGTTACATTGAGGGAGAGGAGTGCTGACTATTCCATGGACTGCCAAAGGAACGAACAGATAAGTCTGGGAGAAGGTACAGCTAAGGTGCCTCTTGGAGGCAAAGATGATGAAGTATCACCACACATCCTCTGGGCATGTTGCTAAGAGAGGATATTCCTTGGAGGGTGATATCCTGATTGGGAAGGTAATGGGACGGTGAAGGAGAGGAAGACCCTCAACCAAATGGACTGACATGGTGAGTGCAGCTACGGGCTTGAGGATGTCAGAGATTGTGAGGACGGCGCAGGATAGGACAGGGTTCAGATCTGTTGTCCACAGGGTCGCTGTAAGTTGTATTTGACTCAGTGACACCTAAGAACAGGAACTCCACGTGGCCACTGACCTTCCTGACGCCTTTCTGCATCCTTCATGGCTGCGCTGTGGCGTGTGAGAAAAACAAGATACAACATATGGAAAACAAAACGATGAATGCAAGAGGTAAGCTTGAAACCAAGAGAGAGACTTTGCTTTAGACTGTGCAAGAAAACATCTCAACATCACTGAGTAAAGGGAGCCCCAAGGAAGTCAGGTCGTTGCTTCACTGCGGAGACGGATGTGTCCTTGTGGGTCTAACACTGACAGAACGAATGCGAGGGCATCAGCAATGGCCAGAGCTTGACTCTCTTGTTGTCCAGTATGGAGACACAGCGTGTACAAACATAACGGACAAAACCAGCAGAGTGGTGGCAAGCAGTATGTCGGGGAACTCTTTCTCACCACAAGCTGCTAATAATGTGTTACTTTGACAGAGGACAGAAGGTCAGTGAATGATGTGTGTTTCATGACAGTCTGCTCTTCAAACAAGATGGATAGAGCGTCTCATTGCGATGGGGAGGAATATGCAAGGATCTGCCAGAGCGTCTACTTGGCACCGCTTTTGCCTTTTTTCTGAGAATGAGGCAGTTTCAGGATTACTGCTCATCTTCTGTGTCTGTTACTCACACAGTTGCGTTGACGTGACTGATGGCGCCGGTGACAGAGGCCTTTTCACTTCTCACTGCTTCATTCCACACCCTTCCTCTGCCTCTTTGGCCCAATGTGTCTCCCTTGGTTTCGTCTTACTTTTTTAAATCCCTTGCCTTTCTTCTCTTTGTGCTTGTTGAGAAAAGAGAGAATGGGTCATTTTAATGAATGAAATGAATGAGCGGTGATTTTTGTGGATTGGTTTTGGTCTTACTCCCTACACCCCTAGCCCCCGGGCTACATGTGAATTGTAATAAAAATAAAGAATTCTTTACACATCATAAAATACAGGAAAGCATATGTTTCTATTCAAATAAATATTATGAGTGGATTGTAAAAATAGAACATGAAGAAGATCATTAAATTAAAAGGGTGTGTGTGTGTCTGTGGGTGTGTATATATTGCTCCTCTGTTCTCATTTCATGATTTTTTTTCTTGCACCCACTTGTTTTATCTTCAGCTTTGTTAATTTTGTTCTTGATTTTTCTTGGCATAAGACAACTCTTTCAAGCCCTCTTTTCTTTCTGAAGCTTTTAAAATCTTCCCATTTTGCCTCTGCAAAAGAATCAGTAAGCCAGCACTGTTCAGTGTTGATGTTCATATAGTCAGATTTGGTGGGAGAAATGAAAAGATTGATTAGTGATTGTTTCAATCAGAGTGGCTCAACTTTGCAGGTTGGCCATGCTCCCCCACACTTGGTGGGTATCCTTGCCCCCTGCCAAGCTCACTCACCTAATGAGAACTCTTATTTGGGAGACTGTTTTATCTTAAACAATCTTCCAGTTGGTCTTTCCATCCTTCTCTATGACCGCCTTCAAGGTGCACTTACTGCCCACTCCTTGCCTGCCTAACAGGTGGCCTCATCTCTAGGAAACTGTGCTGCTCACCCACAGGCAAGCGGTTCAAATCCACTAGAGGCTTGGTGGGAGAAAGATGAGCAGTCTCCTTCCTTATAATTTACAGCCTCCAAACCTCACTAGAGGGTCAGCTATGAGTCTGTCTGTTCTTACTCAAAGGCAATGTGTTTTATTTAGGCTTTTTTGTGTGTTTTGTTGTGTTTTGTTTGTTTTTGTTTTAGTTTTGAAATGTTGGAAGAAGGCTCCCACCTCCCTGGGGTGTCTGTGAAGCCCTCGGCCTATCGACTTGTTCTGTAGACAGCTGACACCCCCGACTCTGCCAGGGACTCTGAAGTGGACATTTGTGCGCCTGGTTGTCTGTGCTGTAAGGGCCTGTCCCTGGACACCCAGGGTTGGCGGGCTCAGGTTACTTTGATCCCCCGCCACCCTGATTTCCTTCACTCACTGTGCCTGTCCACCTTGTTCCTTCGTGGGCCCCTGCCCTGCCTGTGTCTGCTCACTGGTCCTTCTCCGGACCACAAAGGGCTCTGTAGACAGACACTGTGTGCTGCTTGCCAACACAGGCGTGGGGGCACACAGAGGGCCGAGGGAGACGCCATCTGCTCTCTCCTTCCACACAGACCTTTGCTTTTTTCCTTTCACACTTCCCTCACTCTTGTCTTTGATACTGCACACAAAAATGAGAAAGCAGTTACTAATTAGAGCCTGGAAGAGAGACACAGAGGAGAGACCAGCCCTTGCATTCCAGCCAGAGGCATTCAAGAGCCAGCGAGGAAGGGGCCTGGGGAGAGGACCTCTCAGGGGCCTGGGAGGGGTGTTTTCACAAATAAGCAACAAAGCTCCTTCAGCAACAGCAAAGAGGGGCTTCTTCATAACCTTCCCTCATAAAAGGAGAAGAAACAGAGGAAGCGAAAGGGGAGTTTCTATAAACTCCCACTGTGGGCTTCCACCTCCCTAGCTCTTCTTATCTCTCCCTCAATAGCTCGGTAAACAATCAGGTCTATTTTGGGGACCTTTAAGTGTATCCATTTATTGATCATTTTTGTTCTGGCTAACAGAGAGCCGGGAAGTCAGGGCCGCCTTTCCCCAAGCAGAGCTGACGCAGTGAGTCCTAGCATCCTGGAGCAACTGAGTCACCAGCATGGTCCTAGCTGGAAAATAATGACAAATTGCAATTCTGCTTCAGAGCTTTGTTTTTGACTCTATCCTATTCTTGGTTCACTGCCAAAGGACACACTATTCTATATGTACTCAGTGCTTCCCCCACACCATAACCCCTGCCCCCTCAAGCAGCTGAAGTTCTAACTGCCCTGAAGCATGATTGAAGGAACAGTGGTTGTGTTTAGGACGGGGTCTGCTGAGACCTCAAGCTCTTCACACCCATTTCGTGCTCACAGATGTGCCTGGACACCACAGCTGCCTGTCACACCAGTGCTGCTGTGCTTCAGAACAGAGCTGCCCAGCGGTGGTTCCTTCAGCCAAACTCGTCCTGAAAGTCCTGAGTGTTTAGGACGCTGCCTTTCAAGGGTGGTCAGTCAGGAGGAGGGAGAGAAGGCTCTCTGGCAGTTGGGTCTCTCTGCGAGGGTGCATTTTCTCCAGACAAGAGGCAAAAGAACAAACTGATAAGTGAGTGGTTTTTTGCATTGGAGGTTGTTGTTGTTGTTAAGTGCCATCGAGTCATAGGCGACTCATAGCGACCCTGTGAACGAAAGACCTGGACACTTGTACAACTTTCATAGTTTCTCCAAGTTCGTAGGGTTTCTGAAGGCAAGCTATTTGAGAAGTGGATGCCACTCCTGCTCCCAAGCTTGTTTTTAATTGGGCGCTCCACCAAACACTGTCCACCTTGGGTGACCATTAATTCATTTGGCACGTCATTGCCACAGTGTTCAGCTTCACAGTGACCACGAGTTTCCTCTCCATACAGCAAGTGGACAGGTCAGGGCTGTAAGACCTAGAAGAATGTTTCACCAAAATTAATTAAAGACAAGCCTGAGGGCTGTGGATTTGAGTCACTCACCTTTGGCTTGGGGGCATCACTTTCTGCCCACCCACCCGCTAGACTGTGTGACTTCTCTCTGTGCTGGTGTTGTTGTTGTTAAGTGCTGTCGAGTCGTAGGTGACTCATAGTGACCCTATGAATGAAAGACCTGAAGGGTTATTTTATTATTATTTCTCGGCTCCACAAGCAACACTCTTGGCACCAGCAGTTGAGAAATAAAAGACAAATGGCACTGGAAAAAAAATTAATCTGCTGTCATGGACCTCCAGAGTATTGAAAAGCAACAACGTCATTCTAGAGACTAGGGTGCGCTTGATCCAGGCCATGATCTGCATTAATTTGCTATGTGTCAGACAGCTGGACAATGAATGATGGTAGAAGAATCAATGCCTTTGAGCTGTGATGCTGGAGAAGAGTCTTGAACATACCATGGACTGCCAAGAGAATAGACAGATCTGTCTCGGAGAGGATGAAACCAAGTTACTCCTTGGAGGCTAGGATTCTGAAGATCCATCTCACATATTTTCATCACATGGGCAGGAGGAACCGATCCTTGGAGAAGGACGTCATGCTTAGAAGGGTGGAGGGACAGCTCAGGATGAGATAGTTGGACACAGTAACTGGGGAGTAGGGGTAGATGTGTCGGAGTCTTTGAGACTGCCTCAGGACAGGGCAGAGTTAAGAGCTGTTGTAACATAGGGTTGCTATGAGTTGCAGGTGACTCAACAGCACATAACAACAACAAACAAGCGTAAACAAAACTGAGTAGACTGAGTGTCAGGGGGGAAGGAAATGAAGGGCGGCAGAACCCAGGAAGATGGGATTACCACAAACCCTTGCACTGGTGATGGAGAAGAGGAAAAAACTCTTTCCTGGTACAGAAATCCCCTGAATTTGTCATGAGGTGTGTCTGTATTAGCTTTCTAGGACGGCTATAATAGCGCATGTCAACTTGGGTGGCTTGTAGAAATAGAAAAGTACAGGGCCCTTCCAGAGGTCTCAAGAAAGTAACCGGCCCACACCCCTTTCCTAGCTCCTGGGAGCTCTAAGTGTCCTGGGCACGTAGTTGCCGCATCACATGGCTGTCCTTCCTTCGTCCCTCTGTCTCTGCATATCTTCTCTTTTGCGAGGACACCTGTCATCTAAGTGTAGGGCTTTCTCCACATCAGTATGACCTCGTAATAACCTATCTCGAGCATTTTCAAAAATTCTGTTTCCAAAGAGGTCCTGCTCGTGAGTATCACACCTGGAACTTTAACTTGTATTTTACACCCCCCCTTTATTACTATTTTATATTGGTTCGCACACAAAATCCACATTTTTCATGCATCATTCATATACAATGTATTTTATAAAATTCATCACCATTTTGACCCATGCCTACTGTTGTTGTTGTTCGGTGTCGTGGAATAGAGTATGACTCTTAGCAACCCTGTAAACAAAAGATCCGAACTCTCTTCTCTTCTGCGTCATCCTGACACTTCCTGACACACAAGAGCCCATTGCAGCAGTCACTGTGTCATCTCACCTCATTCCCTTTTGGACTTTTATCCACATCTTACAGTTATCCTTTGATTTTTTTTACAATAATGGTTTTATGTACTATTCTGTTCTTAATAAGGTTTATAAACAGAAGGCTTCACAATTAATTTTTCAGGAACCAACATTCAGTGGACTTGTCTCCAGCACACAGGTGGTAGTGTCTGTGTCCACCTGGAACTTCAGATGACTCACCTTAGCCCTGCCTAAGGGACCCCCCAAAAAACTAGGACATGGCTTCATGTAGCCTACAAAAGGTCAGAGGTTGTTACTGTTAGGTGCCATCAAGTCACAAACGGCTCCTAGTAACCCTATGAACGACAGATCTGAGCCTGTCCTGTCCTGTGTCGTGTCCCTCGTCTCTGACACACTTGACTTGAGCCCAACGGGCTTATGAAAGGTTGGACTTTAGAATAAAAATCTCTGTAGATGAGTCGTTGCTAAGGGCTGACGGTGCTAACTTCGTTTTTTCAATCTTGGCTCTATGCTAATTAGTAGAGTGGCCTTTCAGGACCTCTGTACCAGCTCAGTGCCCTGTAGTGACGTACCAAACACTGAGCTCAGGCTTGTTGAAAACTAGGAGAATGTTCATGAATAGCACTGAGCGGAGAATATGATATAATGTAAGATTTCCTTAAAAAGGAGTGTTTACATTATTCATGCTTTTGTTGTTAAAGTAAGAGTGACTTTCCATTGACATTCAGCGCTCATATTCTTGAAATATGTGAGAATGATGGAAAGGATATGGTAAATTTACAGAGATCTAGTAAATATTAAAAAGGCTTAGATGACATGATCTGGAAATACTTTAGACTCTCTAAGTCCTCCAGCTCTTTGGAAATGAATATGAGTTTATCCTGTTTTACCATTGCCAGATTGAATTGTTTTTTAAAATGAATGTTTTCATCTTTTGCTACTTTAAATTGCATTGTTTGAGTTCCATGGAATATCGGACTTCTTTTGGTGAGCGTTGTTGTTGTTGTTATGTGACATTCAGCGACGTTTCAGGGCAGTAAATCCCATGGGAGGAGATTGCTCGTCTTTCTCCCACCTTGGGGAGTAGTTTTATTTTCAACATCTGGAAAGAAATATAACAAGCATCACAATCAGGATTCAGAAAAACTTCATCACCTGAAGCACGAACAGCACACGGCAGCTGCCCATCCTGGCCATAGAGACGCTGGGTAGTACCAAGAATATTGTCAGTGTCTGATATCTGAAAGGTTAAAGGTTTGAATCTACCCAGAGACTCTTTAGGACAAAGACCTGACAATCTGCTTGCAGGAAAACATCCGTCAAAAACCTACAAGAGCAAAGGGCTACTCTCACATTAATGGGTTTGCCATAGGTCATAGCCAACTCAAAGGCAGGCCCTTTCTCCATGACTACTCTATTGACTTTGATAATGTAATCTCACAGTATGTCTGCCTTTTGAAACTGGCTTCTTTCACTCAGCACAATGCTTTTGAGATTCATCCAAGTAATTGTGTGTGTCGATAGTTTATTCCATTCTCTTGCCAAGTGGGATTCCACTGGAAGTATGTGCCATGCCACGTTTGTTTATTCGTTGACTTGTTGAAGGATATTGGAATGGTTTCCAGTATCTGGTGATTCTGAATCATTTCCCACACACATTGATGTACAGGTTTCTGCATGGATGTAAGTTTTCATTTCCCTAGGGTCAAAATACGTTGGAAAAGAATTGCCGGGTCATATGGAAATTATATTTGAAGCACCAGATGGTTTTCCAGAGTATCTGTACCCTTTTGCGTTCCCATCAGCAACATATGAAGGCTTTCGTTGCTCTCTGTCTGAGTTTCTTAGTGTTGCTGTAACAAAAATACCGTAAGTGGGTGTCTTCAAAGAATAGACATTTCATTTCTCAGAACTGAGGAGGCTAGAAATCTGATTTCAGGCTACCAGCTAGAGGTTTTTCTCTCTGTTGTCCCTGAAAAAAGGGGGTGAGGATCCCCTTCAGCTTTGATCTCTCTCTCTCTCTTTTTTTTTTTTTAGCTTTGATGTTTGTTGATTCTCAGAAGACTCTTCCCCCAGTTGTTCTTCTTTTTATGCCTATTCTACTCCACTTATAACTTAGAAATGAGTAGGCTTGTAGAACAGCCTGTACTGATATGGCCTCATTAACAGAGAACCCAGTTTCGGAATAGGACTACACCCACAGCTCTGCGGGTTAGGAAACCGCACCTACTCTTTCTTGTGGGCCACAGTTCAGTCCCTAACACTCTGCATCTGTCCTGTTCAGTCCCTAACACTCTGTGTCTGTTCCGTTCAGTCCCTAACACTCTGCATGTGTCCCAGCACTTTGCAGGCTGCACTTCTGCCCTTGACCTTCTTCTTGCTTATTTGCCAGCCATTTATCCTCCTTAGCAAATTGTTCAAAATCCTTACCTTATTTGTATTAGATTATGTCCTTGTTGAGTTTTGAGTGTTCTTTACATATTTTGGGTACATATGTTTGCTAAGTATGTGATTAACACAGGTCTTCTCCAGCCTGTAATTGATTCCTTTGTTCTCTTATACACTTTCTCACTCTATTAAAATTTGGATGTCTGTTTTATCTTTTTTCCTCCCCAATACATCCAATCCTATTTTTCTATTACTCCAGCTACAGATATAGTCTCAGCATCATATCCAAGAGTTGGTTTGTTTTTTTCTTTCCCCCTAACTTCAGATCATAAAGATTTTTTAACTTGTATTAATTTTAATGAAAGTTAACAGAGACTTTGGATTTCCATTCATTCATTGTTGCACTTTTCTCCCTGCCTAACCTCCCCCCACCCAGTTCGCTCTTCTCTTTGAAAAGTAAAAGAAAAATTCTTTCATTCACACAATGGAATACTATGCTGCATTGAAAAACAAGGAATTAATGAAATATTATTTAAAATGGGTGACCCTGGAGGACTGTATACTGGATGAAATATCTCAGTCACAAAAGGATAAATGCTGCATAGTGCCACTGTTTTAAAATGGGACTGACATTGGGGCTGGAGTGAGACTGAGAAAGAAGGGATAAATTATGTATACACTGCATTGAAACAGATGAGGGAGAAAACTGTTTAAAAGGGATATTTGATTAAGTATTATTGTCATGACAGGAGTCCAGAATGAAGGCTGCAGAGTGGAGTGGACTTGGGGGGAGGGATTGTATAACAATGAAAGAATTTTTCTTTTACTCTTCAAAATGAAGCCTGCATAGTGGAGTGGATTTGGAGGAAGGGATTGCATAACAATAAAGATTCCCCCCCCCCAAAGGTTTGACACTTCTGCATTTAGATCTATGACCTACTTTGATTTGGGTTTTGTGTATAGTGCAGGGTTTAGGGTGAGGTTCATTTTATTATCATTTGTTGTTCATGAATGTCCAATTATTTAGCATGTGCCTCTCCTTACTCTTACCTTTAATGAAATATGTCCCTGTAATCTATTCACCCTACTTACAAGTGCAAACTACCCTGTCCCATCTCTCTTACCCTGCTTTGTTTTTTTTTTCTCCATAGCCCAGATCAGCGTGTACACTATTGTTTTTGTAATTCTATGCTGTGGAATCAATTATGATTCAGAGTGATCTTGTGCACATTAGCTCTGAACCCTCCTCTATCCTGTGCCAGTCTCCCTGTTTATTAATTATCTCTCCTCATTAAAAAGTAGACTACCTGAGGGCAGGGTTATTGTATGGTGGGGAGCACTCTCAGTGGTATTTCCCGAGTGCTTCCTAGTCAATAGGTTTTTGAGAAATGAAGAGGTCGGACCCTCTTGGACACATGTCTGCACAGAGGGGAAGGCCTGGGAACAGCTTGAACCTCTGACCTCTGCTGCCAGCAACAGTTCTCACCAGTGACCTATCATGAAGAGGTCTGAGGACCCTTGTCTCTCTGCCACCAGATATGTTCATCTGACAAAACCAGTTTGTCAGCATGAACAAGGGACAGGAACGCTTCTCTCTCACGCAACGCCCGCTGTCCTGTTTGAGGCTAATAAGAACTTAAGCACTTAAGCCATTTCCCCCTCTAAGTCTTAAGTTATTTGTTCCCTGAAATGTAAGCCTTATCTTTTTCTTACTCTCATACTCCTTGAAAGAGAGAAGCGTGTTAATGTTCTGGGAAAATGATCTTCAGTCCTAATCAGCCCTCAGTCCTGGATGTCAGAGCGACTTGGAGGTGAGGTGTTTGGAAGAGCACTGGAGCCCCGTGGAGTGGCCAGAATGGGGCCTTCGATAGGCTTCCCTTCCAGTGGTCAGGTTTAATCAGTGAGAGGTCAAAGGAATAAAGAAAAAAGCACGTTGTTGTTGTTGTATACCCTCAAATCAGAAATGACTCAGAGCTGACCCTCAGAGGAAGCAAATCACACAGGAGATTACCCATCTCTCTTCCACAGAGCAGCTGGTAGATTTGAACTGCGTGCCTTTGGATTGGCAGCACAGCTCTTTACCACTAACCCAGCTGCCAGAGCTTCCTAAGAGGCATGTAGGACAAAGCTACGGGGAGACGAGAAGAAAAGAGGGAAGATTAAATAAACTGGGGGCAGATTAAATAAACCTCCCCTACGTAGTGTGCCAGGGAGTTGATTGTGACCCTTGGCCACTCCACGTGAAGAGCAGACTCGCCCCCTAACGTTTTTGGGCCGTGATCTTTGTAGAGAAGGTCACCATACCTTTCTTCATCCTCTGGAGTTGCTGGGGGATTCGAACCTTGGGCCTTTTTATTAGCAAGCAAGCACGCACTTAACTGTCCTTCCATGGAGGCTTCTTTTGTTCCATAGCTTGGAATCCATTGGATCCTTCTCATCAGTGACATCATCCTGCCTCTCCGGTGACAGACAGGATGAATGGGTGATGTTTTGTCGCCTTGCCGTCTTTATGTGAAGGGATTGGGGGCAGCAGGCTGATGGAGTGGGTGGGCACGAAGATTGGCCACTTGCAGGTTCTGTCTCTGCACAGCAAGCTCTCAGTTCTCAGAGTGGTGGTAAGAGTATGTGAGGGTGAGAACAGGAGGGATGGCCTTGAACATGTCAGGACCTGACTGGTGAGGGTTAGGGGGACATTGCAGAGGAGCTGAGCATCCCCTCACCCTGGATGCAGAGGAGCCAGCTTTCTGGGGTGCCACCTCTTCCCACCCTGGTCCCCTGCATGCATAAAATGGACTGACCGGCAGTCTTAGTCCACCAAGCTCTGTTTTTTGATTATCTCTAGAACAGCTAAGGCCTGTTTTTATTTTCAGGTTTTTTTCTCCTGGTCATATTACTCTAGTTTATTGTGTCTAACCACCCCCCCCCAAAAAAAAAAAAGCTATGTCTTTCTCCCAGCTTCTTTGCTGGAAAGGTAGCCTCTCCATACCAGATCTCCAAAATTTTGAAAAATTTTACCTCAGTTCACTGGGAGGAGATGCTGATTTTGAGTCCTCAGACCCACGAGGGCTGGGGCAACCCTTCTCCCTCCTTGTTGTGTTTCTTAAATTATGCTTGTGTGAAGACACCCATTGAACACGTGTAATTAATTATTCACAGAACGGAAACCCAAGCAGAGCAGATTGAGTTGTCTTTTCTTAAGGAAACAAAACAAAATGTGTTACTAGCTTAAGCAGAGTCCATAGTTATAGATCAGATATGGAGACTAGCAGAAACTGACCTTCTGTGTCTTCAGTGATGCCCCACAAACCCAAGGAGCCCGTGGTCTAGTCAGCTGTGACCCGTGGCACCCCTCTGTGTTAGAGAATAGACGTTACGTATACTGTTGCCTTGGCTGTGAACTTACAGAGTTGATTTTTTTTTAATTTTTTATTTTATTTTATTATATTTTGTGCATACCGTCACATACAATCTACTGGTACAGGAGGAGATTGCCCCTCCTTCTCCAGCAGAGCATCTGGTGGATTTGAACTGCGTATCTCTGGGATTGTAGTACAGCTTCTTGCCACTAGGCCACTAGAGCTCCCTTTAATGAAATTTTTTTTTTTTTCAATTTAGGTTGTTTATTTTTCATTTCAATGAACATCTCCAGAGATTTTGGGATTCCATTCATTCATTGTTGCACCCTTCTCCCCGCACAAACCCCTTCCCCCGGCCCCCTCCCCATTTGCTCTTCTCCTTGAAAAGCAAAAGAAAAACTCCCTCATTGGTTGATTTTTGAGGCTTTCTTTTGTGACCTTCTTGGGTGGATTTGAATCGCCAGCCTTTTGACTAGTTTTTGTGGGCAGATGCCCTCAAGTTAAGTATGGCTCAGTCACAAAGTGACCCTATGGACAGTAGATCTTGAACCTTGGCGAATCCCCTGCCTTCGTTGTGATCTCTGATCTGTTTGAACCCATTGTTACAGGTGGTGTGTTAGCCTGTCCTGTTGAGGGACTTCCTCTCTTTCATTGATCCTTCACCTTGCCCAGAATGATATCCTTTACCAAGCACTGGCCCCTTCTCTAACAGCATGCCCCCAAAAATGTGAGACCGGAGTTTCACCATCCTTGGCTCCAAGGAGCATCGTGGTTGCACTTTCTCCAACAAAGACTTGTTTGTCTAGGCCTCTGCTAATAACTCCCGTTCTGTCTTCCTTCTAGCTGACTTGATTGCATATTTGTGGGGTGTAATGAAATTTGTGGATTCACTGTCCTGTTCAGACTGTGCTAGAAGGCTTCACGAGTGTGTGCTATTGTCGAGTCAGCTATGACTCATAGTGACCCTCTGAACAACAGATCTGAACCCTGCCCTAGCCTGAGCTATCCTCATCATCTCTGATACGGTCAAGCCCATTGCTAAAGTCACATCTTGTTGAGGACCTTCCTGTCTTTCGTTGACCCTTTGGCCCCTTGTCACCTTTCTAAAGTGTGTGAGATGCAATTTCACTTCTTTGCCTCCAGGGAGCGCTCTGGTTGCACCTTCTCCAAGTCAGATATGTTTGTTCTTTTGCCAGTTTCTGGGATATTCTACCGTCTTCTCCAGCACCATAGTTCAGAAGTGCAAACCACTTGCTCAGATTGACATCTTCATCTTCTAGGAATCACATCCCCCCTGGAGACCAGTTCCTTGTGGCCCCTGGAGACCAATTCCTTGTGGCCATATCTTCACCTCATGGCTTTCTTGAGAGAAGATGCATCCCACGAAAGGTAGCCTCTCCATACCAGATCTCCATCCTATCTCTTATGCCTTTGCATCCTTGCTGTGATCCATCCCTGGCCACTCTGCTTCTTAGCTGTACAGACAGACAACCTGGGTTCTTTCTATGCAAAGACGGTAGAGCGATAGAAACAAATATTGACAAATAAATAGACAGAATGTTGCTGTGTACCGTCAAGTTGAAACTGACTCGTAGGTTTTCAGAGGTAGTAAATGATACAGAAGGAGATTGTCCGTCTTTCTCTCACAGAGTGCTTGGTGGATTTGAATCGCATGCCTTTGGATTGGCAGCTCAACTATTTACCACTAAGCCAAGAGAACTCTCCAGATAGCTAGCTATTTGAAGAGGTAATGCCAAAATGTTGTTGTTGTTGTTTGCTGTTGAGTTAGAACTGACTCATAGGGGACCCTTCCCTTCCGCAGGTTTCCTGAGGCTGTAAATCACATGGGGCAAGATTGTTCATCCTTCTCCCATGGAGCAGCTGGTAGATTTGAACTCTTTGCCTTTGGAATTGCAGCACAGCTTCTTACCACTTGGAAGGGTGTGATTTAAATGTTTACATTCAATACACAGCCGCATTTAACATGAGAATGAAATATTTTAAGCCTGGAACTGAACCCACCTCCAGAGCTCAGCTTTCAGCCAAACAATAGACAAGTCTGTGACAGGAACAATAGCAGCAGAGGGCAATGTTCCCCCCCAGGGCAGCCAATCAGAGGAAGCCAGACGGGCTGGATCGGCCCCAGCCCAAGGCTCTGGGAGTGGAGGGGGTGGGAAAGAAGGATGAATGGAAAGGGATCACCCAGGAAGAAAGAGAGAAGGGTGCTGGTACATTGAGGGCACTGTGGTTAATGTCACGGAACAAATTGCTGAATGAAATGTGAACAGTCTCTGCAG
>NW_006399777.1:16148316-16150038 GCF_000299155.1 Elephantulus edwardii | reverse complement strand
AAGGGAAGGGAAGGGAAGGGAAGGGAAGGGAAGGGAAGGGAAGGGAAGGGAAAGGAAAGGAACTGGTCCCAAGAAACTGACAGACCTTTATTGCGCGGTCTGAGAGGGACGCCAAGTGACCCAGCCACACAGCACATGGAGGGGATGTTCCTTCTCATAGGGGTCCTAGGGAGGACTAAGACGATGTTTCTCAGAATTTAAGGTGTTTATTAAGTTAGTTTGGGCTATTTTGATCAGGCTCAGAGCCTTACCAGGATCCATTGTCTGGTCTGGTCTTCGATATGACCAGCTTAGATGTTACCAGGTTTCTCAGGAAGTGATCAAGTCTGGGAGTGTGTGTGTGGGGGGGGGGGGGGGAAGGGGGACAACTGCCATATTCTTCCTCCAAGTGGGCTAGCTAGACAAGGGGGTATAGTTTGAAGTCGTTGGTGGACTGCTCGTTTTGGCCTGTGAGTTCACTTCATTGAGTCTGAGACCTTTCCTGAATGGAGTAGAAGAGCTCATAGGGTTTATGCACCTTTCCCCCTTACCTGTGCCAGCCCTGCGTGAACCCAGAACCTGGTCCGGATGAGCAGCTCTGATCTAGGTGGGTCCTCCATCTACCCCACCGACAGAGTCCGGCTTTGATGCCTAGTTGAGCTGAGGGCTGTAGTGAAGCCCTCCCTGGGCCGATAGGTTTTAAAGGTGGCATTCTGGGAAAAGGTTGTAGTGTTGGAGAATAGTTCTGACTATTCCACTGGCCAACAAGAGAACAGACATCTATATCCTGGAGAAGGTACAGTCAGAGGGCTCCTTGGAGGCAAGGATGACGAGGCTTTATTTTACAAACACTGTGTGTGTTACTAGGAGAGGCGAGTCCTTGGAAAGGACCATGGTGTTTGAAAAGAGGGAGGGTCAGAGAAAGAGCGGAAGACCCTCAACAATATGGATTGACGCAGTGACTGCAGCTGTGGGGTCCAGTGTGAGAGATGATGAGGAGGACACAGGACAGGACAGGGTTTAGATCTGTTGTTCACGGAGTCACTGGGAGTTGTGTACAGACGAGTAGCGCCTACTAACAACAACTGAGCGGAAAGACTCTTCCCTTTGGGATGTTGACTAGTCCCTCACCTCCCCCAGGGAAAGGGAACCAACTGCCAAAGGGTAGACTTAAAAGCACCAAGGTCAAGTTCCCTGACAAGTGCCGGGCTCCAGCATGACAGCGAATCTCCTCATTTCTTTATTCCACTAAGCGAGAGCTCTCCTTGTCTGCATTCTGACATCATCTGATGGTTACCCAGCATGGTGGACATCGTTAAAGCCACTGAGTTGTACATGTGATAATGGTTGAAATGGCAGTTGTTTGGTCACGTGAATTTTACCACCAAATAAATGCGTACATACATAAAAAGGGAATTATTTGAGCAGGAAGAAAATGCTCAGGGGTGGTAAGGGTGAGGAAGGGGTTGGACATGGGTGTATAAGAATAGGGGAGAAAACCTTTGTGAAGCATATCATCCAAGAGAGAAAATGCAACTCTAGTTCCAAGTGGGGACAGGAGAGCGTAGCATCCTGGGAAAAGGTTGCAATGTTGGAGAAGAGTACTGAGTGTCCTATTGGCTGACAAAAGAACAGACATCTCGCAAACAACAAATGCTGGCGAGGTTGTGGAGAAACTGGAACCCTTATTCACTGTTGGTGGGAGTGTAAAATGGTGCAACCACTGTGGAAGGCGGTATGGCG
>NW_006399777.1:16130682-16147623 GCF_000299155.1 Elephantulus edwardii | reverse complement strand
AAGGCTTGTCGGACCGAGAAAAATGAAAAATGTGGGAGAGATGATCTGAATGCCAGTGGAACACAAGTGGCGTGGCTGGAGGAGGGGTCCCCGAAGATGCTGTGGAGTGGTTAGGGTTGCGTTTGGGTTGGGTTGGCCTGCCCACTGCTTTATCCTTCTTGTCGGACTAACTAAAATACTAACACATTCCCCTACTTAGAGCTGACTCTGCAGCCTGTTTTCAGAGGTGAAATCACATGGGAGGAGATTGCCCGCCTTTTCCCTGCAGAGCAGTGAGTGGATTCGAACAGCCTGCCTTTGGGTTGACAGCGTAACTTCTTACTTGTTAAGCCTCTCGAGCTGCTATTAGAAACTGTCTCCTTGCAGTAACCTCTAACTAGCCTGTCCTCAGGTGCTTCACGCCCAGCCTGAGCCTGTCAGCTTTGCTCAGGAACCGTTGGCAAACTTTGAAGGATGTACTTATGACACACGTGGGCTCCTGGCCCCAGAGCCAGTTGGGTTTAAGAGTGTAGACTCGGCGGCCAAATTGCTTGGATTCAGTCATGTTCACCGCCACGGATACATCACTTAATCCCTCAGGACATCAATTTCCTTGGCTCTAAACTGGACAAAATTATACTTCACTTCTGGGATGGCTGTGAGAAAGAAATGAACTAACACTTCCAAAATGCTACTGGCTCTTACAAAACATTCTTGTTATTATTTTCAAACTTTTTTTAAAAAAAAGTTTAAATGCGTTTTCTTTTTAGACAACCTATGACATTTTTTTTTTTCATTTTAAAAAAAATGCCTCCGCTCCAAATAAATGAAGGTCAAAATTAAATGAAGAGCTCAAGGTTCTCTCAGTGCCATTTGTCTAGATCCCGGTGTGTGTTTATGAAAAGCAGCAGCCAGTTAAGATGACAGGTGATGGATCCAAATAAGTGTCAGATTTGTTAGCATTTCCCCACTTCTAAACCAAAGAAAACCATGTATGGAGTCACACCACCCTCACAGCAGGCCAGCAGAGCCACATGCCAGCTGGAGTCATGTTTCCACCAATAAAGAACTGGCAGTTTTTGCAATTAGCAAGGATGTGCTTGATCTGTTCTGCAGCCCCTGTCATAAAAGGTTTACTCTTTCTGGTTTCTGGTCTTCGGGATTGCCTTTGATTGATTGATTTCATGGAATCCTTGATGTACGTCTTGTAGGCTTCTTTTGTGAAGCTGGTTTCTTCCCTGCAAGTGATAGTTCATGACCACGGCAACACCAGTGATTACTGTGCTTTTGCTTTCTTCACAGTCAGTGCTTTCAGAAGAGGCGTTCCCACCAATGAGCGAGTCATCAGTGTTGCCCTCTGTCCTACTTACCATCTTCCCCTCCACCTCCAGGGACAGTCTGTCCACGATCTCCCATATTTTGTAGATGTCAGAGAACATCTCATCGTGGCTCATGAGATCCCAGGAGATGATCATGATGGCGGCAGGGAGACCATGGAGCTCTGAGCGAGCGCAGTGCAGCTGGAGCAGTTCTTGAGGGGACAGGGGAACTGGCAGAAGAGCTACTTTCAAACTTTTATGTAGCATGAACCCACTTATCTCCCATCCTTTTTCGTTCCACAAGTTCCAGTTTTAAATCATACTATACCAACATCATGAGAGACAGAGAAAAGATAGAACTTGACAATTATTTCACCTTACTTGGATCTACAGTTGGCATCCTTTGTATGAGCAGTCAAGAAATCAAAAGACAGGGGAGCTCTGGTGGCCTAGTGGCAAGGAGCTGCAACTACAATCCCAGAGGCGCATGGTTCGAATCCACCAGATGCTCTGCTGGGGGAAGGAGGAACAATCTCCTCCTGTACCAGTCAGATCTGATTTGATGGTACACTCACACAAAAATAATAAAATTTAAAAAAAAAGAAATCAAAAGACATGTTGCATTGGGAAAAAAATCTGCTATCAGGGACCTCTCCAAACTCCTGAGGAGTAACAATATAAGTTTTAAGGAGTTAGGTGCACTTGACCTCCATGGTCTTTTCAGTTACTTGCTGTGCACCTGAAAGTTGGACAGTGAATAAGGATGGCAGAAGAACTGATGGCTTTGAGTTGTGGTGTTGGAGAAGAGTATGGAATATCCCATTGGATGGCCACAAGAACAAACAAAGGTGTCTTGGAGAGATTCCAACCAGGCTGCTACTTAGAGGCAAGGGTGGTGAAATTTTGTCTCATATGCTTATTATGAGTAGGAGTCAAGTCTTTGGGGGCTGGGGGAACCCATCCTGTTTGGAAAGGTGGAGGGTCAGAGACTTTGAGCAAGGTAGATCCACATGGTAACTATCCTTGGGCTCGAATATATCTGAGATGATGAGGATGGCAAAAGATCGGGCAGGGTTCCGAACCCTATGTTATTTGTAGAGTCACAAGGATTCATAACGGACTAGAGGACATCTAACAACATGCCCTTAAAATGACCACCTTTCTTTATTTTTTTATTTCTTCTGCCTGCTGGAAATTGGATGCAATCATCACCCTTTTTGTTTGGCTCTGCCTCTTAGCGCATTGCCTCTTGCCATCATCTTTTTTGCCTCTCTGTCCCCTAAGGCTTCTTGCAAATGAAATTCCTGGAGGAGACCAGCGGTGCTGGGCCACGTTTTGATTCCTGGCTTCACGGCAGCATTTCCTGATCTTGCAGGCTCTGGGCTGCTTGTATTGTCACTTGTTGAACTGCCTCTGCTCTTGGCCCCTCTGGGCTTTCCCTCCTCCTTACCCCTCCTGGCTCAGCTCCCTGGCTGCCAACTTGCTGTCTCAGTTTCTCTCTTCTCCCCCTCCCCTCTCTCCATCCCCTCCTCCCTCAATCTCCTTGCCTCCCTGACCTCCCCCACCGTTCTCTTAACGAGAACTTTCACACGCCATATTGATTGGGTGTTTTTAAAAAGGCCACATTGATTTTTCTGGAGGACTTTTCATGATCTTGTTGTTTAAATGGAGGAGGAAAGCGGTTTTAGAAGGTGTGCACTTTGTTCTGTTGAGTTGGGAGTCAATGGTGGAAGAGGCTGGGAGAGCTCTGAGACCCTAGTTGCTGCATCTCATGATCAGAGAGTGTCAGGCTGACTCTCTTCCAGAGGCCAGACCCTGGTGGCCAGAGGAGCCTCGCGTGGATAGAGGCCTTGCACAGGGACCCCATTTGAGCAGCTCACATTATTTTAACATCTGTGCAGAGTGCTAAGCCCTGTGCCAAGAGCTTTGCCTGCATCTGACTCCTTCATATGACCTTGGGTCATGGTAGCATCCTGCTTTACGAATACAAAGATATTAACTACTTCTTCTTGTTTGGTTCTGTCCAGTTGCCTACAGTTCACAGCCACCTTGTGTATGTTGTTGATTGCCGTCGAGTTGAGCATGAGTCATAGCAACCCCGTGAACAAAAGAAGCCCACAATGAATGACCATAAACCCAAAGTCTCTATAAACTTTCATTAAAATTTCAACTAAAAAAAACAAACAAAATCCCCAATGTGCACGAGGTTTGTAAATAAACGAGTATAAAATAAAATTTTAAAAAGGGGTGGTGAACTTGAAGCCCTTATACACCTATCATTGTTTCTCAAAGCTCGTAGTTTCCAGAGGCATTTGTTTCGGAAGTGGATGCCACTCCTGCTTCCAAAACCCTGTGCATAACAGAGCTAAGCTTGGCCCCATCTGGCCCTCTCCACAGTCTCCACAATGCCCGAGCCTGTTGTTGCAGTCATTGTATCAACCCATCTCCTTGAAGATTTTTCCAAGTCTTCTTGGACCAGCCTTTCTGATCATGATTTCCTTTTCCAAGGACTGGCCCCTTCTGACAATTTGTTCATGGCACTTGAGAAAGTGTCTCAACCCTCCTTGCCTCTGTGGAGCTCATGATTGTACTACCTCGGTTCTGTTTGACAGTCTGGCATCTACTCAGTACTCTTTGACCACACCACAATTCAAAGGCATTTGTTCTTTGGTCTTTCTGGTCCAACTTTTGCATGCTCTGGAAGCAACTGAAAATACTGTAGTTTGGAGCAAGTGCACCCTAGTCTTTACAGTGGCATCCTTGCCCTTTAAGACTTAAAAAACGGTCCTTTATGGCAGATTTTCCCAAAGCAGTATGCAATTTGATTTCTCGACTACTGTTTCAATGGGTGTTGATTGTGGATTCAAATAAAATGACATCTTTGACAACTTTAATCTTTTCTCTGTCTAGCATATGCCTGCTTTTGTGTGTGTGTGTGTTTAATATTTAGATATACTCCATAATGAACAGGCAGTAGGCTTTGATCTTCACTAACCACAGACAAAATTGTGTCACCAGCTTATCAAAGGTTGTTGATGAGTCTTCCTCCAGTCCTAATGTCATCTTCTTCATATTGTTCACCTTCTCAGATTATAGGTTAAAATTAGTAAAAACCCAGTGCATTTTTTTCAAATATTTATGAAAATTGGGTAGCAGAAAGACCTAAGAGCATCAGGTAAAGAGACAGAAGTGTGTTGCAATCCCAGAGGTACAGGGTTCAAGTTCACCAGCCACTCTGCAGAAGAAGGGTGGGAAGTCTCTTCCTGTGCTTTTTACTGCTCCTGATACCTGTTAGAGGGTCAGCTGTGGGTCAGTTCTGACCCGACAACAGAACTGAATATTCTCTAGCAACAGAGTTGCTAGAATATTCTCGAGGCCACCAGAGTTCCCTGTTTGAGTCCTAGGTTTTATTATCATCATCATCAAATACTCATAATAAAGGATCCTTGTTACCCTGTTGCTTTGACACAGGAGGGAATGTCTTTGCATTGTCTTCATCTCCCATCTCCATAGCTTAACAGAGTGGAGGAGAGGTGTGCGAAGCCCCTTGGCCAACCACAGCACACCCTAAAGGAAGCTTTTGTGTCGATTTTTCTGTTTAGGTGTTGCCTTTCGTGAGGCGCTGTTGCAGCTAATGAACGTAAATGCAGAGAGGGAGAGAGGATCCCTCAGAAAATCCCCTCCTTGACACTGCTTGCTTTCTGTAAGAGTGTAGTCTGGGCTGGGCTGGGTAGGGTAGTTCTAATGGAAGGCCATCGTCCCTGAAAATTGACCCCTGCACCCCATCTCCAGGACCCACAGCGTGGTGGACCCCCAAATCCTTGTTCCCTCATTTGCATGCTTTGACTCCAGGAAAAATAGCAAGACTAGGAATGTTTCTGGGCCACAGTGTTGGACCCTCTCTGGTCTCCTTGTCTCTTCCTCTCGCCCCTCAGTTCTGCTTCCACACAGCTGGACCACAAAATGGTCACGCTCATCTGATCGTCTGTTTGTAAGACTCTTCTGTAGTTTCCTCTGTTACTCCCAGCTCAAGTCGGAAACCCCAGCTTAGACATAGGCATTTAGTAATCGAGTCTTTGCCTATTTGTCCAGAGTTGAACACACAAATCTGTCCTGGAGAAAGTGCAGCCAGAGTACTCTTTAGAGGCAAGGATGGTGAAACCTCGTCCCACACAGTTTGGGCATGTTGTGGGGAGGATTTAGTCCTTGAAAAAGGCGTAGAAGGAGGGGAAGACCTCCATGAGATGGACTGACATGGTAACTATAACAACGGACCTGAGTAAGTCCGAGATGATGAGGATGATACAGGATAAGAGAAAGCTCAGATCCATTGTTCACAGGGCGGTGATGAATCGTGGTTGATTCGAAGGTACCCAACAACAACAACAACAACAACATCATCCCCTGTGCCCTGCAGTTTGAACTTCTAGTTACCTATTGCTAAGAGGTTCTGCAAATTTGGGCTGATCTTTCAGTCTTCCACATCTCTTTGATCCTCATTCTGTACTGGTGGATTGAGTGAGCAGCACACCCCCCTGTAAACCGTGCCACCAGAGCGCCCATAAGTATTATGAGGGACTGTTAAACATGTGTGGAATGAATGACTGAGAGAATGGAGGGGGAGCAACCTACGATGATGAGTTAGGGAGTAGACATTGCTGCCACCTGCCTACAGAGGTGATAAACAGCCTTTTCTGTTCCCTCGCTCAGGTGGTTGTGGCTGTGGAGAGAAGGACCCCTCAGCCTTGGTCCTGGGGTCTAGAGGTAGACAAGCACTCAGCCGTTCATGCTGCAAGATGAGGGTTGGTTTATCACAGAAAACACGAGTCAGAATGTTGGATGATTTTTCTTGAAGCAAATAAATATCCTCAACTTATATTTAGAGTGGTAAAAGTATCTCCTACCTTGTGATTTGACTGACAGAAGAAGTGTATGTAAGTTATTTTTAACCTGGAATCTTAGCGAGGGGGGAAAAAAGCTAATGATTAGATGGTTGGAAGCTATTGTGTAATTTAACAACGTTAGTAAAGGAACATGTTTAAAGAAGGAAGAAAGGAGGGGGAAACCCAACAGATTGATGTATTTCAATTCTTTCTGTAACTTTAGACTTCTTCCAGAAGATTCCATTGTTTCCAGAAAATGACAGCTGAAGGGGGTGTGTGTGTGTGTGTGTGTGTGTGTGTGAGAGAGAGAGAGAGAGAGAGAGAGATTGCATGAGTGTGTGCACACTCACATAATTTACACCATACATAACTTAAGATTATGTTATTCTCTTCAAGAAAAAGTTCTAGAAATGGCTTCTTTCATCTGTGGGCAACAGTTAACATTTGTACAATACCTGGAAGGTCTGCAATGTTCCTTTTATTTGTGAGCAGTCTCAAGAGGTGGTTACTATGATCAGTGTTTTCTCAATTTTGTAAAAGGAAATAAAAAATGAGATGAGAGTGGTTGAATGACTAACCCAAGACTGACTAATTGTGTGTGATGCCAGGTGATGTGTGGACCAGTTCCTCTCTCCTTAAATGATTTCTATTTTTTCATTTTCATGTTGATGGACTGAAAGCCAGTCATTTGGAATATCTTCACATTGCATTTGCTGGAAACCTAACTGGGAGTGTTATGTTTTGGTTACTGATTATAGTATGAGAGTCCAACCATTTTTATTATGTTTTCCGTGAGTCAGGAATCTGGACAGGACCCAGCTTAGCACGGGAAGGTTGACTCCTCACTGAGACATCTGGTGCCTGAGCTGGGTATGTGAATAGCTGGAGCCCCGAACCATCTGGAAACTTCTTTGGTCACACGCCTGGCACCGGGACTGGAATAACCAGAACTCAGCTGAGACTGTTTACTAGAACCCTCATACACACTCTCTTCATGACTAAGCTTCCTCATGCCATGGCAGTCTTAATAAATGGATTCTTAATTAGTGGTTCAAGGCTCCAAGAGAGAGATATTCTAGTGAGAAGACAGATGCTACTTGAGTTTTATGCCTCACTCAGAAATGACTTATCATCACTTCTGCCGAGCTCTGTTGATCAAAGAAATCCCAAACACACCCACGTTCAAGGTGAGAGTACACAGAGCCCATCCCGGTGAGAAAAGTACTAAGAATAGTGAATCTTTATTAACCAGAATAAAAGATTTCTCTTCTCACTCAAGTCATCTACATTGAATCCTACCTTGAGGATAATGGATGAACAAAACGGCCTCTAGAGAGACCAGCTGTTAATAGAAATACTGTAGATGTCTTTGTTCACTGAGAACATGGTCTTAAGTTGTCTCCTTGTGTTCTAACTGGCAATACCATGTTAGATGAAAAGTAATACTTAACCATCTCACTAGAGATAATCACATAGGTCTCTATTATCATCAGACACCACAGTAAGCCAGAGTCTAAAGTATATATAACATGACTCAAGGCATCTGCCTGCAGCTCATAAACCATGTTACTGTATCACACTGGGGAGAAGTTGTTTCATTTGTGATCATCCTTGGGAGTAGAGGGACTGAAAAGTTCTCTGAGAGGGGAAGAGACCAAAGACACAGCTTCCTGGGGATGCAAAGTTCAAAGGGTTCCTGCCTTTCATGTATGAACCAGGGAAGATAAGCATAGGAAAGACCTTGAAGGGACATCTTCATAGGTATGATCTCAACTGTATCAAGTTATCACTGCCACAGAAGGGTCTCAGGGAGCAAGTGTTGACCAGCTGCTTGATTCTTGGTAGTTGGAACTGGACCAAAATGGGCTTTTCTTGCATTATTTCTGGAGTGTTACACCTTTCAACAGCATTCCAGTCATGGCAGGTTGCCAAGAGATTTATATGAACTCCTGTGCCGCTTTCAGCCAGGATAAGTCAGGGAGTGCTGTGTAACAAACACTCCCAAAACCTGTTACCTCGACACAGAGCAGTTTTATATCCCTGAAGTTACGTGCTTTTCACAGCTGACAGAGGATTCTGATCCACGTCACTGACAGTCATCTGCAGAAAAGAAGGGATTTTTGGAGGGTCTTGCATGGACAATAAAATTCCCTGGCTCATGGGTTCAATAATGTATACTGCATTGAAACAGATGAGGGAGGACACTGTTTAAGAGGGAAAATTATTAGGGATTTTTGTCATGACAGGAGTCCAGAGCGAAGGCTGCATAGTGGTGTGGACCTGGGGGGAGGGACTGTAAAACAATGAAGGAATTTTTCTTTTACTTTTCCAAGAGAGAAGTGTACTAGGGGGGAGGGTTGGGAGAAAAGTGCAACAATGATGAATGGAAATCCAAAGTCTCTGTAAATTTTCACTGCAATTAATAATAAATTTTAAAAAAAATTAGCTCAAACAGAAAAAAAGAAAAACTAAAGATTAAAAAAAAAATTCCCTGGCTCAGAAGTGACTCCTTCCAGCTCATCGGCCTGGACCAATGTTTCATGTCCCAACCCAACCTCAGAAGAGCTAAGAAATTCCCTCTTATCACGTTGACAGGCTAGTAGAGAGTAAAACCAGAAAAAGCAAAGTGCACTGATTGCCATTGTACCTTCCTTCAGTTAGTACTTTTGCCCTCCCTTGAGAATTCTGTCTTCTCTTCATACCTTGGCCTGTTGCTAAGAGAGGCTTTTCCTTGGAGAAGGTCATCATACTTGGAAATGTGGAGGATCAGCAAAAGAGAAAAAAACTCTTGGCGAGAGGAAGTGGCTCCATGACTCCAGCCGTGGGCTGACGTGTGTTAGCCATGATGTGGATGGCAACAGGAGATGATAGGGTTCAGATCTGTCATTCACACAATCAGAATCAGTTATGTTCCATGTAACAGTGGTACCGTCTTCTTCGTGTTTTCATTCACGCGTGCATCAGTTCAGCCGTCCACCCATCACATGATTAGAATGCTAGATGTGACTCCAGATGCTAAGCGCTGGAGATGGAGAGGGAAGGGTACCCTGGAGAAGTCCAGAGCGTCACTAAAGTTGTTCAGAATCTATTAAACAGGGTTAGTGTGCGGTTTGTCTTCTCCACAAGGACAATCCTACTTAATAACAGATCCTTCAACCATAATGTGTCATCGGTGATTAAACATAATAATAACTATTACTTAGCAATTATTGAGCCCTTCAGTAAGACAGATGCTTTGCTAGGAGTTCAGTTTTAACCGAATAGCCGGCTGCATTGTCCCAGTAAATGCAGCCTCATAGACGTTACTTGTCCAGCTTCTCAGGCTACCAGTGGCTGAGTTGGGCTTTCAGCTTTGTTTGTTTTAATCCGCCCCCTCATTGTACACTGGCTGGTCGCACTACTCTTACCTCATGGGCTATTTCCTCTCCTCTGTATCGTAGCAGATCTGGAAACCAGCAAAAAACACAAAGGCAAATAGTTCTTAGTGATTCTCATGTGAGTGCACACGAGATAGGGATCATCTCTCTGTCGTGATTCCGAGTCATTCTGTTCTTTCTGATGGATAAAGAAGGGAAGGATGGAGAGAAGGAAAGAGGGGTGTAGGCAAGAAGAAAGAAGGAAGGAAGGAGTGGGAGAAGAGTCGATGTTCTTAATGGAAGCTAAAGCACAGGTCTAATAGTGAGGAGATCTGACTGTGAATGAGAAGGCGGGTGTTCTATCATGATGAAAGGTCCCTTGGAAAGGCGGGTCGTTCCTCTCCTAATCTGATCATCAGATCGTCCCTTTGCCTACCAGGTCTGTGCTTCCAAGCATATCACTGCTGTTGAGTTTCTTCAGCCTTCCATATCCGAGCCTGAACCAGCAGTCATGAAATACCCAGACGTTCGCCGCCTCAGACGGCTGCTGGAAAGGAAATATTTTTTGAAAACCGTGACAAGTCAGTGTCACAGCTCAGAGAAATGGGAGCAGGGGACGGAGGGCTATGATAGATCCCTCACATAGACATTTTAAAGGTCACTTTCTGATTGTGTGTGGTACTCTTCCAAAGTGGTGGCTTGAAATGACAGAAATAACATAAACTAAGCCTGAGACTACATCAGTGGCAGCTAATGTGTGTCTGGTGACATTAAATAATGGTTTATCTCTGAGGTCAGCAACAGTTTGCATGGTGATAGGGGTGACTTTTTTCTCTGGTCCTGTGTGCCCAGGTTCCCATTTGTTTTCCCCTTCTCAGCTTTTATCAAAAGAATGATCTAGAATCCCAAGCTGTTCTTATTTGGTGCTACTATTGGCTGTGTCCTAGATATTGATAGGCTTGGGTTAACTGTTGTTGTTGTTGATTGCCTTCGAGTCAAGCACGACTCATAGCAACCCTGTGAACAAAAGTCCTGAAGCCCCTCTACAATTATCAACAGTTATCAAAGTTCATAGAGTTTCCGGAGGCACATTGTTTAGGAAGTGGATGCCACTCCTGCTTCCAATGGGTTAACCTGCTGTTGTTGTTATGTGCTGTCGAGTCTCCTGTGACTCATAGCGACCCTATGTACAACCGCCCTAACCCCTGCTCTATCCTGTGCCAGTCACACTGCCTCTGACACGCCCATCCCGATCATCCCGGTCACTGAATCAATCTTTCTCTCCCACACTGTCCCTCCACCGTCCTAAGCATGATGTCCCTCTCCAAGGACCTGGCCCTCCTTACCACATGTCCGAAGTATGTCAGACGAAGCCCCAGAATCCCTGCCTCCAAGGAGCAGCCTGGCTTAACCCTCTCCAGGATGAATCTGTTTGTTTCCTTGGCAGTCCATGGTACACTCAATACTCTTCTCCAGCACCACAGCTCAAAGGCATCAATTCTCCTTCTATCCTCCCTAGTCCTTGTCTAACTCTCTGATGCATAACAGGTGATTGCAAAGACCATAGCCTGTATCAGATGCACCTTAGTCTCCAGAGTGACACCATTGCTCTTCAGTACTTTGGAGAGGTCCCTAACAACAGACTTTCCCATAGCAATACGTCTTTTGATTTCCTGGCTGCTGATGCCAAGAGCGTTGACCGTGGAGCTGAGCAAACTGAAGCTGTGAACAATCTCAATCTCTTCACCATCCATCCTGATGCTGCCAATTGGTCCAGTGGTGAGAATCTTTGTCTTCTTGACATTGAGCTTCAATCCATACTGAAGGCTACAGTCCTTGACCCGGTGTAGCGATGGGTTAACCTAGATTCTTCAAATGCAGCTTCTTGACATTTTAATAAAAAGAGAACTCCCACTTGGTATCTGTCAGTCTCCATCTGGGTCAGATTATTTCATTCCACTTTCACTTCTTCATCAGGGAACGTGTGTTGTGCTCGCCCGCCCACACAACGATGCATCTACTAGTGACTTTCGTGTGGCAACTTTCACCGTCGAGTTAACGTTTAGGCGCCTAATTGCATTTGCTATTTAGCAATTAAACCACGTGCAGGCGCAACTAGTTGTGAATACAGCTCTGCATTGTGTGACTAATTGCAGGTGTAAAGTATTCACCTCCTCAGCTCTCTTCGTGACTCCTGGCTCCGTAAGGCTCAGCGCCCATTCTCTCTCACCGTCTGCTTCCAGACTCATCAGCTGGTCAATGCCTCTCCCTGGGAGAGAGGCCTCATGGGAGAGGCGGGAAAGTGGTTTCAGGGCAAGAAGACAGAGAGCTGGGCAGGATTTCCGGAGAGACTGCAGAGTCAGAAGCTTAGCTTTGCTCCGTCCAGGTTGCCTGTGTCAAAGCTGAATGTTAGCCCGGTCCTCAGGCTGTGGGACCTCCGGGGGCTGTGGCTTGGCAGCTCCTGGGATGAAGCGCTCTGTAGGGCTGGTGGCACCGTCTTTCCACAACCCCTTGTTACTGTGTATTGTCTAGTTGATTGAGACTCACAGTGATTCTGTGGACAATGGATCTGAACCCCGCCCTATCCTGCTGTCCTGATCATCTCTGACACACTCAAATCCATCGCTGTAGTCACAGTATCACTCTCCCCTCCTACCCTGACCCTCTGCCTTTCCAAGCATGCTGTCCTTTTCTAAGGACTGACCCCTCCTAACAATATACCCAAAGTCTGTTGGTCACCATTTCTCTATTCTTGCCTCCAAGGAGCACCCTGGTTCTGTCTTATCCAAGACATACTTGTGGTCACCCACTGGATATCCAGCACACTTTTCCAACACCACAACTCTAAGGCATCAATTCCTCTCCTGTCATCCTTAACCCTTGTCCAATTTTCAGATGCTTAACAAGTCACCAAAATGTCATGGTTTGGATCAGTTCTTCAAACTTGAATCACTGCTCTTCAGCACTTTGGAGAAGTCCTTGACAGCAGACTTTCCAAATGATACGTGGGTTTTTTGTTTGTTTGTTTGTTTTTGAATTTCCTGGCTGCTGGTGCCAAGGGTGTTGATTGTGGATTCAAGCAAGATGGAGACATTGCCAGTTTCTCTCTTTTCTCCGCCTGTCATAATGTTGCCTATTGCCCTGATGGTGTGTTTTCTTTTCTTGATCTTAATGTGTAACCCATAGAGATGACTGTAGTCATTGATACTCTGAAGCAAGCATTTCAAGTCCTCCTCGCTTTCAGCAAGCAAGCCTCAATAATACGTAATACACGTTCTTGAGTCTTTCTTCAACATGATGCCAGATTCTTCTTCAGAATCCAGCTTCTCGAATGATTTGTTCTCCATCCAAACTCTAAGCTCCTTGTTCTCATAGATGCTTAGTAGAAGTCTGGCAAAGATATAGGGCACCTAGAATCCTCTGGGAGTGTCAGAGACAGTGCGGTTGGCACAGGACAGAGCAGAGTTTAGGGCTGTTGTACATAGGGTCGCTGTGAGTCGCGGGCGACTCGACGGCACATAACAACAACAGAATCCTCTGTGGCAGCACCACCAGTGTCTAATATCAGAAGCTGGTCTGCGAAGTTGAGGGCCGTATGCTTTCCTACCTTCGCGAGGGAGCCTCAGGCTGCAATAGGGAGGGTTTGTGGAGTGTGACCTCAGCTGTGGACTTGCCCAGAGAAAGCTTGATGTTAGCTGGGAGGGAGCAGCATTGGCGCTCCTGGAATCTGCCTCGGTTCCCCGTGACCCTTAGTGAGTTGCTACCTGGTCCTGCACCAACTTGCACTGAGTTATAGATCAGACCCCGTGACTCATGCTTTTTAGAGCTGATTTTGAGGACTATATCTGCAAGCCTGTCTCCCTAGTCCATACGCAGCCACAACCTGCCCAACGTCATGGCCACAGGCAATCTTCCACCATGAGATCAGGGTAGCTACACAAGGGTTTGTGTTGTTGTTTTTGAGTACCATCGAGTCAGAACCAACCCATAGCTGACCCTACAGCAGGTTTTCAGAGGCTGTTAATCGCATGGGAGGAGATCACCCATCCTTCTCCCGCACAGCAGCTGGCGGATTTGAACTACATGTCTCTGAATTGATGGTGCAACTATTTTCCCGCTAAAACCTCAGAGGGTGTAGGAACCCCATAACAAAGGGTGGAGATGGTTTTTAGGATTTCTTTGGCTGTGATATTTTTGGAAGCTTTTTTTTTTAAAAATATTTTTAAGGCTTTCTCACAGAGGCCTGCTGGTGGGTTCCGACTGCTGACACTTTGTTTAGTTGCTCGACTGTCTCATACCTAACCATGTGTACCCCTAGATGCTTTCACAGGGATGTGGTAAAAGTTAAATGCTAAGACTTAAATGCTTAGCACATTATCCGGAAGAGAGTCAACCCTCAGTGACCACTAATTACGCGTGTTTCTCTTGTTACTGCTTTTGTGTTTTGCTTTCCCAAGGTTCCTTGCCTTCAGGAACTCTTGTCCCTACACAAGATGGTTTAGGGCTGGCTCTGCTCGTTGACTTTAGACCTGAGGACCCCATAATTCTGAGTTCACTGTGATTCAAACCTAAATCATTAACTTACTCGTTACAGCAAACAGCCTTAGGGGTCTGCTGGGGACCATCTCATACAGAATCACATCCAACTTTACAAAGGCAAAAAGCATAATTTTTTTTTTTTCCTAGCTAGTGGGCATCAGATACATCCCACGCCCAAGAGCCTGCCATGAAATGCAAATAAGTCAGTGTTCATTCAGCCCATTGCGTTAGATTACAAATTCCGTGCATCAGGCCAGGCTGTGAGAACTCAGAGGCCAACTCCCCACTTGTAAAACACGGTCGCAAGGAGTGTTCCTTTTCCAGATCATTTAAGAATGTGAGTCCTGGAAGAATGGCCTCATGATTTTCCGTGACACCGTCTTTTTTCATTTGAGGAAAAATGGTGGCAGAATGCTCAGCAGATCTTTCAAGGGCAAGTCAGCTTGGGGTGTGTAATCTCTTCAGTGCTTCCTTTTAAGTCAGTTCTGTGAAGCGCAGTGTGACTTACATGAAGCTTTTGGAGTTGCTGGTCCTCATAATATAAGCACATCCACCGACACACGCCCCTGTGTGCAGCAGGGAGCGTTCCAGCCAACATCAGCTGTCTCTGGATGCTAGCCCAAGGAAGCTTCCTGCAGCATCTGCCAGGGCACCTGGCGACAGACACAGAACCGAGTCTCCGATTTTATCTGTCTTCTTCCACCATCAGGAGGCTGTCACGTTGCCCCATGGTGACCCTCTGTGTGCGACAGTATTCAGCAGGACTTTCAGGGCAGGGCGCGTCTTTGTGAAAGTAGATTGCTAAGGTTTCCTTCTCAGGTGTCTCTCGGTGGATTCGAACTCCTCATCTTTCAAGCAGTCAAGTGCATTAACATTTTGTTGTGTATCGTAGTCAGGACTGGCTCACAGCTGACCCTCCAGCGGATTTTCCGAGGCAGTTAATTGCACGGGAGGAGATTGCTCGTTATTCTCCTGCAGAGCAGCTGGGGGATTCGAACCACGTACCTCTGCTTTGGCAGCACAATTCCTTCCCACTAAGCCACCAGAGCTCCCTTAGCAATAGGCACCGTGCTGTTGAATCAGTTCTAAGTCATGGAAACTCCACGTGTCACAGGACGTTCTTAGTGTGATTTTTTTTTTTGAGGCTTTTGTTTATGATTTGGGGGAAAACTCACAGAGCAAGCTGCTTTTCTGTTCAACCATTTGTACAGATTTTTGAAAAAAATTTATTTTATTAATTTTAATGAATGTTTACAGAGATTTTGGATTTCCATTCATTCATTGTTGCATTTTTCTCCTTGCCCACCCCTCCCCCGACCCAGTTCGCTCTTCTCTTTGAAAAGTAAAAGAAAAATTCCTTCATTGGTATATAATCCCCCCACCCCGAGTACACTCCACTATGCAACCTTCATTCTGGACTCTTGTCATAACCATAATACTCAATCATATATCGCTTTTAAACTGTTCTCTCCCTCATCAGTATACATCAGTTATCTCCTCTTTCTCAGTCTTCCCCCAATCCTGGTGCCAGTCCCATTCTACAACAGTGGCACTATGCAGTATTTGTCCTTTTGTGGCTGTGATATTTCACTCAGCATATTGTCCTCCAGGGTCACCCATTTTGAATAATATTGCAAGAGTTCCTTGTTTTTCAATGCAGTGTAGTATTCTGTTGTGTGGATATACCACAGCTTCTCTATCCATTCGTTTGTTGATGGGCACTTAGGTTGTTTCCAACCTTTTGCTATTGTGATGTACAGATTTTGTTTGAGGTTCTTGACAACAGTTCCCACGCTGTACAGCACTCTTCCCTCTCCGTTACTATGATTCTCATGTCTGTTCACCTCTCTGTTCTACCCATTCCTGTCTTCAGAGATTTATTCTGGGACTAATGGCACCCATTCATTCTTGGGTGATTCATTGTTTGGAGGAGTGAGAACTTGTCTGGTATTATTATTTTTATTATTACTGTTACGGGTCTGACTGTTGTTTGGCTTAAGGAGCGCTTGGTGATGTAGCCTATAGGGAATTACATTCCTGAACCAAGGTATCCACCATTGACTTTTCTGGAGAGAGAGAGAGAGATACCTAATCCTGTGCAATTCACAGCTTCAGGAACCTGCCAGAGGGTCAGCCAGAAGTGGTTTGTGACTCAGGTTGAAGCCACATCTGCTCCGTGCAGAGCCTCTTGTTAAGGAGCTGAGTCAAGTTCAAAAATGCTCAAGAAGTTCAGCAGAAGACATTCTAACCAGGATCGGGCAGTCACTGGGGAGACCTGGTGGAGTTTATTTATTCAGTACCATTGATCACTTAACTCTTTTTTTTTAACCTGAAAATGTTTTATTCCTTTATACAAAGCTCTACATGAGTGAAGCCAATTGGAAGACAGCAAAAACTACCAATGAGTGTATGAACACTATAGCAAATGACTTGTCAAACAGCAGGTATTTATTGAGAACCTTCTGTAAGAATCTACAAAAGACATCCTGCTCAAAGTACATATACCCTACAGACAGAAGGATTGGTCGTAATGAGATAAAGAGCTGGTGTTAGAATGTAAATTAGTAAATCACTTTCTTCATCAAGAAAGTCTTACTATGAAAAACTGTGCATAGTGATATTGTATATTAACCATGTAGCTGAATTCTTTTCCATGAAAGCTGGTGCTGACCTCAGCAAGGACCAGTGACAAATGGTTTGAGAACAGATTCTTATAATAGTGTGGCACTAGGGGGCTTAAAGTCGGTAAGATATGATGTATATGCCTGGGGCTTTTCTTTCTTTTTAAAAAATTTATTATTATTATTATTCATTTCAATGAACATCTACAGAGATTTTGGAATTCCATTCATTCATTGTTGCACT
>NW_006399777.1:16087491-16130582 GCF_000299155.1 Elephantulus edwardii | reverse complement strand
AAAAGCAAAAGACAAACTCCTTCATTGGTACTCTTGTCTTGCAAATACCATCTTGGCTTTTTCACTGCTCTTGTCTGGCAGCGAATACCTACAGAGCACCTACTATGTGCCAGATGGGATGCTGGACACACTCGGGATAGAGGTGAAAAAAGATATGCACACTGCCACGGAGGCGGGGCCATAACCAGACTTGGAAATAACCAAATTCAAGTTTATTTTTACATTACAGAGGTGTGGCCGGAGCATGTCCCCAGGTGGAGCAGGAGCCTCCTGGGTTCAGGGAACACGCAGGAGCCCAGAAGTACTACTGTCCGGTAGACTGTGCTCCTTGGGAAAGACTGGGATGGAATTACTCGCTGATACGACCCAAGTGCCTAGTGGAGGAGAAGCCATTCAGAAAACAATGGTCGAGTAAACGGGAAGAGGGCTGGGGAAGGAAACAGAAACGTGATATGTTCCCAGAAGAGGCTGATGATATGGTCGGAAAGCGGTATAAGGAGAGATGTGGGATTGATTTCAGTTCCAGGACTGGAGTGTGCATAAGGGCCAGAGTCTTGGAATTTTCACAAACTCTCCGAGACCAGGAATTGTGGCTATTGCGTGGTTTTGCCTATTAGTCCACATTTTCCTTCCCCACTGCCCAGGGTCCTCTACTGTGAGCTCTTCAGAGCAGTCGGCAGCAATGGTGGTGGCTGTGTACCATCAAGTCGGAATCGACTCAGAGCTGAAGGTCCACCAGGCTTTCAGGAGCTGTCAAACACACAGGAGGAGACTGTCCTTCTTTCTCTCCCAGAGCAACTGGAAGGTTTGAACCTTCCACCTTGTGTTTGGCTGTACAGCTCTTTACCATGCAATATATTTAGCTCTTTTGGTCTCATGATTGTGCAGGTGGAGTTGCATGCGATCCTGATCCTTTGTTGTTGTTTTTGTGTACTGTCGAGTCAGAACCAAATCTTAACTGACCCTCCAGCCGGTTTGCAGAAGCAGTGAATCACAAGGGAGGAGATTGTCCATCCTTCTCTCATGCAGTAGCTGGTGGATTTGAACCACATGCCTTTGGGATTACAGTGCAGCTTCTTGATACCATGCCACCAGAGCTCCAGTAGCACCGTGGAAGAGTTGCTTCTATGTGTCTTGGATTTTCTTCACTTTTCTTTGCCCTGAAGAGAGGGAGATCACTTGTTGAATTTTAGATGGCCTCAGACAAGTTTTTAAGATCCCGAGTGCTATTCATTGAAGTTGGGTGCAGAGCATACTCTGTGGGTTACGTTATTTGGCCGTGATGTTTGTGGAAATGAACCATCCAGACCTTTAGCAGCCAATCAAAATCTGCTTGTCAATCAGAGACCTTTTGCCCCTCAAGGGAACTACTTCTATCTGAAAAATAGAGGCCTGAAATAAAGAACTCTATTTTTCAATCCATATTAGCCCATAGTCTAACCCATGGTTCCTGACTTTGGACCTTATGAAACTAAAACCACTCCCAAACCACTCCAGATATGGAGAAATTAAAACAGGCTCTCTGCTATTGAATTGGTTGCTAACAGAACTGTTTCAGGAAATAGCATATGATCAATAACCATTGGTATTGAAGGAGGATGTTCAAGCTGCTCTGAAGTTATTGGCAAAAAAATAAGTCCCCAAGAATTGACAGAATACCAGCTGATAGCTTTTATCACACAGATGCAGTCATGGGGAAGCTTATTAGTTTATGCTAAAAAATTTGGAAGACAGCTACCTGGCCATCTGACTGCAGTAGGTCCTTAATTATTTCCATTCCCAAAATAATGATCCAGTAGAGTGTGTAAATTTTTGAAAACTATTAAATTCATGTAAAATATTGAAGAAGAATATTTAAAAATGGCTCACATGGTACATTAACAGGAAACTTCCAGAAATGCAGACTGAATTTGAAAGGGGCTGATGTCAGCTAGATCTTGGCTGAAAGCAGAGAATACCAGAAAGGTGTTTACTTGTGTTTTATTGACTGTATAAAGGTATTTGGCTGTGTGGATCATAACAAATTACGGTATGGATAGCCGAGAAGAATGGGAATCCCAGAACACTTAATTGTATTAGTGAAACTGATAAATAGACCAAGAAACAGTTGTCCAAACAGAAGAAGGGAACACTGTGTGGTTTAAATTCAGGAAAAGTGTGTGTTAGATTTGCATCCTTTATCCATACTTATTCAACCTGTAGGCTGAACAAAAATTCAAGGAATTGCATATTTCACATTAAGAAGAATGTGGCATCAGTGTTGAAGGAAGACTCATTAACAATGTGAGTTATGCAGCTAATATAGGCTTGCTTGTAGAAAGTGAAAGATTTGAAACGTTTGATGCAGAAGATCAAAGACTGCAGCCTTCAATGTGTATTATAAACCAACAGAACAAAAGTTCTTATCACTGGGCCAATAGGCAACATCATTCTAGATGGAGAAAGATTGAAGTTGTCAGCAATTCCATTATACTTATCCACCGTCATCTTCATGGTAAGAGCAGTCAATATTCAAAAGGCTTGTTGCCAATTAGGAAAATGTGCTGTCCAAGATTTCTCCAAAGTTCTAAAAAAAGCAAGGATGTCAGTTTGAAGACTAGTGTATGTTTGACTTAAGCCATGGTCTTTTCAGTTCCTTCCTGTGCATTTGAATGTTTGACAGTGAATAAGGTTACAGTAGGAGAATTGATGCCTCTGAGTTGTGGTGCTGGAGAAGAGGACTGAACATCCCATGGGCGGCCAAAAAGAACAAACAAGTCTATCTTGGAGAAAGTGCTACCAGTGTTCCCCTTTGAGGCAAAGGTCATGAAAGCTTGTCTCACGTACTTTGGGGATGTTGTTAGAAGAAGCCTGTCCTTGGAAAAAGACATCATTTTGGGAACGGTAGAATTCAGAATGAGAGGTTTTCAACAAGATGGGTTGGCACAATGTGTAACAGTGGGCTGGGGTGTATCAGAGATTGTGAGGATGGCACAGCCTAGGGTATCAGATGTGTTGTTTATAGGATTGTTACGAGTGATAGTTGACTTGACAGCGCATAAACAGTAACAAAAGTGGATCATTAGTTTCTGCTTTGATTTTTTGTTTGTAGTCATGTGTTTTCTGTAATTTACCCCAAGCGGAATACTTACCTCCTGAGAGGTTTCTGGTGGTGGAGTTGGAGTGAAGCCCAGTTCTTCAGAGTCACAAGTTACACATGTGCCCATCAGGTGGCAGCTCACACTAGAAATGGGACAAAGATGTCCCACTAAACTGTAAGGGTGGAAAATGTATGTAGGAAGCATATAATCGGTTATGAAAAGGTTAAGTATATCCACACACCACACACACACACACACACACACACATACACACACTTATCAAGCAAAAAGAAGAAAAGTACTTTCCATTCTTGGTACAACATTTCTTAGAGGAAGGTAATTTAACATTCAAAGAATTAAAGAGAGGATTACCTTGAGGTAATTTAAACATTTAAGAATTTAATCTTTGTGAATCTCATTACATTTTCCCTCTTATGTTCTTAGGACTTTCTTACTTACCCCTGACAGATGGAAGTGTGAGGAAAGCTTGTCTTACTTGATCTTGAAGAATCATAGTAGCAAAGTGTGTAACTTACCAGGCTTCAGATGCAAAGGTTGGCAGTGTGAATCCACCACCAGCTTCTCTGAGGGAATAAATGGACAGTCTCCTCCCATAATGATTTATAGAGTTGGAAAACCAGTGGAGTGTTGGTAGGTGCTCTGGTGGCCTAGTGGTAAGATGCTGCACTGCAATCCTAAAGGCACACGGTTCAAAACCAACAGCTGCTTTTTGGGAGAAAGATGGGCACTTGTGTCTCATGTGATTAACTGTCTCTGAAAACCCGCTAGAGGGTCAACTATGGGACAGTTCCCACTCAGCAATACACAATACCAACAATCTTAGGTGTAGACGCTTTCTTACCTTACAAATATCACCAAAATATTTACCAGGAGTCCCCCTATGAGGTGGATTGATTCAGTGACTGGGGTAATTGTGATGGGTGTGTCGGAGGCAGTGCGATTGGCACAGGACAGAGCAGAGTTTAGGGCTGTTGTACACAGGGTCACTATGAATTGCAAGCGACTCGACGGCACATAACAACACAACAGCAAATGAAATACTGAATATTCAGTTCTTGAAATGCTAATCAATCATGACTCAGTATTGTTTTATAACAACAGCAGTGATAATCACTAGCATTTAACAGGGTTTGAGAGACTTTATTTGCCTGTGAAGTAACTGCCCATCTTTCTATTGTGGAGCAGCTGGTGGATTTGAACCATGAACCCTTCGGTTGGCAATATAGCTCTTTACCACTAGGCCACGAGAGCTCCCTAACAACAACAACAACAACAACAACAACAACATATATTCAGTACATTCCGATACTGTTCTTAGCATCTTTATTTACTCAATCACTGTAACAACCTTGTATTATGTGTACTTTTATTTAGCATCAGTTTTCAGAGAAGGACCTTGAAATGTGACACTTCCTAGTTTGTCCACAGTTGCTTAGGATTCTGAGCTTATTATACCCATTAAAGAGATGGGAAAGCCTTGCTTTTCTCCTGCCGGGAGCTGGAGGATCCACCTCTCTGAGCCACGGCACAGGACTCTTTGCTGTGAAATTCCTATCAGTCCTGGAGGTGGTTATGGCTGGATCAAGAAGCACTAGAAAGTACTAGGCTCAGAGATGGTACAAAGTAGGAAATGATGTTAATGTTCTGTAACTACTACTTTCATGATATTTGTTTGTCCTCAATTCAGTGTGTGCAGTCAGAGTTCTCAGATTCACACTCAGCTGCCATTGGGTTGGAACCAAGGCAAGGCTCACCCACTAGGGTTTTATCTGAGGCTGTAAGCAGCAAGGCAGGAGATTGCCCATTGCTTCTCTGAGTTGGTGCTACTGGATTTAAATGATCAAAAAGGTGCAGCCTTGCCGTTAAGAGCACAAATCCCTAAGGTTCCTGAACCTCCCTTCTCATAATTCTAGAACACCACAATTATTCCCCTCATCCCAGAAAACACCAGTTAGCTTAATCAAGTGAATAAACATGGCAAGAACTCATCACCATCTGGTTCTAGAAATCATATCTTCAAGTACTGACTTCTATAATAAAAGCAACCTAATAAAATGATCTATTAGTGCACCATGGGGGGCTCTGGTGGCCTAGTGGCAAGAAGCTGCACTGCAATCCTGAAGGCATGTGGTTCAAGGCCACCAGCCGCTCTGCAGAAGAAAAGGATGAGCAATCTCCTTCTTGTGTGATTAACCGCCTCTGAAAACCTGCTGGAGAGTCCGCTGTGGGTCAATTCTGACTCTCCGGAACACAACAAGTGCACCACTAGGGAGGTCTGGTGGCCTAGTGGTAAAAAACTGCTCTGCAATCCTGAAGGCAGGTGTTTCGAACCCACTTGTTGCTCCGTGAGAAGCTAGGCAGTCTCCTCCTGTGTGATATCCAGTCTCTGAAGACCCACTGAAGGGTCATTTCTGACTCTGCAATACACAGCAACGGTGGTCTGCAAACAAGGGAGCTCTGCAGAGTGGCCTAGTGGTAGGAAATTGTACTGTCAACCCAAAGGATTGCAGTTCAAACCCACCAGTTGCTCCACAAGAGAAAGATGTGCAGTCTCGCTCCACACAATTTACTGCTTCTGAAAACCACTGGAGTCGGTTCTGACTCACCAAGTACTAAACAACAACAGTCAGCAAACAACAGCATTAACACAAGCACAGGTACCCCTCTGTTCACTGCTCAGGGGAGCTCTCTGGGGTGGCTGTGACGGATAAGCAGGGTTTCCATATCAGTGTTGTGTTTACTTGTATTTCTTTCGGGGATTGGTGTGCACCGTAATCCCTCCCTAACCACAGATTCTCTTTTTATGAAATTCCATTATCCTTGGATTTATTTCTGTCTTTGTTGGAAATTCGGTTTCAGGATGCTCAGGTTTTGAGACGCTGATGTTGGAGATAATTTAGGAGAAGAGGAACTGGCGAGTGTTAGAACAGACAGAGCAAGTGGGTGGCAGGAGAGGAGGGGATGTCTCACTTTACAGTGCTGGGTGAAGGAGCCCAGTGCCTTCTTTATCGGGATTGCTTCCGGGAAGACGGTTGGTTGCGCCTGTTGAGAGATCTAGGCCAGGTGGGCTGGTGACGGTCACTGAGCACCACTGTGGAACCTGCTTTAATAGAAGCAATTGGAGGATAGAGAGAGGCTGGATCAAAGGAGCACCCATTGTCATAAGAATGAAAATGGCTATTCCACCAGATGACAAAACCGAGTGCTTTGTTGGTTGGTGAGATAAGGAATGAAAGATTGCGAAATTTAAAACTGGCTGGGGCCATGAGAGGAGGCAAAAGGGGCAGAGTTGGAGAGAAGGATTTAGCAGCTGAGGGTCCATAACACATAAATGGAGCTATATGATTGGTCAAAGATACGTGCCATTCAGTTTACAACAAGGTGGTCCAGGACGGCATACAGGTGCAGTGTATCCCGTGACTTATTCTTGGTCAATCATGAGTTCCATTGTAAAGATCATTTTGTGTCTCAAGACCCATCATAAGTCTATTGGTCAATAAGGGAAAAGATTCTTTGAGAATAGGTTAGATACCTTCTATGGATCAAAGCTCAAAGAAAAGGAATGCCCTATTTTGTGGTATGTAAGCTCACAGAAGAAGAATTGATGCCTTTGACCTGTGGTGTTGGAGACAAGTACTGAATCTCCTGTGGATATTCAACCAAAAGACCAAATGAGCATGTCTTGGAGAAAGTGCACACAGGGTTCTTCTTCAAGGCGAGGATGGAGAAATGTCACCTGACATGCTTAGGAGAAGTTGTTAGGAGCAACCAGACCTTGGAAGAGGACATCCTGCCTGGAAAGGTGGGGGTTCAGTGACAAAGGGTAAGGGAAATATTCAGATCTGTTGTTCTTAGGGTTGCTAGGAGTGGTTCTTGACTTGATGGCACCTACAAACAACAATAAAACAACAACAAGAAGAAGCCAGTGGTTAAAGGCATTGTCATTTGGAAAGACAGCTCATGGATTCCAGAGTCATGTCAAGACTTTAAATTAGAGTGAAGGCTCAGTGTTTGCTCTCAGCTGCCATTCAGTCAGTTCTGACTCAGAACAATCCCTCTTTACAGCAGAACAGACTTCTACTTGATTCTGCACCATCCTTACAAATGCTGCTGTGCTAAAACCTATTGTTGGAACGATTTTATCAGTGCATTCTGTTCAGGGTCTTCCTCTCTTTCACTGACTCTCTTCTTTTTCAGGCATGATATACTTTTCCAATGACTGGTCCCTCTTGATAACATACTCAATGCATGTGAGACAGAATCTTCCTATCCTGTCTTCTGGGAAGTACTTTGCATGGACTTCTTCCATAACTGACTTGTTAGTCCTTGGTAGAGTCAATAGTTTTGGCAATCATCACAGTTCAAAGACATCCCTTTTTCTTTGGTCTTCCATTTGCACATTTGGTCTTGGTTGTCCAACTTCACGTGCGTAGGAAGCAATGGAAAACAGCATGGCTTGGGTCAGACACATCTGAGTCTTTAATGTGACTTCCTTGCTCTTTAGCACTTCCAAGAGATCCTTGGGAGCAGAGTTTCTCAATACAGTATGAAATTTGAATTGATGACTGCTTCCAGGAGTGTTGAGTGTGGATCTATGTAAAGTGAAATTCTTCACAATTTCAGAAATTCTTGATTTTTCCTTATTGTTTTATTTGTGAGGATTTTTGTTTTCCTTACACTTTATATATTTCAGTGTAATTTATACTGGAGATGGTAAGCTGTGATCTTCTTCAGTAAGTGCTCCCCTCTTCACTTTCAGCAGACAAGGTTGTATCATCTACATATCAGAGGTTGTTGATGGTTCGTCCTCCAGTCCTGATTCATACAATGCTGCTTCTCGGATTAATGAGAATATTGATTAAATACGGTGAAAGGATACAGCCCTGACCCTCATTGATCCTAATCTAAACCAGGATCCTCCTGTTCGCTTTAAACAACTACTGCTTATGATGCTTGAGGGTACACCACCAATATTTAAAATACTAGCCAGGCCACTCATGGTGGACAGGTTTCACCAGAGCTTCCAAACTAAGACGGAGTAGGAAACAGGATTGGCCATGCACTTCAGAAATGATGTTGTTTGTTGTTA
Organism: Elephantulus edwardii; assembly: GCF_000299155.1. Taxonomy (NCBI): domain Eukaryota; kingdom Metazoa; phylum Chordata; class Mammalia; order Macroscelidea; family Macroscelididae; genus Elephantulus; species Elephantulus edwardii. The sequence goes on along the minus strand of NW_006399777.1, from coordinate 16,122,392 downwards.
TGTGCTTCAAGTCTCCTGTGACTCATAGTGACCCTATCTATGTACAACAGCCCTCAACCCTGCTCTGTCCTATGCCAATCTCACTGTCTCTGACACACTCACCCCGATTACCCTAGTCACTGAATCAACCCACCTCAGATGGTGAAGAGATTAAGATTGTTCACAGCATTAGTTTGCTTGGCTTCACAGTCAATACTCTTGGCACCAGCAGCCAGGGAATCAAAAGACATATTGTGATGGGAAAGTCTGCTGTGAGGGACCTCTCCAAAGTACTGAAGAGTAATGGTGTCACTCTGGAGACTAAGGTGTGCCTGATCCAATGACTATGGAGGATAGAATGAGAATTAATGCTCTGAAATAATAAATGTAGACAAACCCTAGTGATACTGGGAGACCATCATCTGATACATTGCTCTACTTTAGATTGCCTTATTGATACAGGGATTATAACAATGAACTTGAGCATGTTGGAGATGATGAGGATGACACAAGAAAGAGAAAGGCTCTCATCTGTTATTCATGGGGCTGTGAGTCATAGTTTCTTTGACAGTACCTAACACTAACATTCTACTCAGAGACCAAGTGCTTCTGATCAAAGACTCTCATACTCTGTGTAACCTACCAAGTTTGCAAAGACACTGAAGACTTAGACACCTAACTGGGAACGTCACCACTAATCTGTCAGTTCGCTGCGCTGTGGTGGCCTGTGTGTTGCCATGAGGCTATGCCACCAGCGGGGTCATTTATCCATGGTGGAAGGCTTCATAGAGCTTCCTGAGGAAGAAAGACTGAGAAGCCAAACGGGCATCCACTTTTGAAGTAACAGGCTTTTGAAAACTGTATGAACAGAAGCGAAACATTATTTCATACAGTTCTGGAAGATGAGGTCTTGGGCTTGAAAGGTGCTCAAGGAGCATTTAGGGAAGAGCTACCACTTCAGTGTTGAGTCTCTCTGAGTGATGCAGATGCCATAAAGCTTTCACCTAACAAAGGACTATCATTTACTCATCAAAATGAGGAGAAACAGCTTGGGGATGGCACAGGATAGGACAAGGCCATTTGTGGTTCGTAAGGTGTCTTTGAGTGGTGGTCAACTTGATGGTCCTTGGCCTCAAAAATAAGTGGGCTTGTCTAACATGGAAGCCATAATTATTTTAACTTATCAGAAAGAAGCATTATTGATAGCTCTTTAATGTGTCCCATTTTCTGTTCATTTTTAGGAAAAAAATGTTTTTATCAAAGGTAGATCTAGTAACAAGTTTTACAAAGAAAAAAAATATGTGCAGTGAGGAAAGTTAAAAAAAAGAAAAAAGGAATCAAAATAATTCTGAATAATCATTATTAACTTTAGGTCAATACAATTTCAGATAGGCCTTCCTCTAATATTCAGCAATCTTTTTCTATTATAAAGAAGATAGATGGGGAATCAGAACTAATTTCAGAAAAACTTGATAATGGTAATTTTTATACCATTAATTTTATTTAAAAGCAACTGGAGGAGGGAGAAGCTAATATAAAGCGAATGAAATTGCTACATTTGATAAATGTTTTTCACTACAAAATACATTATTTTCTAAAGGATCCCCTTAACAGTAAGAAAAAATAGTATAAAAAATAGAAGCGGTGAATCGTTATTTTCCAACTTGATTTTTTTTCAGTTTCAAATACTATCAATGCTATCAAAAATAAAAAAAATGGTGTGCCTCTATTTGCTACAGTTCCAACTCCCAGTTGTTGCTAATTTCTTTAGAATTATATTTTCATTGTTAAAAATGTATGAGGATTTCAGAGTATTTTTACGCCATGTAGTTTTATTCCTATATTTAAAAGTGTGTAATGACGCCCGGTTGTTTTATCACAATTTCTCTGGCCTGAGCTCATTATTTTAACTTCTCTCTGGATGATTTCATTTCATTAGGAGATAATTTGACCTCTTATAGGAGAAGAACTTCTTCGCTGGACTTTTACGTTAGTTAGCCTGTTACTAGTGTAGAAGGCTGAGCCTGGCCCATGCTTCCTTTTAGAGAGGACTCATTTATTCTGCTTATTGGCTGAATAATTGGGGTTTTTTTCTGCATTTGAAGTTCAACAACTTCACCAGTCTCTATCTTTGGTTCTTCCTTCATTTTAAGAGGGGGGGGGGAAATTAAAATAGAGTATGTTTTCTTTCTGGATACTTTTGATATTGTTTGCCTGAAGGCTCTAATTTAGTGGCGCCCTTGTTTTATTTTGAGCTCTTCCCTTGCTCATAACTTCTTTTTCATGTGCTTCTTATATGCCAGTAGTCCCATCGTAAGCTGTCTCTACTTATTAGCTTTACGATGTTGTTTCGCTCCATGATTTATTTCCTTAACTCTCCCTTCCTTTTCCTTCTCTTTCATCATCCGGTTCTTGAACTTTCGTAGCCATTAAATTCTGAAGTTGAGCTCTTGTGGAAAACGTTACTTTTCAGAATATCTTTTCTTCCAGGCTGAGCCCTTTTTCTCTTTCACTCTATTATTTCTTTATTTCCTTCTTAGAATTATTTTTTTTTCCCTTCATGGGTTTGCCCATTTGCCCTGCGTTTGCTTTTCTACATTACGCACACTAATGCTATCCCTTGGAGAAGGACATCATGTCTGGGAGAAAGTGTAGAGGGTCCGTGAAAGAGAAAAAGACTCCCAGGGAGTTGCAGTGGAACAGTGACTGCAGCAATGGGCTCAGGTGTGTCAGAGACGGTGAGGACGGCACAGGATAGGACAGGGGTCTGGTCTGTTATTCATAGGGCCGCAATAAGTTGCACAAGCTCAGCTTAATGGCACTCACAACAGCACACTAAATGGAGTTGCTCAGTGCAGGCCTTCTGTTCACTGTGCCGTGTGTGAGGCTTGCTCTTGACCCTTTCACCCACTTTGCCTGAGACTCATTTGTTGTTACACCTGAGCTATAGTTAGATGCGCTTTGGGTGATATGAGTGGCCAGTACTATCAGCTCCACGTGAAAAGATCCTAGTCTCTCTCCTTACGGTTGGGCGGCAAATTTGTCGTTGAAAAGTCGATAGAGCATGGCTCTCCTCTGACACACACAGAGTCACCAGGACTTGGGCTCCACCTGAGGCACTGGTTGACCCTCCTCTCCTCCTGGGCCTCGAGGAGGGGCCAGGACTTCTGCTGGGCCCACGTCCAGTCCTCGGTGGGAGCACCTGGCTCCGCTGTGCCTTCCAGAAGGTGTTGACCAGCTGTATAGAGGGCTGGTCTTCCTGGAGTAGGAGAGAAGGTGGAACAAAGCTTCTGCTGCATCGTGCGCTGTCTACTACTGGTGCGTGTTGTCGTGTGTTCCTGAGTTGACTGAGACTCATAGCGATTGACCGTTAGGTCAGCGGTTCAAATCCACAACCCCCTAAGGTGCTTTGGTGGCATTCTATACTGTTGCACTGCTAATAGAATCTACTCTCCCCCTCCCAGGGTGAAAGGTGGGCAGTATCGTCCCACAACGATTTAGAAATTGCCGTAGACACTGGTGGAAGGTTTCTACCTGTCAGAAATTATCTGCCTGTGGTGGGCCTGGGCCTGCTGCAGACTACAGCCGACAGCCAAGACTTTTTTGACAGTGTCATCCTGGTAGTCCTCTGCCTACCCAAATTAGAAGATGGGGGGGGGGCGGAATATTAAATATTCCTCCAATGTGCTCCCTCCTTTCCAACCTTCAGAATGTTCAGGAATTCTTGGAACCTTGACTCACTGGTTCACCTGCCATTGGCCCCACAGGCAGGCATAGTTCACTCCTCCCTATTAACCCCCCCAAATCAGCCACACTCTGTTTTTTGATAAAGAAGTCTCTTCTCCATCTTCCATTGGCAGTAAACTTTCCCAGCATTTCCAACTCATGTGAAGGCCCAGACCCAGAGCTGTTTGCACTGCTCTGTGTTTCCTTAGAGAAAGGCAGGCTTTGGACTCCATGGGGAAAAAGGGCATGTGGGTGTATCTAGAAAGATACATTTTTACAAGCTTTACTCCTAAATCACCTACATGTGAAAACCGGCTTTTTCCTTTTAAAGGTCAGTTTCTAAATGAGTTCAGTTTTGAGCCTCTAAATAAGACGCTCCTGGATGTGGGAGGGTGTGACGGAAGCTGCTGAGTCGCTTGCTCAACCCCTGAGAGACGTTTTCTGTGGCTGAGCTGCGTAAAATCTGTGTTTAGTTGCTAGCTGTATAGGATGCTTCCAGGTAGTCTGAAAGGGTGTAAGAACCTGGTGGTCGGTGTCGTGGGGACAGCCGTGCTCAGTTCTGTGTGGACTTTAATAACCCAGCCTTCCTCAATACTCAGGATGGTGCTGTCCGAGTCTCTTGTTAGTGAAGGGAAAGCATGCCTGTCTGTGTTCTCTTATTTCCTGAGAGAGAGAGTTACCAACATAAAACCCAAATTAAAAACAGTTCCAAGTGTTTATTAAGCATCTACTCTTTTCCCTTCTCAAATTTTTATTGCTTTGCATACAATCATTCCTATGCATTTTGTTTCATTCATGTACATTGTGTTTTATATAATCTTTCATTTATATTTTGTATTTTCTTTTATATTAATATTGATATTTTATATTTATATTTTGTTCATGTACACTGTGTTTTATACAGTTATGGTATTTTACATATTTCATTACTGTTGATCTATGGCTATCATTACTCAATCTTTTCACATCCCCATTAAATCTGTTCCTATTTCTTCGCCCCCACATCCACCCACTCACCTCTGCTATCCTAGTGATTTTCCTCTTTCGCCTTTTTCCCACCTTCTTCCTTCTTTCCCCTCCCCCTTTCGAACATTTCTATACATCTTGCTTATTTATCCTCCTGTGTTTGCAATAAAGGTCTAATGCACTATTTGTCCTTATAAGACAGAGTTATCTCACTCTGTGCAGTACTCTTTAGACTGTCTCATGTTATACAATATTTTACAAAATTGTTGCTCCTTAGTGCTGCATACCATTCCGTTGTATGGTTGTACCACAATTTCTCAGTCCACTCATTTGTTGATGGCATGTGGGCTTTTTCTCTGGCCTTGCTACTCTCTATCAGATATCTCCCTGAGTATTTGAACACACAGAAAATAGCCACGGGAAGACCCAGTAACTTAGCAGTTGCTTCCTAAGGAAAAGGGGTCTGTAGATGTGGGAGCACTAGCTGGTTTCACCTCTCTCCACCGTGTGAGCTTCTTGAGGGCGTGGCTGTTTCTCTCCATTCCCAGTGAGAAGTGAAGTGGAATGGAATCTCCCAGTCTCCTTTCATTATTCCTGTCTCTGAAATACCTGGGTGCCACTTCCCTGGACCACCCTACTGCTGTTGCTGTAGCCCTTGGACACCTTGTAAAGTGAACGAGGGAGTATTTTCAAGCTTGGACAGTGTACTTCTTTAGCCTACTTGCCTCCTGTGAAAGGGACCACCCCACTTCCTGGCACAGCCATCCCATCTCATTCTTGCAAGTCGCCTTTGCCCTGCACACTTCTAAGTGTCCACCTTGCCTCAACTCACGTTTGTTCCCCACAGTCATTGCAAAGTCCAGAATGATGTCTTGCCTGCCTGGGAGGGGTGATTCTGCTCCCCACCGACACCCCACTTCCAAGGTTACCTGTCCACAGTTCTTGCTGTCTCTTTGCCACAGCAATACAGACTGCAGTCTCCCCTTGCTGCCAAGGCACAGCCTGGGACGCCAGCCAGCTTTGTCCCCTTGCCAGAGCAAGGCCCGGGAAGCATATAGATCTAACTCCGGCCTCGGCGGGGACAGCTAAATCGCCACGCAGTACACTAATGGGGGTTGCTGACTGCACAGGTATTCCTGCGTTATAAATGCCCAGCACCAGCGAGCCTCTTAAGTCACGCAGGGGACAACTTTATGATCCAGAAAGTAAAGAACTGGAACAAGATCAGCTTGTGACAGGGAGCAATTGATCGAGGACAGGAGAGAGCTTGGCCCCGGGAGCTCGGAAGTCCATAAAGCACGGGGGCTGAGCGCCACCTCAGGGAATCTGCAGAGACCCCAGCTCGGAAGCCCAGGAAGCTGCAGTGGGGGCTCTAGGGCTGCGCAGTCCCGGCCAGGATGACAGATGGAGGTAGCCTTCCTGAGGGGTAGGACTTCCAGTTCATGCCCCTTGTTGCACCCAGGATGGGCTTCTTCCAACCCCGTAGATCTCCATTGCTGCAGGGCCACCATAGATCCTCCACTGCCTGTAAGTGTCAATCCAGACCCCAGAGTGTGACATTCATGGCCCAGTGGGACCCAAGGTCCGTGAGCTTTCCAGGCTGACTGATACCCTTCTATGTGTCCAATTCTGTATTCCAGCCACTTGTGAAGTCTTGAGCTTCCCCATTTGAGACACACATCCTCACCTCTGGATTTGTATGAGGCTCTTTCCTTCTGTTTTGAAGGCCAGCCTTTACCACTTGTTGTGCACTTGACTTTCTGTCTCTGACTCTCAGTGTGTAGCCCAGATGTCCTCCTGTCCATGACCCTCCTCAGAGTCAGATGCCCCTTCCAGTATATGCCCCATGCATGCCTCTTTTTTTTCATGTTTGTACAGAAGTTTTCTTTATTCAATATTATTTGTTTAGGTTTTAAAAAAATTTATTCTGATTTATTTACAAAGTTTGAATACATCGTTTTTCACAAAAGATCCTTCCCATTTCCTTCACCCCAATCACTCATTGAATTGTGGAACCCTATGATTAACACCCTATACCCCACCCCTCCTCACCCCTCTGTTTTCACACCACCCACCCCCCACCTTGGATCCTCATACTCATTCTACAGCAATGGCTTTATACCATATTTTATCCTTGTGAGACTGAGTTAGTTCACTCAGCATAATGCTCTCTAGTCCTTCCCAAGTTAGATGGTAATTTTTAAAATCATTGCTCCTGTGTGCTGCATAGTATTCCATTGTATGAAAGTACTACAACCTCTCAATCCATTCGTTTGTGGTTGGACATCTGGGCTGTTTCCATGTTCCTGTGATGGTAAATAATACTGCTGTGAATTTTGGTGTGCCTCAGTTATATATATATTCATTCTAAGCCATGGAATAGCTGGGTCATATAGAATTTCTATGTTTAGCTTTTTTGAGGAAGCACCAAACTGCCTTCCAGAGTGGTTTGTACCATTGTACAACACCATCAACAATGTAATAGAGTTCCTATCTCAGCACATCTTCTCCAACATTTATTACTTGCCGTCCTGTTAAACTTTACCACTGCTCCTGGAGCAAGATGGTATCTTATTGTGGTTTTGATTTGCATCTCTCTTACTGCCAGTGATTTGGAGCATTTTTTCACATGTCTGTTGGCCATTTGAATACCTTCCTCTGTGACAATTCTTTCCATGTTTTTTTGCCCATTTTGTAATTGGTTTATCAGTCTTTTTCTTGTGGAGACCCAGGAGTATTCTATAAGCTTTCATTAAGAAACTCTTGTCTAAGATGGTATTGCCAAATGTTTTTCCCAGTCAGTAGGTTTTCTTTTCACTCTGTTGGAAAAAGTTTTTAATGAACACAGGGATTTCATCTTTAGAAGGTCCCATTTTTCAATTTTATCCTTTTCAGATTGTACATTTCTGACTGTTTTGGCAGTCTCTTTATACCATAGACTAGGCATTCTAAACTTGGTCCCAGTTTGTCTCTTATGAACTTTATGGTTTGGGGCTTTACTCCCAAGTCTCTGATCCACCTTGAGGAGATTTTTGTGTGTGGTGTGAGATGAGGATCCTGTTTCAGCTTTCTGCAGGTAGCAGTCCAGTTTTGCCAGCACCATTCTTGTACCACAACAGTGTATTTGTGTTTTCCTACACTTGAATGTCTCTTCTTTGCAACGTTGGCATGGAGTGGGGGAGTAGAGGGTGGAGGTGGAGAAGGATGATAGTCTTTTCTTCATTATGTTGTTCCTAAGGCATAGCATGTGTAAGATGGGACATTTATTTCCTCCTGTGTGATTTACAGTCACTGAAAACTTGCTGACACAAATGACACACAGCAACCATAACAACAAGGCACATGGTAGGACCTGGAATATGAAGGACATATGCTGAGTGAGTAAATGAAAAAATGTATTAGTAATATGATAAATGAATAAAATAATGGGGCCTAGTACAGGCCATGGTTTTTGCAATCACTTGTTATGTATCAGAGAGTTGGACAATGACTAGGGAGGACAGAAGGAGAATTGCCGCCTTTGAGCTGTGGTGCTGGAGAAGAGTATTGAATGGACCATGGACTGCCAAGAAAACAAACAGATTCATCCTGGAGAGGGTTAAACCAGTCTGCTCCTTGGAAGCAAGGATTCTGGGGCTTCGTCTGACATACTTTGGACATGTTGTAAGGAGAGACAGGTCTTTAGAGAGGGACATCATGCTGGGTAGAGTAGAGGGACAGCGCAGGAGGGGAAGACCCTCTATGAGGTGGATTGATTCAGTGACTGGGGTAGTCGGGATGGGTGCGTCAGAGGCGGTGCGGTTGGCACAGGATAGAGCACGGTTTAGGGCTATTGTACATAGGGTCGCTCTGAGTCGCAAACGACTCGACGGCACATAACAACAACAGCAACAACAGTGGCAGACGAGTGAGGTTCTTCTGCCACACTCCCCTCCACACTGCCTCTTACTCCTCATCCACAGTCATCAGAGGATCTTTTGCTGTACCCCAGCCCCATCAGTCAGGGCCCAGGAATGCCCTGCTCATCACAGTCCCACCAGATGCCGCATCACAGCCTCCTCCAGGAAGTCCTCCTTGAGTCCCTGTGGGGTAGAATGCCACTGTACTTCCCCAGGCAGGAGCTTCCATACACACCTTGAATGACTGGTGGTAGGTAACCTTGTCGGGCTATCTTTCATTCTTCCTCTTTTCTCCTCCACCTTTTCTTTTTCTTCTTTTTTAATGTCCCACTATTTTTTGTTACGTAGCTTTATTTGTTTGTTTTTAATTTTGAGATATTAAAGATTCACATGTGGTTGTAAGAAATAATGCAGAACTACCGATTCCTCCCTCCCACCCCCCAGTAGTAGCATCTTGTGTAATTAGAGTGAAATATCACAACCAGAAGATTAGTGTTGGGACTATCACTTGGCCCCTTTCAGATTGTTCCAGTTTTACTGGCCCTCACTTGTGTATGTAGGCATCTGTAGGACTAGATGATTTTATGACATTAAATTATGGAACACATTTTATCAAGGATGAATTGTGGATCCATGCGGCCACCAACCACCACAGTCAAGATACAGTAGAATTCTATCACAAGGATTCTTTGTGAGACCTTTTAGCTACTGCCAGTGTCCCCTTGGAAAAAGACCTCATGCTGGGTCAGCATAAAAGGAAGACCCTCAACAAGGTGGATTGGTGCAGTGACTGCAACAATAGATTCAGGTACATCAGAGGTAATGAGGATGGCATAGGCTAGGAACGGGTTCAGAGCCATGGTTCATGAGGTCCCTGTGAGCTGGAGTCTCCTGAGCCTTGACAGCATCTAACGTCAATGCCAATGTCCTCTTTCCCCTCCTCCTTAACTCTGACAACCAATCTGTTCTTCATCCACTAAAATGATCCTTTCAAAAACACTACATCAATGGAACCATGGTTTTGTGTTATTGATTGCCTTCGAGTCAAGCACAACTCATAGCGATCCTATGAACAAAAGGCCTGAAGCCCCTCTACAAGTATCAAAATTTATAGACCTTCACAGAGTTTCCAGAGGCGTGTTGTTTAGGAAGTACAGCATGTAGACTCTTTTTTTAGATTTACTAAACATTTGTTTATTTCTCTTAAGATGATCCATGTTTTATCTCCTTTGACTGTTGTTGTTGTGTACCATTGAGTTGGAACTGACCCATAACTGACTCTCCAGTGGGTTTTTAGAGGCAGTTAATCACCCAGGAGGAGATTGTCCATCATAGATTTGAACCTTGGGCTTTCAAGATTGCAGCCCAGCTTCTAACACTAGGCCACCAGAGAGGTCCTTTGACTTTAGTTTTTAAAGTGTGTTTTGGTATTTTCTTATGATTAGTAGTTCCCTGGGAATGTTAGACCATCTCTTCCTTCATGATTTACAGCCTATTAAAACCACTTAGAGGTTCGGCTATGAGTCAGTTCTGACTCGATGGCACATAAAAATGATAACAATAACAACAGATTACTTCTTAAATAAAGGGCCTCTGAAAACCTTATGAACAGTACAGGAACACAGACAGGATTCAGATCTGTTGTTCATAGGGCCACTGTGAGTTGGACTTGATTTGAAGGCAACAACAACAGTCCCAACCATCACATTCCTACAGGGCCTTGCATGTTTGCATTCTATGGAAATGAAGTTTTCAAATTTCCATTTTCATTCTCTGAATATTCAAATACATTTAAGTGATACTTCCCTCCCTTCTTCTCCAATTCCCCCTGCATGACTATTAATTGTCATTTACGTGGTATGTAAACCGTCGAGAGTGAGATTTCTTATTTGAACTCTTTATAATCCCTTTTAGATCTCTCCAAATTGTTGTGTGTATCAGTAGATATTGTTCCCTTTCTATAGCTGGATGAGATTGTGTGGTATGGGTGTACAGCAATTTGTTGAAACACTCACTTGTTGGAGACCATTTGGTTTGTTTTCAGTTAAAGCCATTGTGAACATTCACATAGAAGCTTTTGTGTGCATGTGAGTTCTTGCTTCTTTACCGATGGCAAAGAAATAACATAAAAAGATGTTTGACATCACTGAGCAGCGAAAAGCACAATGAGATGCCCCTTCATGCTTATCAGAATGAGACTTAAAAAAACCTGGTAATACTAAACGCTGTCAAGACTGAAGAAACTAGATCATCCGTGCCGTATGGATGGGAATGCAAAATGGTACAGACACTCTCCTTTTCATTGGTTTTGTCTGGTGAACCCATATGCTTGAAGATGGATACCTTTGCCAATCCAGTCTCATTTGATGACTCTATATCTTTCTTTCATTTTCTTCTGCCTCATTAGTTGTGGAATCTAGGAATCTGCCTGAAAAGTACTTCTGTCTCCATTTGCCAAATATTTCACTTTCTGCTCCATCGTTTGAATTTTTTTGGACTTTTCTTTTGCATTACAGACTTGCTGTAACTGCAACTTCTCACTTATTGCTGATGACATGGAACAGACTCATATTTGACCCTCCAACTGGGTCAGATATCCGGCACTGTACATTGAATGGGGGAAGACTACCTTTCTCCCAATTATGTAAACCACCAGGGAGACACGACATTTGAGTTAACAGGACAGCTCTCTCTGACTAAACCACCAGAGACTTAGGACTGCTCTTTTCAAGAGTACCTTCAGATGTGCCCTTGTGTTTTTTATTTCCCAGATGCTTTTCTGCTTTGAATATAACTTCCCTTTTATCCCATCCCTATGATTTTCATGCCATTCTGTTCCTTTCATATGACTTTCTGCTCCTCTAAGTGTTATGCTTTCTTGTCGTCTCCTGAACAAGTGAACAGTTGGCTGGATTTTTCAAGTCTGCTCTGCAGCAGTTCATTTTGTTAGTGGTGTATTCTTCCTCTGAGTTTGCATAATCATGTTCCAGTTCTTGTAACGTGTACTGTTTTCCTTTTTACTCTGAAGTGAGATGGAGTGTCTTGAAACCCTGACCACCATAGGTGGGCAGGTGGATTGCCCTTAGATATCACTTGTGGGTGACTCAATTCTCTTCTGTTTTCTGGACGAGCCACAGACATTGATAAATCTCAGTCCCAGTCCTTTCTTTCATATTTAGGAAGTTTACTCTTGTCTGCGATTCCCAGATGCCTTATTCCTTTCACCTATAGGATCAGAGTCTTTAAGTCCTCTAGTCTGGTGCAGAATGGGGGGAAAGGCAATTCCTTGCATGTGCCACACTCAGGGTGCAAGAATCCTCACCCCCTCTCTCTTGTTACGTGCCACTGAGTAAGAACCAATGCGTTGTTGATCCTCTGGTGAGTTTTCGGAGACTGTAAATCCCACGAGAGGAGATTGCCTATCTTTCTCCTGTGGAACAGTTGCTGGATTCTAATTGCCTGGCTTTGGATTGCCAGCTCACCTCCTTACCTGTAGGCCATCAGAGAGCTCTCTCACCTCCTTCTACAAAATCTTTTCCCCCAACACCCAAAGTTCTGGGAATTCAATGAGCCACTTCTAGTCCCTGGATAGCTACGTCCTGTCCAGTTTTCTTGGAAGGGACAGAGTGTAAGAGTTGGCATGGAAAGATTCTCAATGTATAGTTTTGCTTCTGGAGGGTCCAGAGGGCTAATTGCCCACCTTGGGCCACTGAGGCAGGGTTGATGGTGACTTTGCCCCCAGCCAGTCATTCTTTTTGTCACTATTGTCTTGATGTACATGTTAAAGTGCCGGCAAGTTCCCTCAGTCTGGCTTTTACGCAGGTATGCCCCATACTGACGCATAGCCTTCTGTGTATATTAGAAGAGAGTTGTTGGTGTTTTCCATCATTTTCCCTGACATGATAATAATCTCTCAAAAGAAATAATGAGTGCCTCTGGGCTGTAATAAAGAGGCCGTGTTGAGCCAGAAAGTCTTCTTAATAATGTTGTGTTAAATCATTCATTTATCTGGTCTGTCCCCTTCTCGCTTCGAGAGCATTCTGAGAGCGCTAGAATCCACCACCACATCAGCAACACCAAATACAGCATCTTGTGCGTAGGGCTCAATAGATGCTATTTGAATTAAACTTGAACATGATGGCAAGTACAGACAGAGGAAAAGGAGAGTGGGTGGAATACTGTGCTCCCAGGACCGTGACAACCTCAGAAAGAGAATGATCCAGCAAGAAAGACTAAGGACTTGAAGAGAGGTGGGATGAAAGTACAAGAAGAGAGTCCAAGGTAGTGGCAGAAGGCGGAGCTGGAAAGAGTCATCAGTGTCTTAATTCTCTAGTGTTGCTGTAATAGAATGGCACCAAGTGGGTAACTTTAACAAACAGACATTATTCTCTCCCATTATAGGAGGTTACAAGTTCACATTCTTGGCCCCAGTTCTAGGGGAAGGTTTCCTTTCTCCATCAGCTCTGGGAGAAGGCCCTGGTCTCCTTTGGAGGCCTATGCATTTGGGATCCCTTGGAGATATTCATGTGTCTTGGCATCAGTCAAGTGCTAGGTTTAGGAGGCTTACAGCACAGGGACCCTGGGTTCAAAGGATGTATTCCATTCATGTCTCTTCTTCCATAGTAATACCAAAGTGCCTGTCTTTGCTTCTTTTAAAAAAATTAATTTTAATGAAAGTTTACAGAGACTTAGGGTTTCCAGTCATTCGTTGTTGCACGTTTCTCCCTGCCCACCCCCTTCCCCCAGTTCACTCTTCTCTTTGAAAAGTAAAAGTAACAAATAGAGATACCATTTGACCCAGCAATTCCACTACTGGGAATATACCCCAAAGAGACCATAACTGACATCCAATGCACACCCATGTTTATTGTGGCTTTGTCCACAGTAGTAAAGAGCTGAAAACAACCTAAGTGCCCACCAACAAATGGATAGAGAAGCTGTGGTATATTCACACAATGAAATACTACACTGCATTGGAAAACAAGAAACTCATGCAATATTATACAAAATGGGTAACCCTGGAGGACATTATGCTGAGTGAAATAATCTCAGTCACAAAAGGACAAATACTGCATGGTGCCACAGTTGTAAAACAGGACTGACGTTGGGGTTGCGGGGAGACTGAGAAAGATGGGATAAATAATGTATACTGCATTGAAACAGATGAGGGAGAAAAGTGTTCAAAAGGGATATGTGATTAGGTATTCTTGTTATGACAGGAGTCTTGAGCGAAGGTTACACGGTGGAGTGGACCTCAGGGACAGCTTGTAAAACAGTGAAAGAATTTGTCTTTTACTTTTCCAAGGGGGGGAGTACTAGGGGAGAGGGTTGGGAGGGGAGGAAAGTGCAACAGTGAATGAATGGAAATCCAAAGTCTTTGTAAATTTTTACTGAAATTAATAATAAATTTAAATTAAAAAAGATAAAAAAAGAGTAAAAGAAAAACTCTTTCATTGTTATGCATTCCCCCCCACCCCCCAAGTCCACTCAACTATGCAGCCTTTATTCTGGACTCCTGTCATGACAATAATACCCAACCATATATCTCTTTTAAACAATTCTCTCCCTCACCTGTTTCAATGCAGTATATATCATTTCTCCCCACCTTTTCTGTCTTCCCTCAACCCAATGTCAGTCCCGTTTTACAACAGTGGCCTTATGCAATGTTTATCCTCTTGTGACTGAGATATTTCAGTCAGCATAATGTCCTCCAGGGTCATGCATTTTGCATAATAATTCATGAGTTCCTTGGTTTTCAGTGTTGCATAGTATTCCATTGTGTGAATATACCAGAGCTTCTCTTTGCATTTGTTTGTTGTTGGGCACTTTGGTTGTTTCTAGCTCTTTGCTATTGTGAACAAAGCTGCAATAAACATGGGTGTGCATATATCTGCTTGGGTGGCAGTTATGGTTTCTTTAGGGTAAATTCCCAGTAGTGGAATTGCTGGGTTGTTGAATCTCTTTTATATCTCAAAAATAGTGACTCATGTTACAATTGAATTCTTTAGATTGTGCCCTGCCTCTTTAGGATAACTGTTACCAGTGCTGCTTCATCCACATCATGTTGTTATTTATTGTCCAGTTGACCAGAATTCAGCAGCTCTATGAACAACAGATCTGAACTGTAACCTAGCCTGTGTCATCCTCACAGTCTCTGATAGACTTAAGCCCGTTGTTACAGTCCCTGTGTCAATCCTTCTTGTTAAGAATCTTCCTTTCTTATGCGGACCTGAACCTTTCCCAGCATGAAGTCTTTTTTCCAAGGATTGGCCCATCTTGACATCGTATGCAAAGTAGGTGAGACAAAGTTTTACCACCCTTACCTCCAATAAGCACAGAGGATAATAACAGTAGATCACAAAATTGAAGATAATTACATAATCCTGAGAATTAGAACCTAACCAGGTTGGCACACATTATTGGCAGTGCGACTCAGTCTGTCACAGTCGATGTCGGTGTCTTCCTGGTGACTGGAAGGGCGATGAGGGATATAGATTTCCATGCCTCCTGAGTCAATGATGACCTTCAATTTCAGAAGGGTGATAGATACAAAGGCCGGGGGTCGACAGGGTGAATGGATTGCAGAAGTAGAAACAAGTGAGTTTAGATTTATGCCAAATCAAAATCTAGTGCTCTGCCTTCTGACTTGTGACGGCCCACCCTCACATCTGCAAGTCTGTACACATTTATGGGAAGAGACTCTCTTATCTCTCTCTTGAGGGTTGTTGTTGTTGTTGTTGTTAAGTGCAGTCGAGTCGCAGGCAACTCACAGCAACCCTATGAAGGAGAGTCCTCAACGCTTGGATATCTCTCATACTCTCTCTAGGTTCATAGGGTTTTTGGAGGCAAGCTATTATGGAATTGGATGCCCCTCCTCCTTCCAAGCTTGTTTTAATTCGGGAGCTCCACCCCACTTTCTTTCCCCATTGGGTAGCCAACCATTAACGCATTTGACACATCAGTGTCACAGTGTTCAGCTTCACGGCAACCACAAGTGACCGTTATACAGCACTTTGTACATGAGGGCTATACAACCTAGAAGAATGTCTGAACAAAAACAATGAAAGACAGGCCTGAGGGCCGTGGATTAAAAGTCACCTGCCTTTGGCTTGGTAACATCTCTTTTTGTCCACTGGGACAGCTGATCTCTCCTCTTGAGAATAGACATTCAAATTTCTAACCTTCCAGTTAGTTACTAAACTCCTAATGCACTATGTGGGCGGAGCTCTTTAGACTAAAAAATAAAAGGCAGTGCGTGTCTGAGGAGAAATCAGCATGCCAGAGAGGTGTTTTTGTTTTGGTTGCTGGTGTTGGAATGGGGAAGATCTGATCAGCTTTATATCTTCAGGGAAGGAGACTGTGACCAGGAGGAGCAATTTGCAAGACAGAAAAGGAATGTTTGGGGATAAAGAAAATGCAGTCTGAGTCTGAGGAGGATGATGTCAAATGTGCAAGAGAAATCATGGGCCTAAGAGCTCCTCCAGGGCACTGACTGCAGTGATGACACAGTGGTTAAAGCGCTGGGCTTCCCCGCAGAGGCCAGTAATCTGTACCCACCAGTTGTTATAAGGGAGGACGATGTGACAATATGGGGTTTTTTGTTTTGTTTTTTTCTTGTTGTGTACCGTCACATTGGTTCTGACTGCACAGAAGGAGATTACCCCTCCTTCTCCAGTGGAGCATCTAGTGATTCGAACCGTGCACCTTCATGATTGCAGTGCGGCTTCCTGCCACTAGGCCACCAGAGCTGCCTGACAACATGTTCTTTTCAAGGAGACCATCAATGAAATGGATTGATACAGGAACTGGGGTGATGAGGGTAGCTGTGTCAGAGACAATAAAGTTGTCACAGGATCGAGCAGGTTTTAGGGCTGTTGTACATAGATACGGTGGCTAGGAGTTGCAAATGACTCGATGGCACATAAGAACAAGAGCCTCGGAAGCCTTTTGAGGTAATTGGACTTCATCCTGTGAGGTACTGAGTCAGAGTCTGTACTAGGTGGGTTCTGATGGATGGAGACTGGAAGAGGGTGGGCTGTGAAAGAGATCTCTTAAGGTGGCAGGGAGGAGAAGGGAGTGTGGACCATCCCAGGTATGTGGGGTGGTGGTGGTAGGGACAAGGCACGTAGCAGTTCTCTGTGCAAGGAACAGAAGGATCGAAGGGTTTCTTGGCAGCCTTCAAGCCCAGCCTGTGTTCAAAAAAAGCTTCTTGACGTGGAGTTGGGTGACACCACCAGAGATCTCTGAAGGCTTCTTACTTCAGATGGCCTTATGGCCCAGTGTAAATAGTGTTCACCAGAAAGTTTGAGGAAAGCCTCCTGGAAGTGGTCTTGACTAAGCCAGGAAGGATGCACTCTGCTGCATTCAGGCCCCTTTTCTCTTTGCTTTTCTGACATCGCTGGGTTGAAGAATGGTTGTCAAGGCAATTACGCCTCCTGGTGACTCTGTGTGTGATTATGTAGAATGTCATCGCAAGAGTTCTCAGTGATAGACATTTGTCAATTAGATCACCAAACTTTTGGTCCAGGGTACTTCGGGGTGAACATGAATCTCTGACGTCTTGCTTAGAAACTGAACGTGTTTATTGACATATACTTCTGTCTCCGAAGATGTGAGGTCTGCATAAGGCAGACCCACAATAAACCTTCTGTAGAGATGGCGCCTGTCCTGTGTTGCCTTCTGCTGCCTCTCTCCTGACCCTACAAGTGCTTCTCTTCACCACTTTCTATGTTGTTACCCACCCCTCTTATGTAGCCTGCTTCTCCAAGCACCAGCTTGCATCCTTCAACTACAGTGGCAGAGCTTGGCAGCTCAGCAAAAAAGCTAGGTGTGAAATTACCTCTAAACTTCCCCTTATAATTGCCTCTTCTGATTGAAAACCAGGATTTCACTTAATTAATGGACTAATATATTAATAAACAAAACACCCTTCTGCAGCCTTATGCATGTTGGATCTTGCTATCAAAGAGATGATGAGGTCATCCGCCTGCCCCCAAGTGCACATATCGTTCAGTGAGGAGGCCACACACACAAGTCAGGTCCTTTCAACTAAGGGAGAAAATGCATTTGAAGGCATCAATAGCCCTTTTAAATGAGAGGCGCCTTGTGGATGAAATGACCTCTGGAGGCCTGTCCCAAACAAATCGTTTCATTATAAAGCAGGCCCTGCAAATTAGCGCTTCCTTTCGGTACTTTTTTTCCATCACCCTTTCAAACAAGTAATTAACCATGCAAAAATAATGCAGCGTATTCTCGAACTCCATTCTCCTTATGACTCTCCACAGAGTGCTTGAACTGTGCCCTGGGGTTGACATTGTTCCGAGAAACTCTTGATTCTGAGCAGTTGGCCTTCTGCGTTTGGTCCTGTGTTTGCACATCAATTACACGCATTTGGGATAATTTGTCTTTTTAAAATCACACCTTCTATTTCACCACCCCAAGAAGATAAATGGATCCTGCCTGGGTCCCAATTCCATTGATTTTTCGTGGTCCTATGGTGAAGCTATTATCAACACTAATCTCAGACACTGCTAGGAGCCAGGAAGGTCTTAGAATACAGAGCACCAGTTTCTGCCTCTTTCACTTGCTTTATCTTTGCCCAGGCTTTTGTTCTGACTCCCTCATCTCCTTTTCAGATCTGATTTGCTCATCATCCTGTGCATTCTATTCCGCTGGCTCTGAGCAGACTCCCTTTTGGTCTTCTGCAGCCTGGAGGAGAATGGCAGGAGGCCCCCTCTGGAAGGAGCACTGACCTTCCCTGGGACCTGGCACCCCTGCAGTTTCCAAGCCTTACCTGATGGCCTCTCTCTTTGGGAGGTGGGCGGCCAGCGCATCCCAGCAGCATGAACCACACCCTTCATCTCGTAGCTCTCCAAATTGCTTTCCTAGGGAGTGGAGGAAGAAAAGACCAAACAGAGATGGGAAGTGAGGCGCGAGGAGGGAGCCAGAGGCTTGATGCATTCATCTCGAGGCAGCAGCTGTGGTTCCTGGGGTTTGAAGTGATGAATGTCAGCCTGCACTCTGCTTTCATCCTTCTACCTGTTCCACAGTCTCTCTGCCATCACACAGCCTTTCCTTTTCCTGCTTGCACGGCCAGACCCAGGACCTTAATGGATCACATACCAATTGAGCAACTGATTGATTGATTTTGACAAATCAAGCATTTGGTTCATTAAAATGCTCTGCAGTACAAAGAGCATTGTGTGAAGACTAAGTATTTAGGCCCTGCCTGTATCGGGCTCCTCGAGGAAGCTTCCAGAAGCTGTCCACGCATCAGGCATGCGCTAGGTTCTGCATTCTGCCTCTCTCTTCTTTTTTTTTAAACATAGTAATATACCTTGCACCTCCAAACAGTTTTCTTGAGATAATATTTACATGGTAAACCAACAAAGAAAAATTATTCGCTGGCATCTTCAGAAAAACTGAACAGAGAATGTGTATTTTAACTTGGAAAGAAGAGGAACCTGGTGGCACAGTGAAGTAAATGTTAGGCTGCTCACTGAAAAGTTAGAAGTTTGTATTCACTCCCTGTTCTGAGAAAGATAAATGTGACTATCTGCTTCCTTAAAGAGTTACAGCCTTGGAAACCCTATGGGGCGGTTCTGCTCTGCCCTGTGGGGTCGCTATGAATTGGAACGGACAGGAGAGCAGTGGGCTTGGTGATAAGTCAGTGAGGAGGCATGCTCGCCTTCAGCCTTTTACTCCTTCTATAGGACCGCAAAGGACAGAGTTCAGATCTGTTGTTCATAGGGTCACTATGAGTCGTACTGAACTTGACAGCACCTACCGACAACGACTACAGTGGGATCAGACTGACAATTGCAATTTGAAAGGTTAGAGGAAAATCTTAGGGAACAATAAGGGAACAAAAATGTGGGGAAACTAACTCAGAAAAGGTGCCTTTCAATGGTTATACAACTCGAGAGATATGATGAGTATCAACAATCTATGTGAAGACAGTGTTGAATTGGTGTATGTTTCGCTGTGTATAGTCTGAACAAAAATGACAAAACCAAATTACTTAAAAATATAGAACTTATGTTTTTGTTATGGCTGTGTGCCATTAAGTCACTTGTGACTCATTGTGACCCTCTGTTCAATAGCTCTTAACATTGCTCTGTCTTTAACCAATGTCATTGTCTCCGACATCCCTATCCCCCGTTATCCCAGTCACTGAGTCAATTCATCTCATGAATTGAGGTCTTCCTCTCTTGCTATGTCCCTCCACCCTTTCAAGCATGATGTCCTTCTCTAAGGCCTGGACCCTCCTGGCAACATGCCCAAAGTATGTGAGATGGAGCTTCAGAATCCTTGTCTCCAAGGAAAAGCCTAGTTACACCCTGTCCAGAACAGACCTGTTCGCTCTTTATTGAACTTTGAGATACTTCCATATCTGTATTCATAAATCTGACTCATTCTAAAGGGTTGCATAGTATACTCAGTATCCTATGCATCTATACATTAAAGTTTGAATGGTTAGTAACTTCTTTATCTGTTGTTGATAGATACTGTTGAGTCTCCTACAACTTAGCAACCCTATGAACCGATCCTGCACTCTCCTCTGCTGTCCTATCATCTCTGTCATACTCAAGTCCATGTTGGTGTCACTTCATCTCCTTGAGGATTTTCCTCTCTTTTACTGGCCCTCTACCTTTCTCATGGTGAAGTCTCTCTCCAAGGACTAGTTCCTCCTGAAAATATGCCCAAAGTACGTGAGATGAAGCTTCACCATCCTTGCCTACAAGAAGCACTTCAGTTGCGTTCCCTTCAAGAGAGATTTATTGGATCTTTTGTTATTCCGTGGCATATTCAGTACTCTTCTCCAACATCACAACACAAAGGTGTCAGTTTTCTTCTGTCATCCCTACTCTTTGTCCAACTTTCAGATGCGTAGGAAGCAATTGAAAGTACCATGGCTTGGATCAAGCTACATTAGCTCTTTGTCCTTGACCACAGATTTCCCCAGGACAACACATCTTTTGATTTCTTGACTGTTGCTGCTACCGCTGAATGTTGATGATAGAACCAAGTAAAATGAAATCATTGAAAACTTTAGTCTTTCCTCCATCTATCTTAATGTGGTAAGGATTTTTGATTTCTTGGTGTTAAAATGTAGGATTTACCCAGTGGTGAACAATGCTGATTTTTTGATGTTAAAATGTAGCCCATATTTAAAGCTACAATCTTTGAACTTCTGTAGTGAAAGCAAGTCTTCCTCATTTTCAGCAGTCATACTTATGTCATCCGCATAATGCAGGTTTGTGGTTACTCTTTCCCTAAATATTGGTGCCACATTCCTCTTCATAGAGTCCAGCTTTTGAAATAACTTGCTCAGCATTGCTGTTGTTGTTGTTGTTATGTGCCATCGAGTCTTTTGCGACTCATAGCGACCCTATGTACAACAGCCCTAAACCCTGCTCTGTCCTGTGCCAGTCGCATTGCCTCTGACACACCCATCCCGATTACCCCAGTGACTGAATCAATCCACCTCATAGAGGGTCTTCCCCTCCTGTGCTGTCCCTCCACCCTACCAAGCATGATGTCCCTCTCCAAGGACCTGTCTCTCCTTACAGCATGTCCAGAGTATGTCAGACGAAGCCCCAGAATCCTTGCCTCCAAGAAGTAGCCTGGTTTAACCCTCTCTAGGATGAATCTGTTTGTTTTCTTGGCAGTCCATGGTACATTTAATACTCTTCTCCAGCACCACAGCTCAAAGGCGTCAATTCTCCTTCTATCCTCCCTAGTCGTTGTCCAACTCTCTGATGCATAACAAGTGATTGCAAAAACCATGCCTGTATCAGCATGCAGGGTGAATATGGAGGAAGGATGCAGCCCAGACACATACCTTTCTTGATTCTGAACCAAGAGAACACAGCATGGTTTAAAAATCAGGAAAATCCAGAATTTAAGTAGTGTTCTATTAATAACTCAGAGTTCCTAGGTGGTAAAAGAAAAGCCTGGCTCACACACTTGGTTGTTAACCATGAGGTCAGAGGCTTGTGTTCACTCAGAGGTACCTAATAAGAAAGGCCTGAAAATCTCCTTCTGAAAAAGAAGACATTGAAAACCCTACAACGCACAGTTTTACTCTGACACACATGGGCTTGTGATGAGTTGCAACTGACTTAATGATGTTCCTATCTTTTTTTCCAATGGAAAAAGAATACCCTGATGAATGGCCTTGTGCAATAGATCTGTGTAAACATGTAGGTACATCTGCACAACTGATTCCTAGAAATAGAGATTCTGGGTCAAGAGAATGTGCATTTCATGTTTTGAAAGATGCTGCCAACTTTTCACTCAAAAGATTATAGCAGTTATAATCCCCAGCCTCCAGGGTTTGAGGACCAGCCACAATCTGGCACCAAACATCTTGATCTTTGCCACATGACAGCTGAAACATGGTACCTCCTTGTTGATGTAATTTACATTTCTGTTATTGCTGGCACCATGTACTTGGTGGATGTCAGAGACTCTATAGATCAGGGGTTGTTTGGTTACAGGGATGACAGAAACAGGTCAGGAGCTGCCTAGAGGCACAGGAGAAGCCTTGCTGTTTACCGTGTGAAAGAAGGATTTCTACCTCAGCTTATTCTATTCTTAGATTTCGTTTACTCACTCCCTCAGCGTTATCACTGATTTATAAAGCCATGGAGTAGCATCTTGGAAGAGGACCCAAGAGGTCTAGCTTCCTAACACAGCAAGAATCCTCTGTACACTACCTTATTAGCCTTGACAGCCCCTTTGTACCCAACTTGTGACAGGAAATTTACTCTTTCACAGTTGTTTCAAAGCTTGTATTTCGTCACATGCACCTTCTGGTACTTCCCAGTCACTAATCTCAGACTATCTGAAGAATTTGTCTTTTTGGTTGTTCTTTGTCTATCCACTTTCAAAGCTCAGGCCTGAGATGAGTGATAATGGCGAGCTACATGGGTAACTGGTCCCCTAAGACATGGTTTTTCCAGTTGCCTCATATGCTGGCAAAAGTTGGATAACAGACGATGTAATAAAAGAAAAATTGAGGCATTTAAGCTTTTTGGCACTGGTGAAAATATTAAATATTATGGACTACCACCACTGGGCCAATTGGCAGCATCAGGATGGATGGTGAAGAGATTGAGATTGTTCACAGCTTTAGTTTGCTTGACTCCACAGTCAGCACCCTTGGCACCAGCAGCCAGGAAATTAAAAGACATAGTGTGATGGGAAAATCTGCTGTTAGAGACCTCTCCAGGGTACTGAAGAGCAGTGGTGTCACTCTGGAGACTAAGGTGCTCCTGATACAGGCCATAGTCTTTGCAGTCACTTGCTATGCATCAGAGAGATGGACAGTGACTAGGGAGGACAGAAGGAAAATTGATATCTTCAAGCTGTGATGCTGGAGAAGAGTATTGAATGTACCATGGACTACAAAGAAAACAAACAGATTTGTCCTGGAGAGGGTTAAACCAGGCTGCTCCTTGGAAGCAAGGATTCTGAGGCTTCGTCTGACATACTTTGGACATGTTCCAAGGAGAGACTGGTCCTTGGAGAGGGACATCATACTTGGGAGGGTGGAGGGACAGTGCAGGAGAGGAAGGCCCTCTATGAGGTGGATTGATTCAGTGACTGGGATAATTGGGATGGGAGTGTCAGAGACAGCGCGATTGGCACAGGACAGAGCAGGGTTTAGGGCTGTTGTACATAGGGTCGCTATGAGCCGCAGGCGACTCGACGGCACATAACAACAACAACAACAACCAGTGTGAGAAGAAATAACACCAGAATGATGTTTTGAAGTGATGATGGTGTGACATCAGCTCACTTCATCAGGAACAAGCAGGGCCAGACATCATAGAAGGTCACTGAAAACACGGAAACTCTCACTGAGATGAATAGATGCAATAGATGCAACAATAGACTCAACTGTCTTAAGTTACCAACCATCATAAGGACAGAGCAGGAACGGGGACGTTTTGTTGGACACAAGGCTCTCATGAGTCAGATTCATAGTGACAGCCACTAACACCAACCACAACTACAAACTGATGTCTCAGAACATTATGGAATTTTGGGGGGGGGTTTCCTTTCTTGGGTTTGGTCCAGCCCTGGGTAAATCAAGGCAGAGATTCAGTTTCTTTTCCTTAGAAAGTGAGCCACTGTGTTCTTATTAGGGTGTGTATAGCCTGTTGGCATACCTGTATCGTCTTTATCTAGTGTTCTGCAAAGCCACGGCTCCTGATGTGTGATTTACATTTGTCCTGTGTAAAGATCACCTGCTCTTGGATTCAATCCAGGATTCTAATCTACTGTGATCAATCTGAACCTTAACTCATTCACTAGCATTTTAGTCATTTCTTCCAGCTTCCTGTCACTACCTGATGTGATATACACCCCGTTACATATTCTCTTCCACATTATGGATTGAAATGTTGAGCAGGTCGGGACAGAGGGCAATGTCAGGTGATGACATCCTATTACTCAAGGTTGATTTGACACAATGATTTAGCAGAATTATCACTGAGGGTTGGCTCAGGTCTCGGCCAGCGATTACACCACACACACTTTGTTCTTCTGGGGAAGCCTGCTGTTCTGCTGAATCCAGGACCACCAGGATTGTGGAAGAGATGGGACACAAAAAGAGGAAGCTCCGGCTTGAACCTGAGTCCTGACTATTAAGGAAGAGCTGGAAGGTGAAGTAGAAGTAGACAGGACTTACAGCAAAGCATTGGCTTGATGTGGAACTTGAAGAGGAGAGAAAGTTGATTCTTTGGAGATTAAACCCAAGTTGTTACTGAGTTCCTTCTGATGCATGATGACCTCATGTGTGTTGGAGTAGAACTGTCTTCCATAAGGTCTTCAGTTGCTGATCTCTCTGATTGCCAGGCCTTTTTCCAAGGAGCTTGTGGCTGTACTCAAACATCCAACCTTTAGGTTTGCAATTGATCATGATATTATGTCAGCTGTCCGCCTTAGGGAGTCTTGTACCAAGATAATGACTCACAGTTTGAGAATAATAAAATCCACATAGCACTTAACTGTCTGCTGTATACTAAAATGTACACACATCAACTCATTTCATTCTTACACATCCCTTTGCGATAACTATAGTTATTGCTTCCATTTTACAGAAAAACACTGAGGGACAAAAAGAAATGTTAAGTGACTTACCCTGAGTCGTACTCTTTCTCTCTTCTCTCTCTTGTTCTCATTGTTGTTGAGTTTGAACTGATTCATAGCTGACCCATATGCAGGTTCAGAGGCTGTAAATCATACGGCAGGAGACTGATTTTGGTGAATTCCAACCATCAGGGAAATGAGGCCATTGGGTTAACACAACTCCATACGGACTATGCCACCAGAAGTCCTTTGAGTTAGACTGTTGCTAAGGTTGAAATACAGGCCTGGTGGCTCCAGAGTGAGCACTCTTAACCACTTCACTCTATGACCTTTGAAACTAAGCTTCCATTTTATTTTTCAATTAATTTTAAAGAGCTTTCTGGCAAGTTCAGCCCCTTGAACAAGGATTTGAAAAATCCCAGGGATTCCAGACAATAATTTATCTCAAAAAGTATTTGTCAGTGTTCTGAGCGGGTGGGTGGCCCTTTTTAGTGGAATAGAAATGGCAAAGCCCAGCAGAGAGAACGCCTGGTGTCAGGAAGGGCACAGCCCAGCAGAGAGAAGACCAGGTGTCAGGAAGGGCACAGCGCAGCAGAGAGAAGGCCTCAGTCCTGGAAGGGCTTTGCCACCACCTAACCCCTCAGTCCTCCTCAGCCTCCTCTGTGAACAGATGAGGATTTGCTAAGAGACCTCTTGAATGCAGTCTTCGCTTAGTGAAAGTTCAAGATGTCTTGACACGGGGGAGACCTAATTCCCATATGTAAGGTGATACAGCTAGATAAGTGCATTCAGTGCTGGCTAATGCCATCACTGGGAGATAAGGTCTACAGAATCCAGTCATACTTGTGAATACCTGGGATAGAGCTACCGTGGGACAGAGGATGCAAGCTACCTGAGAACAGAGAAGCAGCTGGAAACACATCTTCTTTTCTGATCTGGACAACTATGGCTCCAGGAACTAATGTGGCCTTTGTTCAGCGTGAAGTAATTTTCTTTTTTTAAAAAATTTATTTTGATGAAAATTTACAGAGACTTAGGATTTCCATTCATTCACTGTAGCACTTTTCTCCCTGCCCACCTCTCCCCCCAATTCACTTTTCTTTTTGAAAAGTAAAAGGAAAAAATTCTTTCATTGTTATTCAATCCCTGCCCCCAAGTCCACTCCACCATGCTACCTTCCTTCTGGACTCCTGTCATAGCAATAATACCTAACAATATCTAATCATATATCCCTTTGAAAACAGTGAATGAAATAGTCACAAAAAGACAAGTACGACATAACGCCGCTATTATGAAAAAGGACTGACGTAGCGGTTGGTGGGGAGACTGAGAAAGATGTGAAGTAATTTTCGTCCCAGCAGCCAGTAATTAGATTCTCCCGGGAAGGTTCGGTGTCCATGAAGCCCAACGCCATTCCCTGAGAGCTGTGTAGTCCTCACCCCTGAATCAGCTGCTCACCAACACAGAGGCCCAGGGTCATTGGTGTGCAATGGGGAATCTGGGCCTTTGCATTTTGACCAAGCTCCTGGATGATTCTGATTGATACCCACTGCGGTTTGCCAACTAGGCTGGAGTGTAGCCCAAAATGTGGTTTCTTCGAGAGCCCTAGTGTCCTATTGTGCAGCCAATGACTTTCTCACATCCACCTTTCTGAAGTATTATGGGTAGCAGCCACACACACTGGTGAAGGCTTGCCCCAGGGAGAGCAGGCAGGGGCGGGAAGGCCGATGGGCCATGGGCAGAGCTGCAGGCCCTGGGATTGGATGCTGGCAGTACTAGAGGCAGTTGTCACGGAAATGGTCCAAGAAGCTTCTTAATGTCAAAACTTTTGCTAAAATCCTGATGGAAGATCGGTGCTTAGTGATCATGAGCAGTGGAGTCTTCAGGCCGCGTAACACTCGACCGGGCTACTTTTGCCTCATTGGAGTTATTCTTTTCTTTTGTTATGATTGCAGTTAGGCCTTTTCAGGTCAGCTCCCATTCATAGCAGCCGCATGAGGAACAGAATGAAACCTTGCCTGGTCCCACCCCACCTCTGCGTGGCAGAGATGGGGGAGTCACGCACTGTTGCAGTTACTGCTTCAGTCCATCTCATTGAGACCCCTACTCTTTCTTGCTGACCCTCTGCTTTTGGATGTCCTTCTCCAGCAATTGTCCCGCTCCTTAAAATGCACAAAGCCAGTGAGGCGAAGATTCAACATCCTTGCTTCGAAGGAACAGTTTGGCTGCACTTCTTCCAAAGCTTAAGGAAAAAAAAAATCCAAGTGCTAATTAGAGCATCTTTTAAATCTGTTCCATTGTTTTGAATGCTTAGAGACTTGTCTAATTATGTTTTAAATTTTTTTTCTGTGAAAATGATACATGCTCATTCTTTGTTTATTAAAATCGAGTAAGGAAAAAAGAGGAAAAAAAATCTTTCAAATTCCACCATCCGCAAGACGTTATTAACATTTGGTGAACATCACAGCAACTAATCTCTAACAGAATGATAACTAATTAGGTAAATTGAAACACTTACTATATATATTTTCAAATGAAAAGTGTTGCGTTTATTTTTATTGGAACTCAACAGACTAAAAAAAAAATTAAAATAAAATGAAACTGCAGGAGTTGCCAGAGTTCAGCAACATTTATCACAAATTTGGGTTGGTTTTTTTTTATTATTTTATGAGTTTTCTCTAAAGTTTTGTTTATCTCTAAAGTTTTTTATTTAAAAGATGTGGGTTTTCACATTTAAGGCATTTTTCATGATGCCTACTGATTCCCTGCTGTGAAACCTGCAAGTTGATTCATCTTCCTCCTTCCTTTCAACTCTGTATTTTTTTTAATGTTGACAAAGTTTATAGCATTTGCTTTCTGTTCCTGCTCCCATTGCGACTGTCCCCATTGCTTTGCCTTTCTTAAAATCTATCTGCTCAGCTACTATTACTTGTCCTTCATCCTGGTTTCTTTCTTCTGAACAGTGACATTTTAAAGTGTATATAGAGTTCATAGGAATCTGTTTAAAATTCAGATTGTGACTCAGGATGTCTCAGTATGGAACTGGGATTCTGCATTTTTAACAAACTCCTGGTGATACAGGTATTGCTGCTCCAAGAGGCACATTTACAGTAGCGAGGTCTGAAAATTGTGTTTAACGTACTTTTTTTTGTCTCAGTTTGCTCTGAAGACATCAAATACACAACAGCTCACTGGGATGACCTTCCTGACCTCTGGTGCCTTCCAGAGTTCTTGAATCTTCTTGCCCTTGCATTTATATGCATCTGTGGGAGGGGAGTAACCTGCCTGGCTCACAAATAAGTACTCATCACCCACCACCACTGTTGATAACTAATAGGGTGTCTGTAGGACAGAGTGGAACTATCCTATGGGGCTTCAAAGGCCAAAATCAGTATTGAAAGGCAGACTGCCACATCTTTCTCTCACAGAGAAACTAGATTCAAGCTACTGACCTTCTAGTTAAATGCATCATGCCACCAGGGTTCCGTAAAAATATACAGCCACATAAAGTCCGTTAGTGGTGTGCATGGGCCTTATTTCCATTTGTCCTCTTCTGAATTGTTGCTGTGACTAGTGTAGTTTTCTCTCTTAAGCGGTGTGCTTTTCCCCACCTGGGTGCCCTCCTTTATCCTCAAGGTTTAGTGATTTCATCAGAATGTGTCTTGATTTGATCATGAGTTATATTTTGCCATTTTTGAATGGCAGTGTTAAGCCTTTAATTAAGGAAACTTTTCTTCAGAATATCTGAATGGGTTTTCTGTTCTATTTTTCGATGATCTCTTCCTCAGAGGACTAATGTCATCGTCACACAGGAGTGTGCCTTCTGCCCTGGGGACTGGGAATTAGAGTCTACTGAGGCTGCTTCCCTATCTCAAGTAGGAGAGACAGAGAAAGATAGAAATAAGGGAGGGAGAGAAGGCTAGAGGGAGTAGGAGGAAAGAAGAGAGTGAGGGAAGAAGGAAGGGAAAGAGAGAGAGAAAGGAGAGAAGGTGCTGGAGAGATCTTCCACAGCTTGTCTGGTATCTTCTTGACAAGGGTTAGAGTTAGACTCTAAACCTTGCCCCACATTTGAAGACACAATTATGATCCTTCAATGTTTTCCACTGGTGGGTCCAAACTCCACCTCTTCCTGGTGATTCTCATTTCCATTAATCCTCTTAAGTTACCCCTACCCATTTTCTGAGCTTTATCCTTAGGCAACTAGTGCCTCCTTGAGCTCATGTGGTTAGCTTTCTTAAGGTGTGGACACTCTACATCGTTCTTGGGTGCTTATAAGTTAGAACTAACTCATAGCTGGTCTTTCAGTGGGTTTTCAGAGGTAGTATGGCAGATTTGAACCATATGCCTTTGGATTGGCAGCACAATGTCTTACCCCTAAACCGTCAGAGCTCTGGGATTGTTGTTGTTGCTGTGTGTTGTTGAGTGGAATTGACCCATAGCGGACCTTTTCACCGGTTTTCAGAGGCAGTAAATCACACGAGAGGCAGTTGCCCATTTTTCTGTGGAGCAGTTGCCACACAGCTTCTTCCACGAGGCCACTAGAGCTTCTTGTCATCCTATAGGCTTATTTATTACACGGTTGAAAGTGGAGCCATGAGGATGAGTTTTGTTCCTGGTTCATGAGGATGAGATTTGTTCCTGGTCTTGTGGGTTCCAGTAATCTATATTGGACCAATGCTCGTGGACATTTTATGATTTTGAGGTTGTGTTTTCCCCCTACATTTATCCCTATTCCAGCGAGGACCTCCAGTTTCCTTTTAGATAAGTTTCAAGAAAATGAGATATATAAAAACTGTATGTTGGTATACATTGCTATTGAGCCCATTGCAACTCATATCTCATAGGACAGAGTAGAATTGTTGCTTGGAACTTCCCAGGCTGTAATCCTAATAGGAGAAGAATGCCACATCTTGTCCTTATGATATTTGGATGACATATCCAAGATATTTTTTTTCAGTAGATAATGTTGTATTTACTCTACTTGAGCTTCACTTGTCTTACCTCATAGTTATTCTTTGCAAAGGAGAACCCACCAAGATGCTCCTCTATGTTTAATGAGAGACCATTTGCTATTTGTGTCAGTAAGCCACCCTGTAGTCCTTGTTTAAAATGCACCAACATTTCTAAAAAAAAATTTAAAAAAATTAAAATAAATGCACCAACATTTCTCTTGAAAATAGATGTGCAAATTTCATAGCTTTTATAACCTGGAACTTGGTCAAGTTCATTGTCTAGGACAAGCTAGCTCTGGGACAGTATATCTCCAGTCTCGTCCATAAGCACTTTTGACTCTAGAGGCATCAGCATTTCAGTTTGGTAGGTGTGCTATTTGAAGCCTGATTGACCCATTTCCATGGACTGGAATTGTGTTGTCAGTAAATACTGCTATTGTCTTAGTTCATTTTTAAGGGGTGACTCCATGCATGGCCGCAGTACAAAATGACTTTAAGTAAAGTGATGTTTGCCATGACTGATTTGTAGGTGCATGCTTAGAACATCCTCCATTGATTGTCTTCTTTCTCTGTGTATCCTCAGGTGCCCTCAAGAAGGGCATGTATAACGTAATGAAACTTTACTCAATCCTGTGTCATTATCACAAAATTAAGACATCTTCTTTTTCTCTCTACTTCATTAAGCATGATGCATTTCTCTAGGAACCGTTACTTCCTAATAACTTGTCCAAAGGATACGAGACAAAATTTCACCATCCCCATTTCTGAGGAGCATTCTGGTTGTGCTTTTTTCAAGACACACAGAATAGTTGTTCTGGCAACCCATGGTATAGTCAATAATCTTGCTAGTACTAGAATTCAAATTCAATCTTTCTTTTTTATTGTCTATCTTTCATTTGCATAGAAATTAATTGAAAACATGCTCTTGAGCTACCTGAACTGCAGACACAGGGTTTTACAAATCATTAACAGCTGTGGGACCAGTGTAAGAGAGCTCTTTCCACACTGTGAAAGATGGTGGTTGAGAGAGGGTGAAGAGACTGTGGCACTGCTGTGAAGAGACTGTGACAAGGTATAACCAGAGGAGCCCTGGAGATGGAGCCACAGTTACAGGTTTTACTTGTTGAAATATTGAAGAAAAAGCGGACTTACAACTTTCTTGAGATAAAATTTGCCAGATATTGTGAAAACTAAAGGCTTCTTGGATTTATGCTGCTCACCTGACAGTTGGAGATGAAATTCTATGCTGTCGTATACCTAAGTCTAATAGTGATAGGGGATTACCCAGAATTTGAACATCCCTTCCTGTTTGGGGTCAAGAGGAACATCCTGTAAGCATATCAAGAAATCAACAAGACTCACTGATTCTTTTTCTTATCTCCAGGAAGCTGAAGCATGGAGGTTTGACCTCAACTAGTTTAAGGCTCCTAACTGAAGCTTTGATTTTTGAGGAACTTGAAGATTCAGGAACTTCTAAGATTATTAAGATCTAAGTACTAATTTCAAGAAGTGGGCAGTTCAGACTTACCCAGGGGTTTCCTGAGAAGACAGGCCTGGTGACCTGCTTCTTAAAGGTTACAGCTTATAAAAACCCTTTGGAGCAGTTCTGCTCCGCATATATATGGGGCCACCACAAGTCAGAGTCAACTAAGTAGTTCAAAATAACAACAAATACTAACTAGAACATTATTTAGATTTGTTATCAGATTATTTTGATTATGTTTTTAAAAACCTTCATGTGTATCTGAAAATTATACACTATATTTCCTGGATTTTTTTGGTTTTTGGTTTTTAAAAAATTAGTAGATAAATAGAAATACAAGGAAAAGAAAAATAATATTTCAAACTTCACTATCCTGAGGAAATTGTTAACATTTGGTAAGCAGCATCATCAGCTGTATCTCCAGCAGAATGATAATTAATTCAGTAAATTGAAATACTTCTATAAAAATGAAATATTACCATTATAAATGTTCAAATTAAAAGTAGTGCGCTCAGTTTGATTTTAATTTAACATGTAAAGCTTAAAATAAGACTTCAAGGATTGTTAAAGTTCAGAACATTTTTTTCTTAAAAGTTATTTCAGTTCCTGAGGGAATTTTCTACAGAGTTTAAACTGGTTCAGAATAGGTCCATCATGACTGACAGCAAAGTCAGACTAGACTTGAATTTATAAGATGTAAACTGGAAGGAGAATAAAAGTGGGAGAAATTATAGGTCAAAGCCCTTGAATCAGAAACTTGGGAGAAGGATAATAAGCGCTTTCAGGAGCTTGGTGAGCAGCAGTGAATTATTGCCAGGCCTGTAAAGAGTGATACACATTCAAAGCAACCCAGTCAGTCGCCATGTTTGAGCTGGCCATCATGATTCCCACCTCTGCCAGCCAAGAGATTTGCTTTGAATGTCCTGTGTGCATTGTGCTCTTGGTTCCTCTGAGAGAGACTATGTTTTTGGCAGTATGAACCTGTAAAGTCTTCTACTCCAGTGACCGTTTCAGTACAAATCCCATTTTGCAAATTTGGTCCCATCTCAATTTTGCCTCATTGGATATGATTGAACCACAAAGGACTACTTAAAAACCCTTGATTTCTGTATTCTTTAAAAAACCTCATTTGTACACATTCAAAAAATTTCATAATATGTATTTGCTGCCTGCTACACAAGCTGTACTCTACTTAGCTTCTCTGCCTCCCCTTCTATTTTTTTTACGTTGTTTTAACTTTGACAAGATTTGCAGCATTTCCATCCAGCCCAGTTACTGCTGTGCCCAATAGTTTTGCCTTCTTTCTATCTGCCCAAATGCCATTGTCTGTCCTTCCACTGTAATTTCTTTTACTTTTGCACAGTGATTCTCAAACTTTAAAGTTCATCTAAGCGGCATGAAGTCTGGGTTCAAATGAAGTCTGCTACAGTAGGTTTTGAGAGAGACCTGAGATTCTCTATTTCTAACAAGCTGTCTGATGAGAGTTAACACTTTGACTAGTTAACTCTCCTTCTTAGTTGATTAGATTCCACTTCAGATTTCTCTCTCCACCACTTTTAGCTCAGTATACCTCCGTCCACACACACATATGTACATAAACACAGGTAAAGAGAGAGAAGGTGGAAAGAGTGTAATCTCATTGACAAAATCCTTCCCGAGGCTTGGGGATGGTAGTCTCTCTACACTGGAAGTCACCTGGCTAAGCGGGTGGGATGGTTGGCGTCTCCACGGCGGCTCCTCTTGGTGGCAGTCAGGCAAGGGACGTTTCTGGGGTCTTTCGCGTTGTGTGTTACTGTACTTTTTTGGCCTTCAAAGGTGGATGGGCAGCCCTGACCCTCAGAATGAGGCTTAGTAAGGGTGGGGTCGAGCCTGCTCTAGGCCCTAGCTTAAAATCCACTTGGGCCTGAGGGCCGCAGCCTTTAACTGTTTTGGGTGAAACATTCTTCTAGATAGCATAACCCTGGTCTATCCACTTGCTGTACAGAGATAACTCGTGGTTGCTGTGAAGCTGAACACTGTGACACTGATGAGTCAAATGTGAGAATGATTTCCCATGGTGGACAGTGTTTGGTGGAGCTCCCCAATTAAAACAAGCTTGGAAGCAGGAGTGGCATCCGCTTCCATAATAGCTTGCCTCTGGAAATCCTATGAACCTGGAGAAAGGACGAAAGTCATACAGGAGGTGTCCAGGACTTTCGTTCATAGGGTTGCTATGAGTCAGCTGCGACTCGACGGCACTTAACAACAATGACTATGATATTAATCTTTGGGAGATTGTTTTTGTCGTTAGACTATGACTACGTCAAGTAGTCTGTGACTCACAGCAGCACTGGGTACCGTGCTGTATCCTGTGCCATCCTCATCTTCCCTGATACACACATGCCCGTTGCTACAGTCACAGAGTCAGTCCATCTTGGTGAGGGTTTTCCTCTCTTTGAGTGACCCTCCACCCTTCCAAACATTATGTCTCTTTCTAAAGACTGATTTTTCCTAAAAACATGCCAAACGTAGGTGAGACAATTTCATCCTTGCCTGTAAGGAGCACTCTGGTTGCATTGTCCCCAAGATACATCTGTTTGTTCTTCTGGCAGGCCTTGAGATGTTCAGTGATCTCCTCTAACATCACAACTCAAAGGCATCAATTCTTTCTGTTAGTCTTATTCATTTTGCAGCTCTCAGTTGCATAGCAAGTAGTTCCAAAGGAATATTAGAGACTGCCATGCCTTTGTCCTGAAGGGTGGTCCGGCTGGAATGGCTGACCTTTTGTCTAGTAACCAAGCACTTAACCTTTGCACCACCAGGACTAGAGGAAGAGGTTCTCTCGTGGAGCGTGGAGACTGAGAGGAGAGACACACCCCAGCTTCCGGATCTTGGTTTCAAATAGATCCTGCCTTGCAGCCTGTCCACCTGGTGACAACTTGTACCATCTACCCAGCATGCCTCCTGCAGGCTTCTGTGGGGTGGAGCAGGGAACAAGGCACTGCCGGCTTTTCACAAGGATGACCTGCCCTGGGGACAGCTTTCACAGAGACATCAATCACTCATTCTTTCATGGCTTGTTATAGCAATTTTTTTCTAGTCGTTGCTTTCTAGTTTTCTTTTCTTCTCATGGAATAGATCTCAAGAGGGGGAGACTTGCTTGTCACAGCTAAACACAAATTTAGTTCCCATCTCTCTGGGCAAAAGGGTACATGCTACCAGGTTGAGGGACTTGGAAGGCTCTCCAGCAGCTCACAAGACATTGAGTCCTGCCCGGATTCTTTATGTGCATGGCTGTCCCAGCCGCAACCTCCTTATGTTTTGATTAGAGAACCAGGCTGTCTCTTTTTTCTAGCATTGGCCTCTGATGGGAATGCCACATGCTTCTCATTTCTTTGCTACTCTCAATTCTTCTCCACCCCTAAATCCACTGATAATCTTGCTGTCCATAGCCTGGTGCCTTAGTTGTGCTGCTCGCTGATCGCCGCAGTGCACTGTGAAGGCCCCCGAGAGCAGACGGGTCTGCTGGGAGTGAGAAGCAGGCATATCTGTAACCCTCTGATCTGGAACTCTTGTTTGACCGTCAAACAGAGACAGATACTTACCCTCCACTGCCTCTCGGCCATTCTGACTGCACTGCTTGTGGGGGCCAGGGCCATCAATACCTTTTATATCCTCTCAGGTGATTCCCATGGACACCTGGGGTTTAGAAGCGCTGTTCTGAGGCCTTTTCTTCCCTGGAGATAACACTTCAAAGAGAAATCAGAAAATGACCAGGAAGAAAAAGGATTAAGTCAGAGCAGGTAATAAGCAGGA
>NW_006399777.1:16084398-16087370 GCF_000299155.1 Elephantulus edwardii | reverse complement strand
GGGGTAGATCTTTTCAGGCTCTGCCCCAGTGTGGCCACATTATTGATAAGCGAATCCAGCGAAAATCATATAATTGCTTCTTGTTTGTTTTCTAATAGATTTGCCCTTTAGCCAATGCTCCTGGAGAACAAAGGATTGCATAAGGGGTAGCTTTAGTCTGTGTCCATGTCTTTATGAAACACCCTTCCTCTGCAGGAGGGACCATCTCCGCAGCTGAGACTTGAGGCTCATAGCCTGTCTCCACGGAGGTACCTGTCTTTAACCACGTCTCTGAGTGTTGGGGACGAGAGAGACCTGGAAGTGTCCCTTGTTCATCCTCATCTGTACCAGACCCTTGACTTACAGCCAGACTAGAAGAGGTCCCTGCTCACAGAGCTCTCGTTCAGGGGCGTCTCTCTGATCAGACAGATGTGGGAGAGATTGGCTCCTAACAAGAACAAAGGAGGGTGACTGAGGAAGGGCCCCCGAGCTGAGACCAGGAGAATTGAAGGAGCTGCCGTGGGGTGAAGAAGACAAACATCCTAGTCAAAGGCTCAGCATGAGCGAGACCTTGACGTGGGATGCGATGAGGAGGCCAGGGCTCAGACAGGAGAAGCAACACAAGGTGGAGGCAGTTCAGTGTGATGAGGACAGTCGTCAGGATGAGATCCGAAGGGAAAGCAGTGGCCAGGTGGGGCAAGGCTTGTAAGTCGCTCTCATTGTTCCTCCTTTGTCTTTTTACTAGTTTATTTACAAAATTCTAATACAAATTCTAACAAATTCTTTCAAATACCCTCACACCCGCCCCATCAAATTGTACAACCCCATGATTAATCCCCTCTGCCCCCTGCACACCCACATCCCTCTGCTTCCAGCCTCTCCCACCCCTCCTGGATCCTTATACTCATTCTACAATAACTGTTTTATACAGTATTTATCCTTGTGGGACTGAGTTAGTTCACTCAACATAATGTTCTCCAGTCCGTCCCAAGTTAGGTAATAATTTACAAAATCATTGCTCCTGCGTGCTGCATAGTATTCCATGGTGTGAATGCACCATAATTTCTCAATGACATTGACTCCCCTTCTGTTCTGCACTGTCACATCTCCTCATAAACGGGGCAGAGGAAAGGACAGCTTTGCAGATTGTGGACCTTCACTGGGATGTGATCAGAGCTCCATCTGTTAGGACTATGGCTTGAGCACGTCTTTGAGCAAAGAACTTTTGGTAACTTGAACTTCTAGTCCACAGTGTTGCGTGGACGTGCAATCATGATGGCGTAGAATGACGAACGCATGTGACTTTGACCCAAGCTCAGGGCTCTGGGTGATTTAAGACTTTCAGGAAAATGGTCTTTGCTGAGAGACAAACTGAGCAGGTTGGGCTGAAGTGTCTCCTCCTCTGAGTGTGAAGGGAGGAGTTGTCGAGCTTGGGGAATAAATCATCTGACTGCAATGAAATGATAATGCTATTATTGTTTAATATGATTATTAAGACAGGATTGGAATATTAATTGTCATTTCTACATTAGTAAAATATGTAGTTAGAGAGCTCTGGTAGCTTAGTGGCGAGGAGTTATGGCAGTCTCCTCTCATGGGACTTAACTGTCTCTGCAAACCTGCTGGAGGGTCAGCTTTGAATCATTTCTGACTCAATGGTATGTGTGTGTGTGTGTGTCTGTGTGTGTGTGTTTGTGTGTGTATAATTAAATAATATATAATGTTGTTTTTGTTACGTGCCATCAAGTCATTTACCACTCATAGTGACCCTGTTTACAATAGCTCTGGACCCTGTCCTATCCTGAGCCAGTCTCACACACTTACCCCATTACCCCAGTTACTGTTATCAATCCATCTCATCCGGGATCTTCCTCTCATGCTCTGTCCCACCGCACTTCCAAGCATGCTGACCTTCTCCAAGGATTAGTTCCTCTTGACCATGTGACCAGAGTGTATGAGGTAGAGTATCAAAAAGAACGCTCATTGTTTATATGCTGCAAAAGATGTAATGATGAGTACTGTTTATAAAACCTAGAAATAATAATATTCATTCATAATATGATTTCAGCCACCATTCTGAATATGTGCTCAGCGTAGACTGGGTTGGAACAGAGTAGAAGGAAGAGAAACCCTCAATTATTCAATACCTCAGTGAGAAGAGAAGCAGAGCTGAGCCCTGGAACTGTTGATCCAGAAGTCCTACCCAGGAGCCCTTAGCCAGGTTCAAGTCCAAAGTCCTGGAAGCAACTTCCCTCCTTCAGCTCATCCCCCTCGCATCCCCAAGACAATCAGTAGACAATCAGTAGCTTTCTTTCTCCTTCAAGAAGTACCCAAATCCACATTTTACTTCACAGACATTATTTCTGTCATATTAATT
The DNA here is from genome assembly GCF_000299155.1 of Elephantulus edwardii. Taxonomy (NCBI): domain Eukaryota; kingdom Metazoa; phylum Chordata; class Mammalia; order Macroscelidea; family Macroscelididae; genus Elephantulus; species Elephantulus edwardii. The sequence goes on along the minus strand of NW_006399777.1, from coordinate 16,085,014 downwards.
GATGCTTTTCTCTTTAGAATGGCTGTGACTCTGGGCCTCAGGACTCCGGTCAGGGACGTTTCTTACTCAAGAGAACTTTCCAGAATATCTCCTCACTAGTCTCTTACCAGCAAACTAACTCCTTCCCTCATTCCCAAACCTTAGAGGAACGCTGGGGAGCTTACGGAGGAGGAGGAAGCCGAATTGGCAGACGTTTCCCTCAGACAGACTGGGGAAGCATCGTTTAAATTTAGGCCTTTCCCTCCTAGAATGAAAAGAAGTTATTTTTATGTGAATAAGTATTTGTTATTGAATTAAGTATAAGTGTAGAGCTAGTCTCCTAATTTACAGCTTGGCGTGCAGAGCTGAGGTGGCCTGCGTCATCAGCACGCCTCCTTCAGGGGCTGGACTTGTGTCAACCTCCCCCTGTGCTAATCTGATTCTGGCTCCCAACTTTGTCACATGTAACGTGAAATGGAAAGGAAATTGAAAGAGAACAAAAGAGAGATTTTCTGAGAGGGGAAATCAGATTTATCCTGAGGTAATTAAGTGTGTAGGAACTCAAGAACAAAGGATTTGGAAGAGAGAGAGATTGTGTGTGTGTGTGTGTGTGTGTGTGTGTGTGTGTGTGTGTGTG
>NW_006399777.1:16078056-16083724 GCF_000299155.1 Elephantulus edwardii | reverse complement strand
GGAGGGACAGCGCAGGAGGGGAAGGCCCTCTATGAGGTGGATTGAGTCAGTGACTGGGGCAATCGGGTGGGTGTGTTGGAGACACAGGACAGAGCTGTTCAGGGTTTAGGTTTAGGGCTGTTGTCTGTAAGGTCGCTATGAGTCGCAACAGACTCAACTGCACATAACAACAACAAAACAATGGGCCCGTGGCCAGGAGAGTTTGGTCCTTGGAGAAGGACATCATGCTCGGAAGGATAGACGGTCACCACAGGAGAGGGAAACCCCAGATGAGATGAACTGATTCAGTGACTGGGGCAGTGGGGATTGGTGTGTCAGAGTTAGTGAGACTGGCTCAGGACTGAGAACGGTTCAGAGCTGCTTATACATAGGGTCACTATACATCACAGGTCACTCAATCAATAACATTCTATGACGGGTTTGGAAGCAGGAGTGGCATCCACTTCTGAAACAACATGCCTCCAGAAACTCTATGAACTTGGATAAACGTTGAGAGTTGTAGCGGGACTTCAGGCCTTTTGTTCATAGGGTCGCTATGAGTCATGGTCAACAACAACAACATCCTGGTGGTGGTGGTGGTGGTTGAGTACCAGTGAGCCAGAACTGACCCACAGCTGATCCTCCAGTGGGTTTTCAGAGGCACTAAATCACGTGGGAGGAGATTGCCCATCTTTCTCCTGCAGAGCAGCTGGTGGATTTGAACTGTGTGCCTTTGGGACTGCAACACAGTTCCTAACCACTAGGCTCCCAAAGCTCCCTTGTTGGGTTTGTTGTTGTTGTGTACTGTCAGAACTGACCCCTAGCTGACTCTTCAGTTAATCACGTGGGAAGAGATTGCCCATCCTTCTCCTGTTGAACAGTTGGGGGATTTGAACCATATGCCTTTGGGATTGCAGCGCAGCTTCTTACCACTAGGCCACCAGAACTCTCTAGAGGGTTAGGACCCTATCATACAACCACTGTCAGTGAGGCGATTCTGACTGGTGGGGACCCTCTCTTGGGTTTCTGAAGCCTTTACAGGAGGGTCCAGTCAATTCTTCTCTTTCAAAGCATCTGGTAGACTCAAACTGCTAACCCTTCATTCTCTCAGCAGCCTAATACATAACACACCACATCACCAGGGGCCCTTGACTCCCTAATGTCACTCCATATGTATTTGTTGATTGAATTGGTGTGCAAATTATTGAACGGATATGAAGAACTCTCAGATGTTCAAGTGCAGGAAGGCTGTTTGACTATGATCTCTGACCAGCTGATACTGTGTGTGTGGAGAGAGGTGTGTCTGGTGTCCTCGGGCTGTGATCTGAATGTGGTGAGAGCTTCAAGGAAGAACAGGGGCACCAGAAAATGATGCATAAGCCACGTCTCCATAGATGGGCAGGTGTGTGATGTAAAGGAGTTGTTAGGTGCCGTCCACTCATCTCCAACTCATACAGACCTGCAGACCCGTGTTCAACAGAATAAGGCCTACCCACTCACGTGCCAGCTTTGCAGTCTCTCTGCACTTAAACCCATTGTTGTAGTTACTATGACAGCACACGTCATCAAGGGTCTTCCTCTGTCTTGCTGACTCGTGACTGTATCAGGTATGATGGGAGAGACCTTCACGGACAGACCTCTCTTGGTAATGTTGCCCAGCGTGTGTGAGATGAAGCCTTGTCATCCTGGCCTTCAAGGAGCTTTCTGATTGTACTTCCTGCAACACACATTTGCTTACTCATCTGACTGCCCATCAAGTATTTAATAGTCTTCACTAAAGCCATACTTCAAAGGCAACAGTTCTTCCTTATTCTTGGCCCAATTTTCACGTACCTGTTATAGTTCGTTGCTGTGAACTTATTGGTGTTGGAATGGACTCTTGGCTGACCCAGCAGGAGGTGTTCAGAGGCTCTTAATCCCACTGAAGGAGTTTGCCCATCTTTCTTCTGAGGAGCAGCTGACGATTTGAACCACTTACCTTTGGGTTGGTAGTGCAACTCCTTACCCACTAGGCCACCAGAGAGTTTGCCATTTGAGATGAGTGCAATTACATTGGCTTAGTCCCAGTACACCTTAGTCTTCACACTGTCATACTTGTTCTTTAGCCCTTTAAAGACATACAGCGGACCCACCTGCTTTCCAGACTGCCATCCCATAGGCATTGGTGATGGAACCAGGTAATATATGAAGTTCTTGAAAATGTCACTATTTTGTCTTTATCATGATGTTACTTATTATTCCAGTTGTGAGGATTTTTGTTTTCTTTGTGTTGAGGTGTAAGTCATAGTGAAGACGACTCTCTTTGGTCTCGATCAGTAAGCAAATTTTGTCAGTGCGTTCAGAGATTGTTAGTGAGTCTTCTTCCAGTCTTGGTGCTGGATGATTCTTCATATATAGTCCTGCTTCTGGGCTTCTTTATTCAATATGTTGTTGTTGTTGATTGCTGGCGAGTTGAGCATGACTCATAGTGACCCTATGAATATAAGACCTGAATCTTTTCTATAATTAACGTCGTTTCTCAAAGTTCATAGAGTTTCCCGAGGCATGCTTCCAAACCTGTCTTAAACAGGGAGCTCCACCAAACACTGTCCACCATGAGTGACAGTTATGCCATTTGACACCCATATGGCACAAGGTTTAGCATCACAGCAACCCCAGGATACCTCAGTACAACAAGTTGACAGAAGAGTGCTGTACCACTTAGAAGAATGTTCTGCCAAAAAACGACCAACTTTTAAATACAAAGGCCCTCTTTGATGTCTTGTTGACGCTAATCAAGAGGCTTAAATAATCTGTTGTTGTTGTTGTTATGTGCCGTGGAGTTGCTTGTGACTCATAGCGACCCTATGTACAACTGCCCTGAACTCTGCTCTGTCCTGTGCCAATCGCACTGTCTCTGACACTCCCATCCCGATTATCCCAGTCACTGAATCAATCCATCTCATCAAGGGTCTTCCTCTCCTGTGCTGTCCCTCCACCCTCCCAAGCATGATGTCCTTCTCCAAGGACTGGTCTCTCCTTACAGCATGTCCAAAGTATGTTAGATGGAGCCTCAGAATCCTTGCCTCCAAGGAGCTGCCCGGTTTGGCCCTTTCCAGGACAAATCTGTTTATTTTCCTAGCAATCCATGGTATTCTCAATACTCTTCTCCAGCACCACAGCTCAAAGGCATCAATTCTCCTTCTATCCTCCTTGGTCATTGTCCAACTCTCTGATGCATAACAAGTGAAGACAAATAATCTATAGATTGATAAATATGGTGATAGAATGCAAGCCTGACACACACATTTCCTGGTTCTAAACCACCCAGCAGCCTCTTACTCTGCAAGAATTACTGTTTCATGGGCTATATGTGGGTTACTAGTGAGCACTGTTAAGTGTATTGGGATTTTCAATGATACCCTCATTTGCTATGATCCACCCAGTCGTATTGACCATCACCAAAAACATAGGTAAATAAATATGTTTCAGCCATTCTCTGCTTTCACCCAAGATCTGCCTGATATTAGCAATGATGTCCCCCATCAGCACTGTAGAAACTCTTTTTCAGAAAGTTTATGTGAAGATCATTCCAAAAATGAGGGATGTCAGGGTTTCCAGGCAAACCCAGGAATCCTTCCCAAGCTTTACCTGACTTAGACCCATGGAAACACAGATGGTTTGGAATAAAGTGTTGATGAAAGACCATCAAAATAAATACCCCTGTCACTCTCGTAGGAGCACTGCATAGCAGGCCTTCTAAGGGGTATGTTGTGGTGGTGTTGATTGCATTCAAGTCGAGCACGACTCATAGCGACCCTATGAGCAAAAGGCCTGAGGCCTCTCTTCAGCTATTGACATTTATCAAAGTTCATAGAGTTTCTGGAGGCATGTTGTTTAGGAAGGGGATGCCACTCCTGCTTCCAAACCTGTCGTGGTATGTTACTGTTGTTATGTGCCATTGAGTCGCCTGCAATGTACAGCAGCTCTGAGCCCTTCCCTGTCCTGAGCCAGTCTCGCTAATTCTGACACTCCCTCACCAAATTCCCCTCTTGGTTTGCCAAGCTCTTCTACAGTTTTCCTTCCTTCCTTCCTTCCCTCCCTCCCTCCCTCCCTCCCTCCTTCCTTCCTTCCTTCTTTCCTTTCTTATATATTTATTTACATATGCATTTTTAAATTTTTCTGTGGATTTGTATGCAATCATTCATATATACTGCGTCTCATTCATATACATTGTGTTTTATATAATTACTTACCATTGATCAATGCCTATTATCACCCCATCTTTTCAAGCCTCCATTGACTCATCCCTATTCCTTCACCCTACCCCTCATCCCTGCCCACCAATCTCTGCTATCCCGATGATTCTTCCTTCCTTTTCTCTGCCCCCTCTTCTCCCTTTCTGCTTCCCCTTTTGGACATTTCTAGGTCTCTTGCTCCGTTATCCTCCGATGTTCACAATAATAGCCTTGCATCGTATTGGTTCTTTTGTGACTGAGTTACTTCACTCGGTATAATGTTCTCCAGGCTCTCCCATGTTCTGGAGTATTTTGCAAAATTGTTCCTTAGGGCTGCATGCTGTTTCTTCGCTTTGTAGTCGATGTCTTTCTTCCCCTTTGCCTTCCTGTAGGAAGATGAACTCAGGTATCCCCTCCCTTCCTGTCTCAGTCCACCACTGTCCCCTCCCTACTCCCCATTCTTCCTCTAATGCCTGCTCCTCCCCCCACTTCCCCATCATCTTCCTCTTCTTTCTTCTTCATGTGTTTGATGTTGTTCTTCCTCTTCTTTTTAATCCTTTTTCTTCCTCTTCCTCTTCTTTGTTGAGCTGTAATTCACCTAATAATCCATACAGTTCACCCACTTAGAAGGGAAAAATCAATGGCTTTTAGTAATACACGTCATCTCCACAGTCAATTTTAGAACCGTTTCATCTTTTAAACAAGAAGTTCTTCCCCTCTCGCTGTTCCCTCTCCGGTCCCCATCCATCTACTTTATGTCTGCCAGCATTTCCCTATTCGGGACTTTCACAGGAAAGGTATCCATATTCTATATGGTCTTTGGTTAGTTCCACTTAGCACAATGTTTTCAGAATTCGTCTACATTATAGCTTCTATCAGTAACTGATTCCTTCTAATTTTTCACTAATAATCCATGTCCCTCCCCTTCTTTTTCCCTCCCACTTTATTTTTATTTTATGTTGGCTTGCACATAAAGTTAATATACACTGTGTTTCTTTTGTGTACATTGCATTACACACAGCCCTACATTCACAGTGTGTGTCAGAGGATCATGCATGTCCATTGTAGTTTATAAAATTAATCACCATTGATCTATGCCTCCTATTAAACCATCTTTTTAAGTCCCCCTTGGATCCTTCTTAATTCCATCTCCTGCCCCCTCCACTCACCTGGTTCTGTTAAATCCTGATGATTTCCTCCCCTCCCCATCCTTTGCCCCTTGTCCCCCTCCACTTCCCCTCATGGAATTTTATACACTTATCTTACTAGTTAGTTTTCCACTTTTACAATAATGTTTTCTATTTTTACAATATTTGTTTTCTAATTTTACAATAAAGTTTTCTATTTTTACAATAATTTTTTCTATTTTTACAATATGTGTCCTTATAAAACTGAGTTAGTTCACTTAGCATAATGCTTTCTAGATTCTCCCATTGTTGTTGTTTTGTTGTTAGGTGCCATCAAGTCGTTTG
>NW_006399777.1:16069270-16077546 GCF_000299155.1 Elephantulus edwardii | reverse complement strand
TCCATCCTGATGCTGCCAGTTGGTCCAGTGGTGAGAATCTTTGTCTTCTTGACATTGAGCCTCAGTCCATACTGAAGGCTGCAGTCCTTGACCCTCCGCAGCAAGTGCATGAGGTCCTCCTCAGTTTCAGGGAGCAGGGTTGTGTCATCTGCATAACACAGATTGTTAATAGATCTTCCACCAATCCTGATGCCACAGTTCTCCTCATAGAGCCCCCATATTACTTAGTATTTCACAAATTGGTGCTTCTTAATCCAGGGTTTGGTTATCTCCTCCAGGAAGCCTTCTTAGGTTCCTCCAGCTTCACTGCTGGGAGCAGCCTCTTAACTCTGTGATTATAATTATGTGATTGAAATCTCTACCTCACATCCATTCTGTGGAATAGTTACTGCACTTGAACCCCATTTTCCTATGGCTAAGTAATCCATCCACTAACTTCACAGGACATGTCTAGCATCTCATTCTTGGGGGCACGTTTCTAGCATATGAGGTGCTGATTAAATGCACGCCTTCTTTCTTTTGTAGATCCACAGTACTAACATTTATCGACAGCTGTGTGCCAGGGAAGATGTCCTAGTGGTATAATTATTAAAACACTTGCTTGCTAACCTCAAAGCTGGTAATTCAAGTTTAGCTTTTCCAGAGGAGAAAGGCGGGGCTGGTCAACACTTGCAGCCTTGGAAACCCTGTGGAACAGTTCTATTATGTTACTGTGTATCAGAATGCTTGGGGCTTGGTTTGCTGTGCCAGGTTCATAGACAAGCTTTGTGTAATGATCTCATTTCCTCCTCCACATTGAACAGATGAGAGGAAATGCTTCCAGGTGGCAAGAATTCTACCCGGAAGGACTCGAAGAGATTCTAGACAGAGACTGTATTCGGAAGGGACTTAAACAGAGAAAAGACTAGAGGATGGGGCTGCTGGGTCTGTTAGATGCTGTCGAGTTGGGTATGATTCATATTGACCCTGTGAACAACACATCTGCACTTGGCCTTGCCCTGTGCAAACCTCATCATCCTTGACTTGGCTGGAACCCATTGTTGCAATCACTCTGTTGATCCATCTTCTTGAAGTCTTCCTCTCCTTTGCTGACCCTCCAACTTTCCAAGGGTGGTGTTCCTTTCCAAGGACTGGCCCCTTTTAACAACTTGCTCAAATTATATGAGATAAAGCTTTACCACTCTAGAGTGGGCCCTGGCTGTACTTTCTCTAAGACAGATGACTTGTTCTTTTGCCAGTCCATGGGAAATGCAGTGTTCTTTTCCAACATCGACAGCAGTTCTTCTGTCATCTTAAGTGGTCCAACTCTTATGTGCATAGCAAATAATTGAAAAGAACATGGCTTGAATCAGGTGCTCCTTAGTCTTTGTACTGACATCATTGCTCCTATGTACCTTGGAGAGGTTCTTGACAGCAGATTTTCCCAATACAGCGTAAGTCTACCTAAAGATGCTGTGTGTTCAGGCTGACCTTACTTCTGTGATAATGGTTTCAATGTCACAGGCTAGCAGACCAGGGTTCCATGTAGTGAGGCACAAATGTTTCTAATCCCCGCACCGTGAGCCTCCAAGCCTTTGATTCCGGTGAACATGCTGTCCCCATACCTCCACTCTTAAAGACCCAGAATTCCATGATAAGGCGTGCTTTTTTCCTCTACTAAAGCTTATTTGCCCTTTAAGGTATTGAGCATGAAGACCTCGAGACTTATAAATGTCATCTTTATTTATTTTTTAATTTTATTGTTTTTGTGTGTGTGTACTGTCAAATCAGATTGATGGTACAGGAGGAAATTGTCCCTATTGCCCCTTCTTCTCGAGCAGAGCATCTGGTGGATTCGAACCACGTACCTCTGGGATTGCAGTGCAGCTTCTTGCCACTAGGCCACCAGAGCCTCCCTCCGTGGTCAGCTTTATCATTCTTTGAGATGCTCAGTCCTCACAAACACTAAGAGGTCCCAGATGAGCTGGAGCCTGGTCAGGGCTGCAGACAGGCTGGAGAAGAAAGGTGGGCTGTCCCCAGGAGGATGGGTGTGTGAGGTTTTAAGGGTTTTGTGTGTGTGTTTGTTTGGTGGGTTTTTTTTCCCCCCTTAAAAAAACCCAAAAAACAACAAACCAAACTCAGGACTTGAGGACAGGGGCTCTGTTTCTTTTCTTGCTTTCTTTTTGTTTTAAATTTATTATTTTTTTTTATGTGTGTACTGTCAAATCGGACCTGACTGGTACCGGAGGAGATTGTCCCTCCTTCTTCAGCAGAGCATGTGGTGGATTCAAACCGCACACCTCTGGGGTTGCAGTGCAGCTTCTTGCCACTAGGCCACTAGAGCTTGCCTGGACAGGGGCTCTGAAGCAGGTAAAATTGAGACAGCACTTACGTGTGTTAGTGTGAAATAGAGAACGCTACTCCACTGACTGTTCAATGGCTGATTCTTTTTTTTAAAAAAAGCACATTTCCAGCCTTTTTTTATCCTTATGTGCCTCTCAATGGACTCAAACATCCACATTTCAAGTTATCAAAAGGATGTGTTAACTGTGTGCTCCACATAGGAGCTCAAGATGCAAATCTAAACCAACCATTGCCCTCAAGTTTATATTGATTCGTAGTGAATTTATACTGATTCATAGTAACTCAGCAGAACAGAGTCGAATTGCCCCTTGGGGTTTAGAAAGGCTGTACATTTGTTTGTTTGTTTTGCTTTTTAAAGTACATGGCTCATCTTTCTCCCTCACGGTGACTAGTGAGTTTGAACCACTCACCTTTCTGTTAGTGGTCCAGTGCTAAGCCACTGTATCACCAACGAAGGCCCCTTTGCCTCAAAGATGCCAGGCTCCAAGGAAAACACCATCACAGGCAAGAGTCTCTTTTGGTCAAAGATTTCTCTGTGGATGACTGTTTTTGAAAAATGCAATTATTTGTGTTCTAATTCTGAAGTATGCCTGTTGTAGAAAATACAGAAGATGTGGGAAACAGGGAAAGGGAATGAAAGTCACCCATAATTCTACCAACCAGAGACCTCCTGTGAGCCCATTGGTGCATTTCATTTTAATGTTGCGTCTGTGTGGCATCATATTGTAAGCGATTTTTATACCCTCTTTCATTGAACATTGCATTGTGGCCATTTTCCTTGCCATTAAATTTATTTGAAAACATCATTTTTAATGGCTGTGTAATATTCAGTCTTGCGCCTGATGCATAATTTATTTGACCATATCTCCCTTTTCAGGCATTTCAAGTCATTTCTAATTTGTGGCTAATTTGTCATAGCCACAAATAATGATGCTGTGAGCATCCCTGCACATGAATCATAGAGCATCTTTAGACTTTTTTTTTTTCTTTACAACAGATTCCTAGAAGTTGTATCTAGAGGGTGTGTGTTTGATAAAAGGTCTGGATGGATGTCGTAGTCATCTTGGGCTGCTATTACAGAAGTGCTCAAACGTAGGTGACTTTAGCAAAGGAAAATGTATGATTTCACAGTTCAAGAGTCTTGAAGTCCAAGTTCAGGACAACGGCTCTGAGGGAAGGCACTCTCTTTGTAGGTCCTGCGGGAAAATCCTCCTCTCGTTTTCTCTAGGCAGTTATCCTTGGCGTTCCTGGTTTATAGACCATTTTCCTTTGCCATCTTGGAATGATACTAGGTGTCTCTCCCCAACCCCCATTACTGCTTTCTTATATATATAATCTGCTTTTATAGCTAAAATGTGATTGTTTTAACACCCATCTTACATTATTCTTGGTAAAGGATTAGAGTGAAAGACCTCAGTGAGGTGGACTGAGACAGTGGACCCAAGAATGAGCTAAAATACGGCAGTGGTTGTGAGGACGGCACAGACCCAAATCCCGTTTCATTCAGTTGTACATGTGATGACCATGAACTGACTTCGGCACTTAGAACATTGTTGTTGTTGTTGTTGTTGACGACAACCAAGTTTGAACCAACCCATAGCTGAGCCTCCAATGGGTTTTCAGAGGCAGTTTAATCTCACAAGAGGAGACTGCCCATCCTTCTCCCGCAGAGCAGCTGGTGGCCTCGAACTGTGTGCCTTTGGGATTGCAGCACAGCGTCACGTTTTTGAGGGGACACATTCGAGCCCCTCACCGCCTGAGTTTTCAAGCTGCCTTATCAGGATACTTCCAGAATATTTTGCTGCAGTAGATGATAAAGTCCTGGGCCCTGTGCTTTCATTTGCATTGGGCATTACGGTTTCTTAAATATCTCCTAACTTACAAAAAAATTGAACGCTTTTATTAATTCATTAGTCCTCTATTGTCCGTTCAATGGCTTTCCCAAGTTTTCTAATGGAGTCTTCGTGTTTTTTGGATTCTTTTAAGTGTTCCTCATACATCAAGATTATTAGTATTTTTTCAGTCAAATATGTTCCAACTCTTTCTCCCAGCTGGTTACTGCTATTAAATTTTTATAACAGATATATTGGGATATAACTCACCTGCCATGCTATTCATCCATTTAAAGTGCGCAACTCAGTGATATTTTTTTTTTATATTTAGAGAGATATGCAACCAAGCGTATTTTCATCACCCTCAAAAGTCATCTCACGGTCATGAGCATCTGTGCCCATTTCTCACCCCCTCCAGTCCCTTCTCGTTATTGTGTGCCCATGAGTCAGAATTGACTCGTAGCTGACCCTCCAACAGGTTTGCAGAGACAGGAAATCATCTTTCTCCCATCAAGCAGCTAGTGGATTCGAACTGAGTGCCTTTGGGTTAACAGTTAAACACCTTACCACTGGGCCACTGAGGCTCCTTCTAGTTCCTGGCAGCACAAACCCACTGTCTGTTTCCGTGAATTTACCAATGCCAACCATTTCATATAAATGGAATCATCCCTTTTATGTGGCCTTTCCCCCCATTGGCTGCTTTCAGAAAACATTGCTTTTAGGGTCATCTATCTGATAGTGTGGGTTAGTACTTCATGCTGTCATTAAATTTTGTTTGTAATTTGTGTGCGTGTGAGAGAGAAACGTCAATATTTTTATGGGATTGAATATTTTCTTTGTTCCTTTTGTGATGCCACCCCTTCCGTTTCCTCTTCCTGTGTTTTAAGGTATTCTTTTTTTTCCTTTTTTTTTCCACTCAAATTTACTTACAAAGTTTGAATACATTGGTTTTTTTAAGTGAGATTTACGGAGATATTTTCAGTTCTATTTTTCTTTTCACTGTTTTACTGAAACGTTGTAGTTGTCAGGGGCTGTTGAGTTGATGCTGGCTCGCAGTTACTATATACAGCAGAAGAAAATACAGCCCCATCCTGTGCTATCCTCACCATATCTGCTCAGCTTACATCCAATGTGACAGCTATTGTGTCAGTCTGTCTTTATGAGAGTCTTCCTCTTTTTTTTTTAGATTCTTCCTCTTTTTCATGATGTCTTTCTCCAAGGACTGGACCGTCCTGCTAACAAGCCCATCCTTACTTCTAGGGAACATTCAGGGTTCACTTTATTCAAGACAACTTTATTTGTTCTTTCAGCTGTTCCTATATATTCCGTATCCTTTGCCAGCACCACAACTCAAACAACATCAATTTTCTTCAGTCTCCTTTTTTTCTTTTAAATCATCTCCTTGCACATGCATTTAAGACAACTGAAAACATCATCGTTTGTGCCAGGCACACCTTAGTCTTCAAGGTGATATCCTTGCTCTTCAGCACTTTAACACAAAAGAGGTCCTTTCCAGCAGATTTGACCAGTACATACGTCATTGGGTTTAGTCCCTAGAAAGAGGTTCTGTTAATTCAGTGGCAACCCTTCTCTGATGGTTCAAATCTACCAGCTCCTCCTTAAGAGAATGATGAGAAATCTCCTCCCACAAAATTTACAGCCTTTGAGGCTTGCTGGCACTTGATATGTGAGTTGGTTCAGACTTAACAGGAAAGAGTTTTAAATAAGTCACTTGATTTCTTGACTGCTTGTTCCACACTCTCAGTTGTGGTTCCAAGTGAAAATGAAATCTTTGACGACTTCAGTCATTTCTTTGTTTTTAACATTGATGCTTATCGGTCTGGGTGCTGGGATCTTTGTTTATGATGAGGTGCCCTCCATCCTGAAGGCTGTAATCTCTAAGCCTCATCAGTAAATGTTTCAGGTTTTCTTCCTTTGCTGTAAGCAGCATTCTGTCATTTGAATAATACAGGTAGTAAAGTGTTAGAATAATTAAATCTTAAAATAATATACGAATACCATGCTGTTTTAAATAGCTTCCGTTTTTGCGTTTTCACTTGAATCCAAGGGCTCTTTGTTTTAGTAAATAGCGATAAAGTGACAGTCCAATTTAGTTTTCCCCCTCAATAACCAGTTTTCTCGGTGCGTTTCTGTGCCATTTGCTTGTACTGCTTCTTTTGTAATTTATGAAGTTCTTAAATATCCTTGGAGTCATTTGCAGACTCTTCTGTTACAGTGCTCTGTTTATCCTTGATTGTGCCCAGGGTGAACTTTATAGTTATAATATAGGGGGCCATCTGGTTAGACAAGCTACCTCTCTGTAGTTGTGTTTTCACAGACATTCTACCTTTGCACATTTATTCTTTCTGAATATTGTAGATTATGTTGTCACGGTCTCTTTTTATAAATTTTCTTTTTCTTTAAGGTCTCTTCTCTCCTTACAGTGCCTTTCCCCCCACAAATGGATATTTTAAACTTACCTAGTACTTTGAGAATTGGTTGCCTTCAGCCTTCCATTAGAGATTCTGCTCCTCTATCGTAACCAATCATATTTTAACTAGTTTATTAAAAGCACATACAATTATATTATTATATGCATTCTTAAAAACAAAATTTTCTGAACATTTTGAAAAATTTTCCTTCTTTTAGTGCCACAATTTGGAATGTTTTCATATCTTTGATTGCTATTGATCGTGTTTTCCATGCTGGTGTGACTTGATTTTAAAACCAGATCATTTCTGATACTAAGAAAAGCTATTGTTGTCACCCACCTCCTTCCTTGAAGTGGTTTACTTTTCTGAAATCTTATTTCTCATCATAACACATTTTCCAGTAGTTTGGTTTGGATTTCTATGCCCTAATCATACTCTGAGGGAGTTCTGGTGTCTTAGTCGTAAGAAGCTGTGCTGCCAACTCAAAGTCAGGCAGTTCAATTCCCCCATTGCTCTGTGCAGAAAGTCAGTCTTCTTTCATGTGATTTATAATCTCTGAAGATTATAAATCGTATATATATACACACACACACACACACATATAGGGATATTTTATACTACTAAATTAGTCATAGGGAATGCAGTTGCTTTGTATGTGTGTTGTGTGTGTGTGTGTGTGTGTGTGTGTGTGTGTATGAAAGAAAGAGAGAGAGACACAGAATGAGAGAGAAAGAGATAATTTAAGTTACCCTGGCAATTTTGGATGTTGTTTTTATGTGCTGTCAAGTCGCCTGTGATTTAACAGCTCTGAACCCTTTTTTATTCTGAGCCAACCTTATCACCTATGACACACCTGCCTCTGTTAACCCCAGTCACCTCATCTCATCCAAAGTCTTCCTCTCCTGTGCTGTCCCTCCACCCTCCCAAGCATGATGTCCCTCTTCAGGGACTGGTTCCTCTTTGTAACGTGCCCAAAGTATGTCAGACGGAGCTTCAGAATCCTTGACTCCAGGGAACAGACTGGTCTCACCCTCTCCAGGATGTTCTCCTAGCAGTCCACAGTATATTCAATACTGTTCTCCAACACCACAGCTCAAAGGCATCAATTCTCCTCTCCTCCCTAGTCATTGTCCAGTTATTTGTTTCAGGAATTGAGTAAGGTAGAGTTTTAGATTATTTAAATGCATGAGACACTTAATACACTAAGTTTTCTGTTTCTTAAAATCTTAAAAGAAATTGCCAGTAAAGCTAACTGTTCATTTTTGGAATTTTTCTCAGATGTAAACTTTGATAATTGTTTCTTCAATCCTCTAATTCATCTTGTAAGATTTAAATGTGTGTATGTATTACTTTTTGGTGATGTTTATATTTCCTACAAAAATGGTTCTGTTTGTTCAGATCTTCCCATTTTCTATCGCAGTGCTTTGGAAAGAATATTTTTAAAGGAGAAGAAAGCAGAATGTTTTGAGGCTGTTTCTCCCTTCTTATTCCATAGGTTGGTTGTTTTCTCTCATTATTTATAATAAAGTTATGTTGTTGTTGTTGTTGTTGTTATTATGTGCCATCAAGTCGCCTGCGACTCATAGCAACCCTATGCACAACAGCCCTAAACCCCACTCTATCCTGTGCCAGTCTCACGGTCTCTGACATGTTGTTGTTGTTATGTGCC
>NW_006399777.1:16040797-16063719 GCF_000299155.1 Elephantulus edwardii | reverse complement strand
GACTCTGGAGAACATTATGCTGAGTGAAATATCCCAGTCACAAAAGGACAAATATTACATGATCCCACTGTTGTAGAATGGGACTGTCCTTGGGGTTGGGGAGAGACTGAGTAAAATAATTTTTATTTTATACATTCTTATAAGTGATATACCACTGGTCTGTGCACTGCTGTGCAGAGGTAACTCTTGATTGCTGTGAAGCTGAACACTGTGACACTGATGTTTCAAATGTGATAATGGTCACCCATGGTGGACAGTATTTGGTGGAGCTCCCCGATTCAAACAAGCTGGGAAGCAGGAGCGGCATCCACTTCTGAAAGGGCTTATCTCCAGAAACTCTATGAAAAGTGCTCAGGCCTTTTGTTCACAGGGTCACTGTGAGTCATCTAGGACTCGATTGCACCTAACAAAAAGAACAACAACAACATTCCACATGATACATGTTGTGATTTTTAGAATCCATGTGTGTCTTGCAGTGCCTTTTCACAGCTCCATGTACAACCAGCGTATTGTCTGAGGACAGAGTTTCTGGCCACCGCCATTTACCCTCAAAGCTCAGTGTGTGGTACTCTGATATCTTCTTATTTCTCTGCTTTCAGAGGTGACCTGAGGCCCATGTGGCTTTTGTACCTTCCCTGGATGTGTATTTTCTTTTCCTTTTTTATCTTCCTGAACATGTTTAGATTTTCCACAAGTTCTTTTACGTAATATTAGTAGGACCTTCACACTTAATGCATTCAGTTGTCTGTCAGTGGCCATTAGAAGGAGATTGGGGGACAGAGGGAGAGAATGAGTCTGATGAGAAACAACACTCTTTGCCTTAAAACCTAAGGCTCTTGTGACTGAGATATTTCACTCAGCATAAAGTCCTCCAGGGTCACCCATTTTAATTAGTATTTCGTGAGTTCTTTGTTTTTCAGTGCAGCATAGTATTCCATTGTGTGAATATACCACAGCTTCTCCATCCATTCATTTGTTGATGGGCACTTAGGTTGTTTCCAACTCCTTGCTATTGTGAACAGAGCCGCAATAAACACGGGTGTGCATGTATCTGCTTGGGTGGCAGTTATGGTCTCTTTGGGGTGTATTCCCAGTAGTGGAGTTGATGGGTCAAATGGTATTTCTATTTGCAACTTTCTGAGAAAGCACCATACTGCCTTCCATACTGGTTGCACCATTTTACACTCCCACCAACAGTGAGTAACTGTTCCAATTTCTCCACAACCTCGCCAGCATTTGATGTTTGTTATTCTGTTAAATTTTGCAATTCTGCCTGGGGTGAGATGATATATCATAGTTGTTGCGATTTTCATCTCTCTTAGAGCTAGGGATTTTGAACATTTCTTCATGTGTTAGTGCCACTGTTGTAAAACAGGACTGACATCAGGGTTAGGGGGAGACTGAGAAAGATGGGATAAATAATGTATACTGCATTGAAACAGATGAGGGAGAGACTGTTTGAAAGGGATATGTGATTAGGTATTATTATCATGACAGGAGTCCAGAATGAAGGCTGCACAGTGGAGTGGACTTGAGGGGAGGGATTGTATAACAATGAAATAGTTTGTCTTTTACTTTTCAAAGAGAAGAGTGAGCTGGGGGGGAAGTTGGACAAGGAGAAAAGTGCAACAATGAATGAATGGAAATCCAAAATCTCTGTACACTTTCATGAAAATAATAATAATAAAAAAAGATAAAAACAGCCCTACGTCTCTTGTAGAGCAGCAGTTTTCTCGTCTCTTGCACTGTCGACATTCTGGGATGGATAATTCTTTTTTTGTGGCGGGTGTTCAATGCCTCAGATGTTGAGAAACCTCTCCCCACTAATGAGTAGCTCTAGTGACATAATCTGTAGTGAATGGCTCTGCTAACCCGGGGTGACATGTCTCTGGTGGTTCCAAGTCACCAGCCACTACTCTTGTTGCGATTCACGGCCTTGGAAACTCAATGGGGAGGCGCTCTGAGTCAAAGCCAAGTTGCTGGCTGTTGGTTACTGCCTTCAGTCAAGGCCACACCTCAGCAGAGGGGCAGAGCCTCCCTAGGTGAGAAGCAGAGAAGCAGAGAACAGGCTGTTTACTGTCTTTAACTCTACTTCTGCCGTAGAACACCTTTTCCAGCTTGTTACAGGTCTGCTGGCATTTTTTGGTTTGTTTTGCTTTTAGGTTTATAGTGCAAAGAGCACCCATAGGTCCATTTCACTTGTGTTTTCCAGTGCTCTGTCCATAGCTTTGTAGTTGGGGGGAATCCTCCGAGGTTCCAGCATCCAATCAGATTGTGGTTAACATAGTAACTTTGTGTTTGCACTTTTCTTTTTTATATAACTGGTGTTTGAGTGGGAGCTGGGGAACCCTGTACCAGGCATTGTTAGTCGGGTGTGGTCTTACTTTTATCCTTCTTTGTTGTGCTTTATATACTCAGACTCTTATAAAATAATCCCTGTTTCTTCAGCTAATTTGTTGAGAGATGTGTATGATGAACTCTGGTGGCCTACTGGCAAGAAGGTGCACTGCAATCCTGAAGGCATGCGGTTCTAATCCTCCTCTTGTGTGATTAACTGCCTGTGAAAACCCTCTGGAGGGTCAGCTATGATCGGTTCCGACTCGATGGTACACCACAACAATAACAATAACAACAACAGCAACAGCACATGTATGATAAGGATGGAACAGGGTTCAGATCTGTTGTTCCTTGGGTTGTTATGAGTTGTCCTTGACTCAGTGACACGTAAGAACAACATGTATGCATGTATGTGTATTGGTATTTCAGGTGACTACATCTCTGGTGAAGGCCTGTACTTTGGCAAACCTGGTGCATTAAAGTTAATCCCGGGCCACACTGCAAGATGGCCCCTGGGCAACCTTGAATATGCAGAGCTGGCTTTTCGAGCCCTCCCAACCCCTGATTTGGGCTGCATCCGTTAATGATGGCATGATAAGCTATCCTCTGGCATCCACGCCCCTCAGTTCTGCAATCAGGCAGAGACGAAGACCTCTCCGAATGCAGAGAAGTGTGACACTCCGTCGAGGTGCGGTGTGGAAACTGCCTGTCAACCCTTCGCCCAGCTCCGTCTCAGGAGACTCAGGGGAAATACAGAAACGCCTCCTCTCCAGGCTTGTTCATTTTCTTGTCACAAACTGTACAGCGGAGTGAAAACAGGGCCCCAGTGATGATCTGGTCCTAAAAATGCAACTTCGACGTCTTCTCTTTCAATTCCAAAGAGGGTGACATTCCACCTCATCTGCCAGGTTTTCTATCTTTGTGACATTTCCTCTGTGGGGCTCAGAAGGGTGTCCACACTGCTAGAATTTAAGTTCGTTCCCAGCCGGAGAAGGGTCCCAGTGTCAGGGGGCTTTCTGTCCAAAACCAGAGGCTCTCCCACCCACTCTCTCACACCAGGGGTTATCAAGAACCCTTTACTGCATCTGGTTGGGGAGGGGGTGATTTGGGAGAATGATGTCTTTTCAATTTTTGAGTCATCTCTCATTTTTATCAACATGATAGTCAATTGTCACCGAAAGATGTGACAATATGTGTCATTGCCTGGCTCACCTCTCCTACCCCCCATCATTTTTACTGCTTCTTAGATTTACTTGCAGCTGTTCAATCATATGGTTACAATGCTATATGCGGA
Source organism: Elephantulus edwardii (assembly GCF_000299155.1). Lineage (NCBI taxonomy): Eukaryota > Metazoa > Chordata > Mammalia > Macroscelidea > Macroscelididae > Elephantulus > Elephantulus edwardii. The sequence continues at coordinate 16,060,088 of NW_006399777.1, read as the reverse complement.
ATCAACCTCCACATTGTCCTTTTTTAACCTCGCCTGAATATTGTTGTTGCTATGTGCTGTCAACTAAGGGTCATAGGGACCCAATGAACAATGGATGTGAACCCTACTCTATCCTGTGCTGTCCTAACACACGCTAGATCTCACCTGTTATAGTCACTATGTCAGTCCATCTTGTTGAGGGTCTTTCTTTCTTATGCTGGGAGGAAGGAGATCCCAGCAGAAGAATGGAGTATGTCAAGAAAAAGATGAGATAGCATCTAACCATCAAAAGTGTTTGGAAAATAATATTGAGAAATTCAGTTGAGTTTTTGGGCAACATTTATGGCGATCAGCTTTTAATGGAAAGATTGCTGGTTTGAACCTTCTGCAAGGACTAGTCCTTCCTTACAAGTTGCATAAAATATGTGAGATAGAGCTTCACCAACTTTGGTTTCACTCTCTCCAGGACAGACCTGTTTGTTCAAGAACCACCAGAGAGGCTGGCTACAGAAAAGCTCCCTACAGAAAAGATTTTACCTCTCTTTGTGTTCTTTCTCTTTCTCTTGTTTTGCTAACCTTTCTCTGTCATAAATCAGCAATGTTTTGGTTTTATGTGCATGATTCTTTTCAATATCTATATATCCGTCAGAGAGCTGGGTGGTATATTGCGCGTTAAGTGTTCTACTCTGAACCGGCGTCAGCAGTTTGAATCTGCCAGCTGTTCCATGGGAGAAAGATGAGCAGTCTCATCTCAAAGATTTACTGGCTCACAAGCTCCATGAAGGGTCACCATGTGTCAGAAGCTGTTGGAAGGCAGTAAGGTTTTCATTTTAGTCTGTGTCTGTTAGTGGAAGCTTATATTTTGCTATCAGGCACAATGAAGTTTCAGCAGAGCGTTTAGATTAAGACTCAAACAACAGTTGTTGCTTCAGAACCGACTCGCAGCTGACTCTCCAGCAGGTTGTATGAGGCCGTAAATTGCCTGGGAGGAGACTGTGCAGAGTTTTTTTTTCTCAGAGACACCGGTGGGTTCAAATTGCCAGGGAGGGCAGACTGTAAGCAACTTCCTGCAGAAGAGACTTGAAAATCTACTTCCCCAAACCAGTCATTGAAAACCATGGGGATCACAATTCTTTCATCTCATTGTGCATGGAGTTCATGTGAGTCAAGGAGCCAATTCAACAGCTCCCAACAGCCAGCATCATAATAGCATATATCTGTAATTGTGTTGTTATGTGCCATTGAGTCAACCGTGACTCATAGCAACTCTATGCACAATAGCTCTTAACCTCACGCTATCCTGAACTAGTCTCACTGCCTCTGACACATCTACCTCCACTGTTCCAATTACTGTGTCACTACATCTCATCTGAGATCTTCATCTCCTGAGCTGTCCCTCAACCCTTCTGAGCATGATGTCCTTCTCCAAAGACTGATCCCCCCTGGCCACTTGCCCAGAGTATGTAGACAGAGAGCTTCAAAATCCTAGCCTCCAAGGAGCAGCTTCGTTTCACCTTGTCCAGGACAGATGTGTCTGTTCTCTTGATAGTCCATGGTATGTTCAATACTCTTCTCCCAACACCACAACTCAAAGACGTCAGTTCTTCTGCCATCATTAGTCACTGTCCTGCTCTCTTATGCATAGCAAGTAATTGCCAAGACCATGGCCTGAATCAGGCACACCTTAGTCTCCAGATGGACATCATTGCTCTTTAGTGCTCTGGAGAGGTCCCTGAGAGCAGATTTTCATCATGCAATTTGTCTTTTGATTTTCCGACTTCTGGTGTCCAGATTGTTGCTTGTGGGACTGAGCAGGCTGAAATTATTAACAACCTCAGTCTCTTCTCTGTCTATCATGGTGCTGCCTGTTGCCCCAGTGATGAAAATCTTTGTTTTCTTGATGTTGAATTTCAAACCATATTGAAGACTTCAGTCCCTGACCTTCTGTAGCAAACACTTCAGTTTGAGGTCCTCCTCAGTTTCAACAAGCAGCATTGTATCATCTGCATAATGCAGGTTAAATAGATGGTATTATTTTGTTTGTACAAAACTCTTTGGCTGGGTCCATAAAGATATTTTCACTATTATGAATATGCAACGGTTTTTCCAAGGCGGAATCAAGTGGTGGTTCTTTTCTTTCCGGTGTACTTTTTAGTAACATTGGAGATGAATTCTTTCCCCCATTTCATCATTTCTTTCCGTATTCTGATATTCAGTGTAGTGATGTGGAGATGCTCTTAAGTCAGTTTTTGCCTAATAAAGACCTCGTGTGACAGAGTAGAAAGGGCCCCGGGGGTTCTAGGCTGCAATCTTGACAGAAGCAGATGTCTACAATCTTCCTTGCTCATTCCTCAGTCCATGAGTTGCTCGGTAGGTTCAAACCAGCAACCTTTCAGTCAGCAGTGGAGCACTTCCCTTGCAGGAGCCATACGTATACCCCAGAAACTCAATCCAACCTCCCGATATTATTTTCCTCTCCAATACTCCACTTCTGTAAATAGCTTGTCTCCGAAAACCCTACGAACCTGGAGAAGGATGAAAGTCACACAAGTGTTGAGGACTTTAATCTATAAGGTCGCTGTGAGTCGCCTACGAGTCGATGGCACTTGACAATATACATGCCACTTGGCCTAGTGGACAGAAAGTGATGCGACCAAGCCAAAAGTGGGTGACTCTAATCCGCAGCCCTCAGGCCTGTTTTTCATTGTTTTGGTTCAAACATTCTTCTAGGTCATATAGCCCTGGTATGTCCACTTGCTGTACAGAGGTAACTCGTGGTTGCTGTGAAGTTGAACACTGTGACACTGATGTGTCAAATGTGATAATGGTTACCCATGGCAGACAGTGTTTGGTGGAGCTCCCTGATTAAAACAAGCTTGGAAGGAGGAGTGGCATCCACTTCCGTAATAGCTTGCCTCTGGAAACCCTATGAACCTGGAGAGAGGATGAAAGGCACGCTAGTGTTGAAGACTTTAATCTATAAGATCGCTGTGAGTCGCCTACCACTCAACGGCACTTAACAACAACAACAACAACAGTAAGTACTATTTTCCACGTGCTTATCTCAACTCTTTCTTGATATTCTCCATTCTCATGCTGGAATCTCCTTCCTCTCCTTTTCTTGGTGCCTACTTAACATCTTGGGAGTTTTCTGGTCCACTTGCTTCCAGTCATCCATCTGTTTCCTGAGTCTTAACATTGTCATCTTTCTTGTTTCACCCCCACTGTTAGCTTGAGTGCATTCTTCAGGAGTTTTCTAAAAATGTGTGCTTGTGAGATAAATGCTTTGTATTCTAGCGTGTCTCTAAAAGGTCATATTCAGACAGGTGTGCTGCGTGGCAAATGTGATTAATGCGCTGAGTTGTGCAGTTAAGATTGGTTGAAACAGCATATTTTTTTGTGATATTTTACCACAATATTTTTTCCCCTTTAAAAAGGTCATTATTCCAACCTTGTGTTTGATTCATTGGCTGGTTAGAGATTTTCACTTGGGAATCATTCGTCTTCCCAAATTCTGAAGATGTCGCCCCTGGCTCCTCTGTATTTGTCAGGACAACTGTTGGGGTGTCCAATGATGATCGGACTTTCTTTACCTTGTGTTTCTCTTACTTTTGTTCTTTTAGAGAACGCAACTTCTCCTGGCTGCTGTTGTTGTTGTTAGGTGCTTGTGAGTCGACTATGACTCACAGAGACCCAAACTACAGCCGACCTGAACCCTCTCCTCCCCTGTGTCATCTCATAATCTCTGACACTCTAGAGCCCATTGCTGCAGTCACCACGTCAATCCGTCTCATTGGGGGGTCTTCCTCTCCTTCACTGACCCTCCATCTTTCCAAGCATGATGTCCCTCTCCAAGGAATGGCCTCACCTTGCTATGTGTCCAGAGTATGAAAGATGAAGCTTCACCATCTTTTCCTCCAAGGAACACTCTGGCTGCACTTTTTCTGTCCTTAAACCCCCAACCCTCACTGCTGCAGGGTTGGTTAGAGTCACAGTGACCCTTCATTGGGTCTCCCACGCTGGCAGTCTTTATACAAGACTGAACATCCTTCTCCCTCAGAGCAACTGGTACAGTCAAACTGCCTTTTGTTCTTACTAGCAGTCAAACCCATCAGGCAGCATGTCTGCGTTCCTTTTTCTTGTGTTTAGCATTCTTAGATTTTATGATTGTAGTCATGAGAACATTCCCTGCATCCCTTTCTGGATAGTTCATTCTCTTGGTGATCTCTCGCCTTTGTTCTGACAGGATTTGCCCTGGCGCTGCTTTGATTATTTCTGCCTTTTGATTTAATCAATTATCTTTTTTTTTTTTTTTACAATATACCATGGACTGCTAAGAGAACAAACAGGTTCGTCCTGGAGAGGGTGAAGCCGGGCTGCTCCTTGGAGGCAAGGATTCTGAAGCTTCGTCTGACTTATTTTGGACATATTCCAAGGAAGGACTGGTCCTTGGAGAGGGACATCATGTTTGGGAGAGTGGAGGGATGGCGCAGGAGAGGAAGACCCTCGATGAGATGGATCCACTCTGTGACTGGAGTGGTGGGAGTGTGCGTATTGGAGACGGTGAGGTTGGCACAGGATAGAGCAGGGTTTAGGGCGCTTGTACATATGGTCACTATGAGTCGCAAGCAACTCGATGGCACATAGCAACAACAAGGTGGATCCTCGTTGCCCTTCCACCTCACTCCTACCTTTCTTTCCCTTCTCTGATATTTTTCATTTTTCTTCCTGATGGTTGATTTTCTCAGCTCAATCATCCAGACAGTTGTCTGAATTCTTGGGTAGGTTTATTTTGACATATTGTGTTACTCTTTAAGACTTATTTCTTCTCTAAATCGCCTGTTCTTTTTTCTTGAGTGTGCTACCCTGTCATCTTTTTGAGGATATTTATTTGAACAGTGTGGTTGTGGTTTTGTGCCCCTGAGGTGGAGCTGACCCATAGCTGACCCTCCAGTGGGTTTTCAGAGGCAGCTCATCGCACCAGAGGAGACTGCCGATCTTTCTCCTGTGGAACAGCGGGTGGATTCAAACTGCAAACCTCTGGGTTGCTGGTACAACTCCTTACCACTAGGCCACCTGGGCTCCCTATTTGTACATTACGTCCAAATCTGTTGCCATCAAGTCAGTTCTGACTCAATTGTGGCCCAGTCAGACAGAGTGGAACCTTGAATTTTTTCAAGGGTATAATCTTACTAGACAGAGCTCTGGTGGTCTAGTGGCAAGAAGCTGTGCTGCAATCCCAAGACATGTGGTTCAAATCCCACCAGCTGCCCTGTGGAAGAAGGCTGGGCAATCTCCTCTCATATGATTGACTGCCTCTGAAAACCCACCAGAAGGTCAGCTGTGGATCAGTTCTGACTTGATGGTACACAATGACAACAACAACAACAACGTTACTGTTGTTGTTGTTGTTAAGTACTGTTGGGTCGCAGACGACTCATAGTGACCCTGTGAATGAAAGTCCTCAACATTTGTGTGACTTTCATCCTCTCTCCAGGTTCATAGGGTTTCTGGAGGTAAACTATTACGGAAGTCAATGCCACTCCTGCTTCCAAGCTTGTTTTAATCGGGGAGCAGATATAACATCTTTCTCCCTACAGGGTGCCTGCCAAATTTGAACCACTGAGACTTCAAATAGCAGCCAAGTACTTGCACTGTTGCAACATAGATGCCTCCTTCAGTTACCTGCTTTCCCTTTGTTTCTTCTGGACCCCCTTCCTGTCTGTAGGGTTTGAAATCTACTGCAGGCTTAACTGCCTTGTCTGCATCGCAGGTCACCTGCACTTACACTGATGTGAGTCCCTAAGGAACGGTCAGAGGCCCTACGTGAGTAGCAGAGACTTGTTGATGAATGGATACCTTTGTTGCAGGGTCAGATGGCAAGATGACCTGTTCACGGCAGTTCTTGTCTATTATCCGGATGTCTTTCCTCACTGCCCCACCAGTACCTCAAGAGACTATTTCTTCTGTCACCTGACATTTTATTTGTGTTTGTTTAAGGTCGAGGCATCTTCTGCCTGCAAACCTCAGTCCCTGCCCTCCCAGAACTGCGCCTATGAAAAGTTCCAGTGACAGAGCACCTTGTGGCCTGTTGGTGGCCACTTCTGAGTTCTGGGATCGTGGCCATTATTCACAGTCATTGCCCACCCCTTCCTCCAGAAATGCGTGCACACGTGTCATCAGCAGATGTGTTGAGTCCTTTCCAATGATCTCAGTCCACAGAATGTACCTTTGATGTTCCTTCCTATCCTTTCAGTAGAAAGAAGCAGAAACATACCTGAGTCAGAGATTTGATTGTTGTTAGCAGCGGTGGGGCAAAGTGCCTTTGTTAGTGTGTAACGTCTGAAGACCGTGATTAGCAGAATGAGACAGAGAGAATAACTTGATGTGGTCACCAAGAGGCCACGGAGCTGATGGGTTTGAGTGCAGGACTCAGTTAATATTGGGGTACGGTTTTGTGGGATGATTTCTTTCCTGCCGTGGCAAAGGCAGGCCAGTGTTTGCCTCCTGTGAAAATTCCCCTCCTCTTGAGCGTCCATGTCTGTTCCTTATTCCAGCCCCAGGAGGCCCGAGAATCAGCTCTCAGCCTAGTTCTATCCCTGATACCCTCGGCCTCAATGCTCCTGGCAATAAAATGGGGAGAATATTGTCAGCCTCAGGGCAAAGGACACAGTGGCTCAGTAATACCTGCTCCCTCAAAGGTTTAAACCTATCAGGGCTCTGCTTCCATAGAAATGACAGCCTTCTGGGGTAATTCTATTGTCTTATAGTAGGGGCTCTCTGAGTGGGGACTCTTGCAAAAAGTCACCATGCTGGGAAAGGGAAAGGATCAGAGAAAGAGAGAAGACCCTCAACATAATTGACTGATTATATAACAATGAGCCCAAACACCTCTGAAGTGCTGAGGCTGGTGGTGGAGAGAGCGAGGTTGTGATCCATTTTTCATATGGTCGCTGGGAGTTGAGGTTCTGATCCGTTGATCACAGGGTCACTAGGAGTCGAGGTTCTGATCCGTTGTTCAGAGGATCGCTGGGAGTCGAGGTTCTGATCCGTTGTTCAGAGGATCGCTGGGAGTTGCGGTTCTGATCTATTGTTCAGAGGGTCGCTGGGAGTCGTAGTTTCCTGCTCAGTGTGTAACAAGAACAATAACGTGACTTGGGGTAAACTGGCTGGCAATGGAGTTGGGTTTTGTTTTCATCTGAACCAGTGGCCGCGTGTGAAGTAGCATTGGGAGACTCGAGGAAAAGCAGCACTTTTCATTGAGAATCCACTGAACCCAATGACAGTCTTTGCAGTTCCACATGTGTAAATCTTCGTGTAATGTTTGCAGTGTCTTCCCAAGAAAACAAAACATGTCTTCTAGCCGTGAAAAAAAAAATCCTTCATGCTTTTAGCTGCAAAATGAAAGGCTGGTGGGTTAACATTTACCTCCGGGCACCTCGGAAGAAAGGTCTGGTTATCTATTTAATAAAAAGATCAGCCATTCTCGTCAAAATCAGGGCAGCTCCTGTCATCATGCGGTGAAAAGAAATGCCTTTCTCATATATCCTCCAGCAAGCATCTCTCAGAACGTAATAAATGGGGGAATTCTATTTCACCACAATGAGATTGAAAATATGCCAAACTAGTTGCTAAATAGGATTTTTTGTCATTACTGGGATATCCTTATTTTATATTACTAGATTGACTATTTTAAATGGGAGGAGGGTTTTTTTACAGTTTTTAAAATTGTGATTTTGACGGATGTTTCTAGAAAAGTTATATTTTCCTCTCTACCCCCACTTCAATTTCACTTTTAAAAAAATTACTCATTCATTGTTGCATAATTTCCTCCTTCCCTTCCTCCGATCCCTCCTGGAGAAAGCATTCTATAAATGAGAAGGTCATCTGCTCCGAAGCTGTGAGCTGCTTGTGACCTGAGAGATGGGACACTTTCCAAGATGCAGAAAATGAGCCATTGGTTGTACAGAATATTCTGGATAAAAGAAGCAGATATCTTAAAATCTATTGCAATATGTGTTTAAAAATTAGACATGTTCTAGGAAAAGGAAAAACAAAACAAAACAAACAACAGAACACCCAGCCATTGAAAACCCTCTGGATGAAGTTCCTCTCTTAACACACAAGAGGTCGTCATTACCTGGAGTTGTCTAGATGGCAATTGGCAAGCAGGCCAGAGCCATTGTTACCATTGTTAGGGCCCGCGGGGTCGAGTACAACGCATAGTGATCCCGTGAACGGATCTGAACCTTCTTCTGTGCTGTGCCATTTCATCATCTCGGACTCACTTGTGTCCACTGCTGCAGTCACTCCGTTTGAGTCAATCCAATTGAGGATCTTTTTCTCCTTCACCAACCCTCTACCTTTCCAAGCATTATCGGCCTTTCCAAGGAATAGCCTCTCCCAGCAACATGCCCACCCGTGGCCTGGCCCACCTACTGAACCAAGCAGGGGCTGGAATGACTCGGAAATCCTCTTTGTGGAGGGAGACTTTGGAGCTCTGGTGAACTAGTGATAGGAAGCTGAGCTACAGTCTGAAACACACAGTTCAAATCCACGAGCTGTCCCACAAGAGAAGGACGGGCAGTCTCCTCCCATGCAGTTTACTGCTTCTGAAAATCTTCTGGAGGGTCGGCTATGGGTCGGTTCTGACTTGATGGCACACAACACACTCACAAAGAGACACAGACAGACACACACACACACACATACACACCCCCAACATGTCCAAAGTATGAGAGATGATGCTTTGCCATCCTGGCCTCAGGAAGCACTCTGGCTACACCTTCTCCAAGACATTTCTGCTTGTTATTTTGGCAATCCATGGGATAGTCAACGCTCTTCTCCAATACCACAACATAAGCGCATCAGTTATTTTTCTGTCATTTTTAAACATCGTCCAGCTCTCAAATGAATTGAAAAGACTATGGTCTAAGTTAGGGACCAGCTCTCAAATGAATTGAAAAGACTATGGTCTAAGTTAGGGACACCTTCGTCTTCAAAGTGATATCGTGACTTTTCAGTATTTTGGAGAGGTCCTGACTGCAGACTTTTCAAAATCAATAATTTGCTGATCTCCTGGCTGCTGGTACCAAGGTGGTTGATTATGGATCCAAGTTAGATGAAATTGTTGAGAGTTTTAATCTTTTTTTCATCTACCATATTATTTCCTGTTGGCCCAGGGATAAGGACCTTTGTTTTGGGGTGTGGAGCTGTAATCCATATTAAAGGTTGTAGTCTTCAGTCTTTTGCAAACAGTATTTCAGGTCCTCCTCACTTTCAGCAAGGAAAGTTGTGTCATCAGCATAACAGTGTATTTATATTTTTTCTTTTTTCTATAAATAAAATTTTTCACTCTAATTGTGATTTTAACAAAAGTTTACAGAAAAGTTAGATTTTGATTCATCATTATTGCATATTTTACCCCCTCCCCAAGATGACTTTTAAAATTTTTTTAAAATTAATTTTAATGGAAGTTTACAGAAACTTTGGATTTCTGTTTATTCATTGTTGCACTTTTCTCCCTGCCCACCCCTCCCCCACAATTCACTCTTTGAAAAGTAAAAGACAAATTCTTTCTTTGTTATACAATCCTTCCCCTCAAGTCCACTCCACTATGCTGCCCTCATTCTGGACTTAAAAAAAAAATTATACAAGTTTATTCACAAAATTTGAATACATTGTTTTCAAGAACAGATTCTTCCATAACATAGTTTATGAATGAGTCTTCCTGTGATCTGGAGGCCACATTCTTTTTAATGCTGTTGTTGTTGTTAGGTGCTGTTGAGTCGAGTGTGACCCGTAGAGACCTATAAACAACAGATCTGAACCCCATCCTATCCTGTGCCGTCCTCACTATTTCTGACACACCAGCGCCCATTGCAGCAGTCATGGTGTCAAACCATTTGGTTGAGGGTCTTCTGTTCTTTCTCTGGCCCTGCACCTTTCTGAGCACGATGTCCCTCTCTAAGGAACAGCCTCTCCTAGAACCATGCCCAAAGTATATAAGATGAAGCTTTATCATCTTTGCCTCTAAGGAACACTCTGACTGCACTTTCACCAAAATGTATTTGTTTGTTCTTTTAGCAGTCCCTGGGATGTTCAGCACTCGTCTCCATCATTACAGTTCAAAGGCACCAATTCTTCTGTCATGATTATTCAATCAGGATTCTTTTTCTTAGAGTCCAACATCTCAAATGATTTACTTAGCATACAGTTTTAATAGGTGTGGAGAAAGGATACAATCCTGACGCATACCTTTCCTAATTTTAAACCATGTAGTGTTCCCTTATGCTGTTCACACAACAGCTTCTTGGTCTAGGTATAGATTTCTCAAGAGCACATTAAGTGTCTGAGATCTGAGATTCTCATTCTTCTCGATGTTTGACATAATTTGTTATGATCCACAGAGTCAAATGCCTTTACATGTCAAGAAAATAAAAATAGATAGACATTCTTCTGGTATTCTCTGCTCTCAGCTGGGATCTGTATAACATCAGTCACAATATCCCTGGTAATGGCCTTAAAATGATATTCCAAGAGCCACAGTTGTTGTTATGTGCTGCCAAGGTGGAAATGACCCATAGTTGACACCCCAGAGGTGGTAAATCAAACAAAAGGGAATTACCCATCCTTCTCCCACAGACCTTACAAAATGAGAAACTACATTTACTGAATACATTGTTTCCAAATAGATTGAGATATATCAACTGTGTTTCCTATTGCATCAGGAAGGATTCTGTCCAAAACCTCGGATACCCTGCCGAACCCCTGAGTGCTTTGTAATGTATCACAGATTCGGAAAATTTTGTGCCTGAGGGACTTGAAAGATCCGAGAAAAGCACCCTCCCCTCGTAAGATGCTCTGTGGATCAGTGCTGCGTGCACTCCCTCACGCCATTAGTGTCAACCTTCGTCAATATTTAAACATTCATTATTCAGAATTTCATTTCTCGCCTCTTCTTAGTTATTTATTTGTTTATTTTAACTTGGAGAAGGAAAGAAAAACAGGGTGGGGGGGAACCCAGCCAGGCTAGCAACTGTGTGCTGTATTTTATGGCTGGAATGAAATGAGCTGCTTCAAAGCCATGGTGCTGATTTAGTAGATAAATATATATTTGGGCATTTGGGGGACTTTTAATGTATATGATTTACCCGAGAAATTGCAGCATCTTTCAGAAGCCACTATGCAAAGGTATATTGACTCAATCTCAGCTGTATGGTTATGTCTGATGAATCAGCCTGCGTCCCTCAGACCTTCATGGTTCAGTGGAGAGAAAATACGCCTGGCTCAGGAGGGCAGGGGGCAGGGGTCCCGAGAGGGGCAGCCATGTATGCCCGGAGGAGCCGGGGAGGCTTCTGGGTAGCCCAGGATCTCTGTAGACAGGGCTGTGAGGGCTCCTGCTCTGGGTTCTTGCCTGCACACCTCTAAACTGGCTCACACAGTCCATGAGACAAGGTCTGCCCTGTCCACAGGAGAAATGTGAGGCAGCAGACCTTGTCAGAAACTGGGCCTGTGGACTGTGAGTGGACAATCAAAAAACCTTACTGTTACTTACTGCTCAGTTAAGATTCGGAACCCCTCACAGCCAGAGTGACTCCGGGCAGGCCTGCCATGAGATTTGGTCCAGTGGCCACTCTGCCAGAGCGGCTTATGTGGGTCTGGGCAGTGGACACTTTTCAAGATCCCCTGAGGGGAGACTGTGATATGCATGCAGAATGCGGATGCAGGCCCAGCCTGGTAAGTGTGCTCGTCTCATCAGCATTGCTGGAGGGCCTTTCACAACCCCTTTGGAAGTGGACCCTACAGAATAGACTGAGCCAGTAGGATGATGACAGGGAGTGTGCGTGCGGCAGCAGAGGAAGGGAAGCGTCTGTGGATGTGAGGCCGAGGTGAAGACCAAGTGCCTACCTAATAACCTAGTCCAGATCATAATCCGAAGGGTACTCTGGCCTCTCCGCTCTTGTGCACCTCCCACGCTTTGTCTGCTTTGCCTCCCTGAGGTTCATCTTCTAGACGCATCAGAATTTCGATTCACGAGGCTCTGCCCACCTGGGGTGGGCATGCTGTCTCTCTTTCTATATCTGTGTATCTCTCTCTCCTTGCCGACCAACACAGCAGCTGATGTCCACCTCTGCTGGGGCAGTATGGGGATTCCATTGCCCAGGGGTCTCCATCCACTGCCCTCTCCCACTGAGAAGAACTGACTTCTTTCCCCGCAGAGCTGAGGTTTTGTTCTCCAGAAGGGAAAGTAGAATTGCATGAAGCAAAAAAGTCAGTCTTTGTGATAGTTCTGTACAATGGTAAATGAAGTTGAGGAGAAGTAAATTGCCTTTAATCTCTTATTCTTCAAGTGCATTGTGAGGAGCACTTTCACAGGTAATTAGAAAGCTTGGAATCCAGGAGGTACATAGATTCTGGCTCAGGACCTCCTGCTCGCCAGGTCAGACCCTCTCGTGCTCCCGTTGCTGGAGAGATGAGGCTGATTGAAGGTTGCAGTCTATTGGCCTCAAAGTACCATTTCAGCATCTTATGCTACTGCAGACATCCTTGTTGAATGTCATATGACTTATGGACTTTCCCAGATACATATGATAAGAGGTCAGGTCAGTGTAGAGGTCTGTCTGTAACATACCAGCATTCTATTGTGTCACCAGAAAGCAAATCAGTCCTTAGGGAAGTTGGCCCTTAAGACTCGCCAAAGTATCCTGTTTGGAGGAATACACAGAGCTGAGAAAAGGAAGTGCAAGGAAATCATTTTAGGAGCTAAGAGTCATTGATCTGTCTCCTAAATCTTCCTTCCCTCAATCAGTCCACCCATTTGTCCATGCATTCACTGACCTCCCACACACATATCCACTGAAGACCTTCCAGTGGCTGCCAGGTTCTGGAATAAATGTTGAGGACACAGGACTTGAAAAAACACAAGAAGGGTCCAGCTATTGGGATGAAGTGCCTGAAGACACATGCTTTGTACAGAATGGCATTAATTATGTACATAAAGGAAAACGTGACTGTTGTTTGCATGAGTGTGGCTTCTAGCTTCCCATCTGAGGACAATATGTGAGGGGGGATGTCAATATCATGGAGATCAAATCCATCTTATGGAAGGAGAAACCGAGGCGCATAGAGGCTCGACGACTTGCCTGTATCCAGGTACAGCATCCATTTGTCAATGCTACTTTCCCTGTACTGTCATTATTGTTGTTGAGTGCCATAGATATTGTTGTGTGCTATGAAGTTGGAACCAACCCATAGCTGACCCAACAGCAGGTTTTCTGAGGCAGTTAATCATATGGGAGGAGACTGCCCATTCTTCTCCCATAGGACAGCTAGCTGGTGGATTTGAAGTATGTCAGATGAAGCTTCAGAATCCTTGACTCCAAGGAGCATTCTGGCTTCACCCTCTCCAGGACAAACATGTTTGTTCTCCTAGCAGCCCATGGTATATTCAACACTCTTCTCCAGCACCACAGCTCAAAGGCATCACTTCTCTTTCTATCATCCCTAGTCACTGTCCAGCTCTCCGATAGATAGCACGTAATTGCAAAGACTATAGCTCGGATCAAGTGCACCTTATTTTCCAGCCTGATGTCATTGCACTTTAGTACTCTTGAGAGGTCACTCACAGCTGACTTTCCCAATGTAATTCGTCTCCTGATTTCCTGGCTGCTGGTACCAAGAGCATTGACTGTGGAACCAAATAAACTAAACCTGTTAACTATCTCAATCTCTTCCCCATTCGTACTGATGCTGCCAATTGGCCCAGTGGTGACAATCTTTGTTTTCTTGATGTTGAGCTTCAATAGTGACCCTTTTTAACAACAGATCTGAACCCTGTGCTATCTGACGCCATTCTCATCATTTCGGACACACTTGAGCCCCTAGCTGCTGTCACTGTATCCGTCTATCTCATTGAGGGTCAGAAAGCGTCACCACTGGACCGATAAGCAGCATCATAATAGATGAAGAAAAGATTGACATTATCATTGATTTCATGTTACTTGGATCCACAGTCAACACCCTTGATACCAGCAGTCAGGAGATAAGGGGACATAGTACATTGGGCAAGCCCACTTTCCGAAGTATTGAGGAGCAATGATGTTGGATTGAAGACCAAGGTGCACTATATTCAGAAAGTACTGGTAGCAAAGAAATGAGTGAGACAGCTAAAATCCTGCAGGGTATCCCAGGCCCACTTTGAATAATGGTTTCATTACCTATTAAACCATCAGATATAATACTGAAATATAGATTTCCTGAGACTAAGGTGTGTCTGATACAGGCCATGGTCTTCACAATCACTTGTTTTGCATCAGCAAATTGGACAATGACTAGGGAGGATTGAAAGAGAATTGATGCCTTTGAGCTGTGGTGCTGGAGAAGAGTATTGTATGTACCATGGACTGCTAAGAAAACAAACAGATTCATCCTGGAGAGGGTTAAACCGGGCTGCTCCTTGGAGGCAAGGATTCTGAGGCTTCGTCTGACATACTTTGGTCATGTTGCAAGGAGGGACCAGTCCTTGGAGAGGGACATCATGCTTGGGACGGTGGAGGGACTATGCAGGAGGGGAAGGCCCTCTATGAGGTGGATTGATTCATTGACTGGGGTAATTAGGATGAGTGTGTCGGAGACAGTAAGATTGGCACAGGACAGAGCAGGGTTTAGGGCTGTTGTACATAGGGTTGCCATGAGTCGCAAGCGACTCGATGGCACTTAACAACAACAACAACAACATTGTCTAAAGTTCCAGGTTGGTGGATTCAAACTATTGACCATTCAGTTACTAGCACATTACATTATGCACTGTGCCATCAAGGCTTTCTCAAGGACGGTGTGTTCTCCTTAGACCTGTCTGACTTGAGCATGGGAGCACAGACAGAGATACCGGCTTTGTGCACGGGAAGGCTGTTGCTCCAGGGCTGTGCACGCTCCCATCCGCAGGCACAAAATGTGTGAATGGATGTCAAAAGATAGAGAAGGGGCTGCCCTGGAGGATATTTAGCCCAGTGAGAGTCTGAAACCATGGCTAGCCTGGGTTTAGCGAACCATGTCACAGTCTTGGGCAGGTCTTAGCTCTGTCCAGCCTCAGAGATAATGCACATCAAAGCTCTTTGTAGACGACAAAGTACTCTATATTCGTGCGGCATTATTCTCAACAGCATGACAAGAAGGAGGAGGAGATAGGGGAAGTGGACAGAGAGAAATCCGTCTGAATCCTCCTGATAACAATTTTACATCTCTAATTCCTTCCTCTCCTTCCTGCATAGGAATTTCATGGGGATTAGCGATTGTCCAGCTGCAGAGGGCTTGACGCCCCTGAGGAGCAGCTCAGCGGGCACCTTGTGTAAAGAATCTCCTCAAAGGGGATTTTCTTTTGTGAACACAGATTCCTTACTGGTAAGGGATGGTATTTCCATTCCCTGGGGCCCCTTCTTGGGGTGCTGTGAACTGTAAATGCCATTCAGTGTCTCTGAACTTGAGCTGGTTGAGGAGGGATGTAAATGAGTTGTTTCACACCTCAACCCCTACTCAAAACTCAATTAACAAGATAAACAAGGGTTCATTGGTGGCTTTGCTCACTAATATGTAATGAACAACTCTCTTTTTTTTTCTCCTCACCATATCCAAGGCCAGTAGGTCTGTCAACACTATAGCACCTTCCTACAGAATCAAATCCCATCCTCCTTCTCCTCCTCCTTCCTCCTCCTCCACCTCTTCTTCCTCCTCCTCCAGGTCTTCCTCATCATCTTCCTCCTCCTCCTCTTCATCATCATCTCATTGCTGTTTTGTTAGAAGCTGCCCCTCCATTGGGTTTCCGAGAGGCTGTAAATCACATGGGAGGAGATTGCCCATCTTTCTCCCAGGGAACTGCTGGAAAATTCAAAGAGGTGGAGACACTGACTTTGGGTTAGCTGGGCAAGTCCCTTACTTAGCATTATGTGACTAGAGCGATGTTACACAATCACAGCCAGTTTTTCAATTTACAGTCCCTGATGGGGTCAGAAGATCAAGTAAGCATAGCACAGGCTTGCTTGTGCTTACTGACTTATCTATACCATGGGTTTCACCTCATAGCGACCCTAAGGACAATAGATCTGAACCTTGACTTCTCTCGTGCCTTCCCACCATCTCCAATATACTTGAATCTGTTGTCTTGTGCTGATCCGTCTTATTGAGAGTCTTTTTCTCTTTCACTGACCTTCCAACTTTCAGAGCATGGTATCTTTTTTCCAAAGAATAGCCACTCCTGAAAACATGCCCAAAGTATGGGAGATGAAGCTTTATCATCTTTGCTTGAAAGGAGCACTCTGGCTGCACTTTCTCCAAGCTACTTCGGTTTGTTCTTTTAGGCAGTCCATGGGATGTTCAGTGCTCTTCTCCAACACCACAAGCTGAAAGGCATTGAATCTTCTGTCACCCTATTCATCTCCCAGCTTTCGAATGTATCAGAAGTCATTGTGAAGACCATGATTTGGATCAGGCAGACTCGAGTCTTTAATTTAACTTCATTTCTGTTTAATACTTTGTCCTTGTTGGTAGATTTTCCTAATGTGTTATGTTCTTTAAATTCTGGACCACTAGTACCGAGGATGTTCATGGTGGATCCAAAGTAATATCATTGACAACTTCCGTCTTTTCTCCATCTGTCATGAAATTGCTTGTTTGTCCAGTGGTGGGGATTTTTGTTACCCTGATGGTGAGATGTAATCCATAGAGAAGGCTGTCGTTTTGTACAAATAACTCATGCTCCCTTCCTTACTGGGCAAACCACTGCTACATAAGCCACAATAGAACAGTCCCCAGGTACCTTCTGGAGTCTACTTTCTGGGCCCACAAACCCAGGGATGTTGAAAATCATGCCATGCAGCAGAACTTTCTGTGCCCCTGGAAACGTGAGAACTAATGCTGGGGTTCATTGCCTTTGTTAGAATTCCTTCCCAGAATGAGGCTTCTCAAATTCAAGTCTCACGATTAATTTTGCATAACAAATCTCAGAGCTTAATCCTCCCCTCATAGCCTTGAGCAGGGCCCACCCTTCTGGGCTGAAAAAGGAAGCCTGTGCCTCCCAGTCTGATGAGCAGGGGGAATGGGGGGATTTAGAGCCCAGCTTCTGAGACCCTGAGGGTAGGATTACAAGCTAAACTACAGGAAGGCCCCGGTGCATTTGGATTTCAGATAAACAATTGTGTTTTAGTACAACTATGCCCTAGGAGGATTTCAAAGAGAGAATGCATTTTTTGTTAGCGGTAAGTATTTCTCATGTAGTATTCGGGACATGCTTATGCTAAAAATGTGTGTGTGTGTTTGAATGTCTGTAATTAGATTGAATTGGCACCTTTTATTTTTCATTTTTCTTGGCGAAACGCATGACCGTGACTCAGGAGACCTACTCTCTGCACTTCCCCCCACCTCCCCAAGTGGTTGGTGATCTGTTCCAGGCCATGGAGCCACTTTGCTGACTTCGCAAGGAGGCAGCCTTCACTGGGATGAATTTTTCCTCCAGTGGAATTTACTGGCACCAAGGCCCGTGGCCCCAGGTGAGCACAAGGCTGCCTCCTTATCTGCTCTGTCTAAACAGCAAACACAATTCAGCCACTGCAGAACCTGAAAAGCCCCCATGACTCATCTCTCTCCGTATTCAAGACCGCTCCCCACACCACAAGACCACACAGCTCGTGCTGGCCAATTTGAATCCAATTTCAAGAAGTCCACTGCAAAGGGTGCTGTTTTCCTCATTTATTTCCTCTCTCATTTTCAAAGGAATGTAGGATATCTGAGCCCCTAAGTGCAATCTTGTTCTTCTCTCTTGAAATCTTTTAACGGTTAATGAACCAGGCTTGAGCGTATTATTCCAGACTAGAAGAGGGTTCTCCATCTGTCCAGCGTGAGAAGCCCTTTGTGGGTCATGGTTACAGGCCTGGGGACCCTCAGGACAACACTCAGGTGAAGTCTGTCCTCAGTGTGAGCGTCTTCCTCTTTTTTCCCCAGTGACACCCCTTTCACATGTCTTCTGAGACTTACTTGTCAGGAGAAGACCTCACAGTGTGCTGTTGTGGGGAGGCAGCCCCCAGGACCTGGCTCCTGAAACCCTCAAAATCCTGCATCTGCTGACCCCTTCTCCATAAGTTCCTGCTCCATCATGATACTAGAAATCCCCAACACAGATTCCTTTGTGAGAAGCATTTTGCATCTCTTGAAATGCAACTGTCTCCGGACTGGGAGAGGCCTTGCATCCCAGGTCATGCTCCACAGACGTTTTCCTGAGTCTAAACTCCTGAGAGGAGAGCCTGGCCAAAGAGCTAGCCTGCACGTTTCCCAAAGCCTGGGGTAGGTCACAGTCAGTGAGGTGGAGACATTGAGAACAAGCTGCACCAGGACCTGCCAGAGAGCCCTCTGAGGACCACCCTTCCCAGAGAGCGAGGAGAATAGTCACCAATTGCTGGTAGATTTTTGCATCATGAACATCCAAATGTGGAAATTTATAAAGAGATAGAATCTAGTTAAAACTCAAGTTTGTTTGTTTTATAAAATAATAATAATAATAATAATAATAACAACAACAATAGTCTGCCCTGGCAGCATTGTGATGAAGAACTGTGCTGCAGTCCTGAAGGTATATGGTTCGAATCCACCAGGTGCTTCCTGGGAGAAAGGTGAGCAGTCTCCTCCCAGGTGATTAAATTGCCTCTGAAACATGCTGGAGGGTCAGCTATGGGTAGCGATACACAACAACAACACTTTGATTCTGGGAGCTCTGGTGGCTTATTGGTAAGGAATTGCACTGCCAACTAACAGGGTTCGAATCCACCAGCAGCTCCACAGGAGAAAAGTGGACATTCTTCTTCCATGAGCTCAACTGCTTCTGAAAACCCACTGGAGAGTCAGCTATGGGTCAGTTCTGACTCGGCAATACACAACAACAACAGCATATTCATTATGACCCAAATGGTTTGAGGTTCTCAACTAATGTCAAGGACAGTAGTTGTTTGTTTTTCTTCTACTAGTTTATTTACAAAATTTGAATACAAATTGGAACAAATTCTTTCCATTTCCCTCACCCATCCAATTGTACAACCCAATGATTAATCACTCCTTCCCCCTGCACATCCACATGCCTCTGCTTCCAGTCTCTCCCGCCCCTCCTGAATCCTTATACTCATTCTACAATAATGGTCTTACACAATATTTATCCTTGTGGGACTGAGTTCCCTCAGCATAATGCTTGAAGGACAATAGTGGGTTTTTTTAAATATTTAAATTTTTATTTTATTTTAATGAACATCTACAGAGATTTTGGAATTCCATT
>NW_006399777.1:16034972-16040697 GCF_000299155.1 Elephantulus edwardii | reverse complement strand
TCCTCTCCTTGAAAAGCAAAAGAAAAACTCCTTTATTGATACACAATCCCCCCTCACACACCCCCACCCCAAATATAATCCACTCTGCAACCCTCAGTCCATACTCTTATGATAAACATAATAGTACTTTTAACCCACTGGTTTTTGCCATGAAGAAAAACCCAGCTGTTTGCTCCAGTAAAGATCGCTGACGAGAAAGCTCCATGGAGCAGAAAGGAGTGTAACTGCTCTGTAATGTGTGGGGTCATCGTGCACCAGCCAGCTCAGGGGCAATGACTATGTATTCATTGCAGCTTTCCAGGATAACAAGGAGCAGAAGTTTCTATAAATGTCCTAAGTAGGAGGGCCTGAGGGTTCACACAGAATCCGGTGCAGCCATTGCTGCTGTAACAAATAAGCAGAAAGATCATCAGAAAGCGAGAGAATTTCCGGAGGGTTTACAAGGGTGCCTGAGCCGTGTTTCCTATAGGAGAACATCTGTGCCCACATTTACTCTGAGGGATTCAGTCCGGTGGTTGAAGGAAGACACGCATCTGGTTCTCAGCAGGCAGAGTAACTTCAGCACCGCTCGAGTGGTCAGCGCCCCCAGTGCTGCAAGGCAGGGAGACTCTGAATGCTGTCAGCAAGTGAGGTGGTGTTAGGAGTAGAGTAAGACTCATAGAGACCGTGTTAGTAACAGATCTGAACCCTGCCCTGACCTGTGCTATGGTCCTCTCTGACACACTCGAGCCATTGCTGCAGTTACTGTGCCCACACATCTAACCAATGATTTTCCTCTCTTTCACTGACCCTCCACCTTTCCTAAGCGTGATGCCCTTTTGCAAGGAATAGCCTCACCTAGCAACATTCCCAAGGTATGTGAGACAGCGCCTCACCATCCTTGCCTCCAAGGAGCGTTCTGGCTGTACTTTCCCCAACACTTACCTGTTCGTTCTCTTGGCAGTGCATGGGATGTTCAGTACTCCTCGCCAGTACTACAGCTCAAAGGCATCAATCATTCTGTCAGCCTTATTCATTGTCAATATAGACAGAGCTAAATTCGTAGCTCTACCTCTGCTTGCTTATTAACTCCTGCTAATCTGGGGCACATTACTTCGCCTCTCTCCGTTTCCTGCCTTGGAAATGGAAGCAATTACGCTTGCTTTGTGGAGTTCTTGGAAAAAACCAAACAATAATATAGGTAAAGGTTCAGCACAATCCTTTCCCTAAGTAAATGTTTAATAACAAATGGAAGTGGGTATTATTAGAAAAGGCTTTAATTAGGTCTGTGGTGTTTTAACACATTTTGGTGATTTCTAAAGTGGTGTCTTTTAAGCTAAATTAAGCTGCCTGCTCAGTTCAGCTATATTCTTAGCTCGCGCATTGCTGTAGAGACTACATCTTTCCTAGACTGCTTCTTTTGTGTTTTCTCAGCTTGATGAGTATAATCCCTTGAGAGGTTCCGGAAGCAGGGCGGACTATGATCAAGATATGTAGCTGGTCAGAACACACCTGAGCAATGTGGAGGGACTGCACGTTGCTATCGTGTTGTTGTGTGCCAGTAAGTCGGAACAGACTCGTAGCTGACCTGCCAATGGGTTTTCTGAGGATGCGAACCACAGGGGAGATGGCCGCTCATCCTTCACCTGTGGAGAAGCTGGTGAATTCGAATCACACACATTTGCACTCCTAGAACTAATTTCTTACCCACTAAGACATAAGAGCTCAGTGTAAGTCTCCAGTTTTGCTTCAGGGGTGCTAGGGACCCTATCAGGCTGTCTACAAGATCAGAATCATTTTCGTAACAATACTTAGATGACATTTGCCATATTTACTGTGTTGCTATTTGCATGAATGGTGCAAAAGCAATAGTGGGTAACACTTAGGCGTCTGATTATAAAGCCAGAGAACAAAATTAAGGCAAAGTTGAGCTGTAGTCATTGTGTTCTTTACCACTGTTGTTGATTGGCGCTGCCGAGTCCAGGACAACTCCTGGAGACTCTGTTAATAAGAGATTTGAACCCTGTTCTATCCTGTGCCATCCTCGTCATCTCTGGCACGCTTGAGCCGTTGCTGCAGTCACTATGTCAGTCCATCTCATTGAGGGGCTCCCTCTTTTTCGCTGAGCCTTTCCCTTTCCAAGTATAATGTTATTCTCCAAGGAATAACCTTGCTTAGCAATACATCCAAAATATGAGCGATGGAGCTTGGTCATCTCTGCCTCCAAGGAACACTCTGGCGATGCTTTCTCCAACACACGTCTGTTCTTCTAGTAGTCCATTCAGTACTCTTCTCCAACACCACAACTCAAAGGCATTAATTCTTTTCCTGTTATTCTTGTTCATTGTTCACTCTGTGATTGGGAAGATCATGGCCTGAATCAGGCACACCTTAGCCTTCAAAATGACATCATTACTCTTAAGCATTCTGGAGAGGTTCTTGAAGAAGACTTGCCTATTACAATAAATCTCCTGATTTCCCAACTGCTGGTACCAGGGGTGTTGATTATCAATCCAAGCAAGATGAAATCATTGGCAGCTTCAGTCCTTTCTCCTTCTATCGTGATGCTGACTGCTGGCCCCGTAGTGAGGTCTTTAATTTTCTTGATGTTGAGATATAAACTATCCCCCAGATTGTAGTTCTTTATTTTCTGCAGCAAATATTTCAAATCCTCCTCACTTTCCACAATTTAATGTATCCCTAAGTATCTTTAGTGAACAAGTAAAATTCATTCTATTTACTCTTGATTGTTGAGTGCATGTTCTTTAAATATTCTGGGTGATGGAAGCTCTGGTCACCTAGTATGTAAGGGGTTGCCCCACCAACCCATAGTTAGGCAGTTCGAATCCACTAGTAGCTTCTCAGGAGAAAGATGAGCAATATCCTTCCATGTGATTTACAGCCTCTGAAAACCCACTTGAGGGTCAGATATAAGTTGGTTCTGATTCAAGAGCAATGTATTGCTATTTTTTTTTAGTTACATGAAATGATAATTTCAAGTAACATACCTTCACTCCATACTGAAGTATCATGGTTTTCTGAAGAAAAAACAGTCATGTAATCATCTTACTTTTTAAACTGATCCAGCTCCTTTCCTCCTCAAAGAACATCCACTTCATTTGGATAAAATGGCAGACCTAGAAATGATAGTATTTAGCTGACATTTAAAATTATGATATATAGGTTTTTTTATCAGTTTTAATGTACAGAGACTTTGGATTTCCATTCATTCACTGTTGCATTTTTCTCCCTGCCCACCCCTCTCCCCTAGTTCTCTCTTCTCTTTAAAAAGTAATAGAAAATATTGGTATACAATCCCTCCTCTCAAGTCTACTCCACTACGCAATTTTCATTCTGGACTCTTGTCATGACCATAATACCCAATCATATATTGCTTTTAAACAGTTCTCTCCCTCATCTGTTTCGGTGCGGTATACATCATTTATCCAGTCTTGCTCAGTCTCTTCCCAACTGTGATGTCAGTCCCTTTCTACAACAGTTGCACTATGCAATATTTGTCCTTTTGTGACTGAGATATTTCACTCAACATAATGTCCTCCAAGGTCACCCATTTTGAATAATATTGCATGAATTCTTCGTTTTTCAATGCAGTGTAGTATTCCACTGTGTGACTATACCACAGCTTCTCTATCCATTCGTTTGTTGATGGGCACTTGGGTTGTTTCCAACTCTTTGCTATTGTGAACAAAGCCACGATAAACATGGGTGTGCATATATCTGCTTGGATGGCAGTTATGGTCTCTTTAGGATATATTCCCAGTAGTGGAATTGCTGGGTCAAATGGTATCTCTGTTTGCAACTTTTTGAGAAAGCGCCATATCGCCTTCCACAGTGGTTGCCCCATTTTACACTCCCACCAGCAGTGAATAAGGGTTCGAGTTTCTCCACAACCTCGCCAGCATTTGATTTTTGCGGTTCTGTTGAATTTTGCTCTTCTGCCTGGGGTGAGATGACATCTCATAGTTGTTTTGATTTGCATCTCTCTTAGATTAGCAGACATTTTGAACCTATTGCCAAATATGAACTTTAAGTTTCCAAATGAAATTTAGAGTTTTGGGGGAATTTTAGCCCTTCTTGTTATTTTTAAATGTGATGTTAATGACTGTGGCTGTTTGGTATTGTGTGGGATGACGTGTCAAAGTTGGGACACTCTGCATGACTCAGGGAACCTATAGTTTATCATGGGATCCATACCTGGTGACGACAAACCAAGCGAAGGCGGAAGTCCTATTCAAAATCCAAAATTGCCAAATGAATTTTAATGCAATAGTCATGCCAATTTTCCATTGGCTGCCTTTCAGATTCCACACTGTAACTGAACTTAGCAAGTTTTGGTATAGTAGTAAAAATAATAAGCTCAATTATCTGAAAAGACCGTTAGAGTAGCTTCATGTATTCATTCATATTTGTGTGAGCTGGAGTTTCCATCATACGCTTTGGCCTAAATACTGTGCTGTTTGAACACAGAAGCAGATCCGTCTGTCTTTACTGAGACAGGCTTTACAAAAAGATGCAAAAATGTAGAACAATATCATTCTTTTCATCATGTTTTAGTTATGGTCTTTCCAAAAATGCTATATTAGCATGTAATAGGTTTGCCCTTTTAATAATTTTAAAAGGTAAAGGAGCCTTGAAAAAGGAGAGGTATGATTTAAGTTCTGCTCTAGCAGACTGGTTGTTTTTTTTTTTATTTAGCTCTCTTCATATTTTATTATAATTATTTTTGTGTAGCCTCTGTGTCTCTTTATTGGTCATACGTATGCCCCATAGGCAAGAAACTGTTATATTTGAATATCTAGCAAGTAGCTCATGGCAAGGAAAGGGGTAGATGTGGTAAGTACTTAGTGCATGGGACAATGAGGCTTGTCTTTCTGTGTCATTTAGCCAGCAAAATTATCTGAAAAGTGAGATTTTGGCTTTAGAGCCTCCTGTTCGAGAGACCACTTCACGTTCGTACCTGCTGCCTGGAATCCGGGCACCGTGGCAGCGTATTTGATTTTCAGTCTTAAGGCTTTAATTCTCCAGGTGAGAAAGCGAATTCTCAGAGCCCAGCTCACACCCACTCAATCAGAAACTGGGAGTGAGGCCTAGCAAGCTGTCTTAACAAGCTCCCCAGGTGATTATGATGCACTGGAAAGTTGGAGAACGTCTAAGCATCCTTTGTTCTCCTATAAAGTGGAGAAAATAACTCTTGCTTTATGAGGTTGCTGGCAGATTACATGATATAATAGTAATGAAACACTTTGTAGCATAGCATTTTACTAAGTAAAGGATACTTGTTATTGTTTTGGATTTTCAGGAGTTCTGGGAGCACAGTGCTTCTGTTAGCATGCTAATTGAAGAGTGGGTTGTTTAAATCCACCAGTCACTCCATGGGAGAGACATGGGAAATCTCTCATTAAGATGTGCAGCATCACAACCATGAGATATCATCTCATCTCAGTCAGAATAGCAAAATTTAACAGAACAGCAAGCAGCAAATGCTGGCCAGGTTGCAGAGAAGCTGGAACCCTAGTGTAAAATGGTGCAACCACTGTGGAAGGTGGTGTGGTGCTTTCTCAAAAAGTTGTAAACAAATACCATTTGACCTAGCAATTCTACTACTGGGAATATACCCCAAAGAGACCATAACTGACATCCAAGCAGATATATGCACACCCATGTTTATTGTGGCTTTGTTCACAATAACAAGGAGTTGGAAACAACCTAAGTGCCCATCAACAAA
>NW_006399777.1:16007645-16034123 GCF_000299155.1 Elephantulus edwardii | reverse complement strand
TGGAGATTAATTTTGGAATTTAGAGTCACTGTTATCAGTTGTGCTTAACCGTACATGTTCATATCCTTGAAGATGTATCATGAAAGTGTTGCAACCTAGAAGATACAAATTTAACTAACAAGGTAAAAGTACATTAGTCAAAAATTAAAAAGCAATAATATTCTGAGTAGAGGGTTTAATAGTGGCACAAATCAAGTTACCGAGGGAAGGTGGTTCTTACAATAAAAGGCCTATAGACTAGCCCTTTGTCTATTATAGTGTAGAGGTTAGGCACCACAAGATGTAGAGGCTCAACTATAAAAAATTTTTAGAAAAAAGATGTGTGGCATCAGAAATGTTACGGAGGAGCACCGGGAGTTGGAATCCACTCCAGTGCAGTGATTTAGATTTATTTTGCTTTGGCTTGGGTCGTGCAAACATTGAAAGCCATGATGCTAACTAGAAAGGTTGGGAGTTGGAATCCACTCAGAGATGCCTCACATCAAAAGGTCCAGTGACTGGTTTCCAAAATATCAGCCATTCACTTTCCCTCAAATGTCAATTAAAAAAAAAGATAAATAAAACAACCAACCAAACAAACCAAAAATTAGTCATTGAAAAAAATCTTCTGGAGCTTGAGCTTAAGTTTTCACCCTGACGTGTTTGGTACTGACAGGAGTAGGAATTGAATGAACTATACAATGAGTTTACTCTACCGATTACTATGATTTTAAAAGACAAAGAGACTTAAGACGCTTTATTAAATGTTACCAGGCCATTTACTTACTTACCACCAGGTGTTCTCACATTCTGTGACAAAGATGGAAAGAGAAAGAAGGAGCCCTGGAAAGATGGAGAGAAATGACACTTGACGTCTGCATCCGCAGTCTACTGTTTTCTATTCTTTTTGCCCATTCCTATCTGTGAAACGTTAGCCCTGCATCTCCCCTGGTCCCATCTTAGTGAGGGACAGCCACTCCACAATCCAGTGAATGCCAAAAGAGCCCCAGGAGGGGGAAGAGAAGGGTAGGAGAGAGAAATGACAGCTTAGAGAGAGGTTGAGAGAGGAGAAATGCTGGGCAAATTAGAACAAGTAACCTTTGCGGATGGCAGCTGGGGAAACAGAAGGTGAGAAAGTGCCATTCCAAATTGCAACTCTGACAAAGAGAATGAATCAGCACTTTGGCAGGCAGGTACCTGGGCTTCCTGATGACAAGCTCCCCACCCTGGCTTATCAGAAGACCCACTCCGGTGACCCTATTAAAGGTCCTTTGGCATCTGCATTTCTTTGTGTTAATTGGAAAAGCATTGAGCTGCACAGACTGCGAAGCCTGCTGAGAATGCAGGGCCTCTGCAGGACTGGCTGACCCATGGACCGCTTCACTCTCTGCAGCTCTCTGCTCTGTGTTCACAGCTCCCGGGGCAGCCCGCAGCCTCTCGAGCACATTCATTTGCTCATTCATTCATCCACCACCACACAGGCAAAGATGTTACCAAATGAAGGAAAGCTACAGATCTCTCGTGAACATAGATGCAAAAATCCTGAACGAAATCCTGGCCAATAGAATCCAAAAAGCACATCAGAAACAATTCATCGTTCATCCACCACATTCCTTCATGCTTCCTGGTTCATTTGCGCCTTCTCTCAACAAACATTATTTACACTGTGTGAAACCTTTTATTCTAGATCAGTAGTTCTAAACCAGGGGGACATTTGACTGCCATTGCTCCCAGGGAACACCTGGCAATATATGGAAACCTTCAGTCCGTAGAGAGACGGGCTGCTAACTCAATGACCAGGCTTCTCTCTTCCTGGTGTTCTGCATCTACCAGCAGCTTCCAGGGAGAAGGACAGGTGGGCAATGGATGCCTGTGTGATTGACAGCGTCAGAAACCCAATGAAGAGTCAGCTTTGTGTTGGTTCTGACCTATGGCAAGGAGTTATGGCTGTTTCTACTTCTTTTTCTTTTTTTTTGTCCTTAGCATTTGCTTATTTATTCTTTTTTTTTGTCCTTAGCATTTGATTATTTATTCTTTTTTTAATTAATTTTAATAAACATTTGCAGAGGTTTTGGATTTCCATTCATTCATTGCCGCACTTTTCTCCCTGCCCACCTTTCCCCACCACCAGTTCTCTCCCCTCTCTGAAAAGAAAAAGAAAAAAAATTCCTTCATTACTATACAATTCCCCCATCCCTTCCCCGCCACCTCCCACCCCAAGTACATTTCTCTATGCAGCCTTAATTCTGGATTCCTGTGCTAACCATAATACTCACTCATATATCACTTCTAATCTGTTCTTTCCCTCATCTGTTTCAGTGCAGTATACATCATTTATCCATTTTTTTCTGTCTTAGCCCAACCCTGATGTCAGACCGATTCTACAACAGAGAAGTGGAACATAATGGATAGAGGCCACAGATGCTGGAAAACATTCTCCAATGCATGAGACAACCCCTCACAATGAAGAATTATGTGGCCTGTGTTAACCAGAATACTCCACAAAACCCTGACCCCAAACCTCCAAAGTAAGGGATTGAATCCCAGAGGTGTTTAGTTGTATGTAAGCAGCTGACAGATCATCCCAGAGGCTGGGCTCTATGAGGAGAAATGTGGCATTAGGATTGGAGGTAGACTCATCAACAGCCTGTGTTATGCAGATGGCACAAACCTTCTTGCTGAAACTTAGGAGTACCTGAAGTACTTGCTGCAGAAGGTCAAGGACTGCAGCATTCAAGATGGATTGAAGCTCAACATCAATAAAACAAAGATTCTCACCACTGGGCCAATTGGCAGCATCATGATAGATGGTGAAGAGATTGAAATTGTTGACAAATTTGTTTGCTTGGCTCTACAATCAACACTCTTGGTACCAGCAGCCAGGAAATTAAAAGACTAATTGCACTGGGAAAGTCTGCTGTCAGAGTCCTCTCCAAGGAACTGAGGAGCAACAATGTCAGTTTGGAGACTAAGGTGCGCCTCATACAGGCCATGGTCTTTGCAATTACTAATTATGCATCAGGGAGCTGGACAATGACTAGGGATGGTAGAAGGAGAGGTGAAGCCTTTGAGCTTTGGTCCCGGGCAAGTGTATTGACTCTACCATGGCCTGATAGGATAACAAACAATTTCTTCCTGGAGAGGGAGAAGCAAGGTTGCTCCTTGGAGGCAAGGATTCTGAAGCTTCGTCTGACATACTTTGGACATGTTGCAAGGCAGGATAAGTCCTTGAAGAGGGACATCATGCTTGGGAGGGAGGAGGGACAGTGCAGGAGAAGAAAACCCTCGATGAGATGGATTGTTTCAGTCATTGGGGTAATGGGGTAGGTGTGTCAGAGACAATAAGATTGGCAAGCGGTAGAGCAGGGTTTAGGGCTGTTGTACATAGGGTCGCTATGAAACGTAGGTGACTCAATGGCACATCACAACAACAACAAGAAGCAGCTCAATACTGGTCTCTTTACAGCGCTGTGAACGAAGGGTGCTCAGGAGGGAGAATGACAGGGAGGCGGCCAGGGAAGCCCCCTTACTGTGTCCTTTGAATCTTACCTTCACTTACTTTTCTCATCATGGAGTAAAATTGAGCAAAAGAGCCAACTCATCAACCACCCTCCTTCCCTCTTGTTGTTTTGTGCTTTTGAATCGGAACCAACCCAGAGCTGACCCTCCAATGTGTTTTCAGAAGTGGTAAATCACACAGGAGGAGACTGCTCGTCCTTCTCCCGTAAAGCAGCTGGCGGATTTGAACCGCATGCCTCTGTAATTGAAGAACAGCTTCTTACTGCTGGGCTACCAGAGCTCTCTCCCTTCCACTCTAGGCACTTGGCATTCTGAGATCTCCTCAGATTTGGGACAGACTGTTTCCCCATCCTATACTCAAGGCTGAGCGGCTCTCAATGACAGGACCACTGTGGTTCCTCCTTTCCACTTGGCGCCTCCACGTGAGATGACCCTTATCTATAGTCCTAGGAGGTGACAGAATTATTCAAATGCCTCACCATCTATCAGTTCATTACTGCATCTTCTCACACCTTTGCTGCTAAGTGCATATTTCTGGTACAGGTACGATCCTGTAAATCTGGGAATTCTATCCCAGAAGTGGGACATGTGGGAAGATTCCTCTGGCCAGCATGGTCTGCTCACTCTTTTGATCTGAGATCTGAATGAAGCAGATTGTTTTGGAAGCTTCGCCTTTTTTACTTCTATTCCACTGCTGGATGAAACCCTTCTTGTAGAAGCTAAGTTAAAGAAGGGCTTCATCATTAAAACTATTGGCTACTTTGAAAAGCATGTCTGTATCTGAATCTTCAACTTCTGTTTTTGAGTCACTTAGCATGTCTCAGGTATCAGTTGTTGCCCAGGTCCAATGGCTGATAATTGTCATGTGAAGTTCATCTGCATTTGTTATCCTTAACCGTGCCCTCTTCACGTGTTCTGAACATATTCAAACTGTGTTTGAAGATTTAACATACATTCTAATACACAGGAATTAAAAGTTGACTGTTTCTTAAGGCCTCGGTCCCAAAGCTGGCATAATAGTTGTTGCTAGGTGCCATTTGCATTGTTCTGTAAAATGCTTGTCTGTTAGATACTTTTTTAAATCTGAGCATTCAGATTAAGACAGACTAGGAAGCAGGATTGGCCATACACTTCTGAAATAGCAGGCCTTTGAAAACCCTATGTACAATAGAGCACACTTACTTAGACTAGCAGACAGGGCCACCGAAGTGGAGCTACTCAGTGACTGGGGTAATGGGGGTAGGTGTGTCAGAGATAGTGAGATTGGCACAGGACAGAGCAGGGTTTAGGGCTGTTGTACATAGGGTCGCTATGAGTCGCAGGTGACTCAATGGCACACAACAGCAACAACAACAGCAATAGGTGCCATCCATCAATTATCATGAGTGTTAATTGTGGATTCAAGTGAAATGAAATTGTTGACAACTTCAGTCTTTTCTTTAACTATCATGATGTTGCTTGTTAGTCCAGTAGTTAGGACTTCTGTTTTCTTGGTATTGAGGTGTAATCTATCTTGAAGGCCGTAGTCTTCGCTCTTCTGCACCAAATGCTTCATGTTTTCTTTATTTTATGTAAGCAAAGTTGTGTCATCTGCATAGCACAGGTTGTTGATGAGTCTTCCTCCGATCCTGATGCCACAGTGTTCTTCAGACAGTTCAGCAGCTTGAGTTATTTGTTTGACATACAGATTGAAAGGTGTAGTGAAAGGCTATAATACTGATGCCTGCCTCTCCTGATTTTAAACTATGCTTGGTCAAACAATTACATAATCCAGATTTAAGGGGAGGACATTCAAACTCCACCTCTCAGTGAGAGGAATGTAAAATCTTTTTAGGATCCTGTCAAAGAGAGAGAGAGGGAGAGAGAGAGAGAGAGAGAGAGAGAGAGAGAGAGAGAGAATATATGATAAGAGCAGAGTGAACATGTGAATAGTTGGCTTTTCACTCATTTATTCTTTCATTCATTCATCTATCAAATACTCCTGAGGACCACATTTGTGCCAGGTTCTGTGTGAGAATAGAGCTAAGTCATGCTTCTTTCCTGGAAGGAATTTATGGTCTGTGGATGGACCTCTGGATCTTTGAGCACAGTCCTCTTTTTCTGGTTGAGAACTTGGGGAAGAGAGGAATGAATGGCCACTGAAAGTGAGTGAAGGAATTTGCTTTGTTCTGAGCTTCTCTGAAAATAGTATCTCATGATCTCTTACTTTGGATGTGAAAGCTGCCTGCTTCTTAACTTTTAATATCCACAGGCAGTGCATTCCCTTTGAAATTTAAGCTAATTTGCAATGGATTTTTCCATCACTTGCATCTAATTTTATATGAAAATATTGACTCAAAACAGATTTAAGAAAGTGATGTAGGAATATACGCAAACTATCATGTA
This sequence comes from Elephantulus edwardii, assembly GCF_000299155.1. Classification (NCBI taxonomy): domain Eukaryota; kingdom Metazoa; phylum Chordata; class Mammalia; order Macroscelidea; family Macroscelididae; genus Elephantulus; species Elephantulus edwardii. The sequence continues at coordinate 16,028,240 of NW_006399777.1, read as the reverse complement.
TGTATGATCTTGTATGGATAATAATGTAGAGATAGTCTAGGTTTAAATTATATATAATTTGGCCTATGTGCCAGCATTATAGCCTTTTTAATCAGATATGACTCCCCATGAAGGAAATAGAGTGAGCATTTCCAGTCGCTGTTATACTATAAAAGAAATATCAGTCCTTGCTCCTCAGAAATTGGTGAGATACTAGTTGACATTTCAACATTCAGAATCCAGCCATGAATGTGTTCACCACTCTGTGTCAAAAATTTTAGAAGACAATTACCTGTCCAACTAACTGGAAGAGATCCATATTTGTTCCCATTTCCAAGAAAGATGTTCCAACAGAATGAGGAAACTATTAAACAATATTATTACCATCATATGCAAGCAAAATAGTGCTGTAGACCATTCAAAAAAGGCTGGAACATTACATAGACAGAGAACTACCAGAAGTTGAAGCTGCATTTAAAAGAGTCAATGGAATCAAGGATATTTTTGCTGACGTTAGATGGATCCTGACTGAAAGCACAAAAATAGTAGAAGAATGTCCTGTTTGTGCTTTATTGACTATGCAGAGGCATTTGACTATGTGGATCATAACAAATTATGGCTAACACAGAGAAAAATGGGAATCTCAGAACACTTAATTGTGCTCATGAAAAACCTACACCTAAACCAAGAGGCTGTTATCCAAACTGAGCAAGAGAACACTGCATGCTTTAAAATAAAGAAAGATGTGTGTCAGGGTTGTACCCTTTCTCCATACCTATTCAGTTTAAATGCAGAGCAAATTATTTGAGAAGCTGCACTTTATGAAAAAGAATGTGGAAAGATGGAAGAAGACTCATCAACAACCTGCATTATGCAAATGATACAACTTTGCTTGCTGAAAACTAGGAGGACCTAATATGCTTGTTACAGAAGATCAAAGACTGCAGCCTTCAGTATGGATTACATATCAACATCAAGAAAACAAAAATCCTCACCAGTATGCCAAGAGAAAGAACATATGACAAATGGAAAGAATATTGAAGTCGCCAGTGGTTTCACCTTACGTGGATCCACAATCACTACCCTTGGTATCAGCAGTCAAGAAATTAAAACACGTGTTGCACTGGAGAGATCCACCTCTCCAAGGTGCTGGGGAGCAGTGATGTCAGTTTAGAGATGAAGGTGCCTCTGATTCAAACCATGGTCTTTTTAGTTACATGTTAAACATCTGAAAGTTTAACAGTGAATAAGGAAGACAGAAGAAGATTCGATGCCTTTGAATTATGGTGTTGAAGCAGATTACTAAGGATCACATGCAAGAACATAAAAAAATAGGTGTCGGAAAAGTGAAGTTTGTCTTTAGAGGCCGGGTTCAAATTGTTTTCCTGTGAAACATTCTTCTCAGTGGTAGAGCACTGGTCTGTGCATTGCTGTGCAGAGCTAACTCATGGTTGCTGTGATGCTAAACACTGTGACACTGATGTGTCAAACGTGGTAGTGGTTACCCATAGTGGACAGTGTTTGCTGGAGCTTCCCGACTAAAGCAAGCCTGGAAGCAGGAGTGGCATCCACTTCCGAAATGGCTTGCCTCTGGAAACTCTATGTACAAACAGGGCTCAGGCCTTTCGTTCAAAGGGTCGCTATGAGTCGTCTACGAGTTGACGACACCCAACAACAATAGCAACAACAACAACAACAACATACTTTGGGCATGTTGTTGGGAGGGGTCAGTCCTTGGAAAAGGACATCTTACTTGGTAAGGTAGAGGGTCAGATGATAAGAGAAAGATCCTCAAAAGAGATGAATTGACACAATTACTTTAACTTAACGGTGAGCTTCGGCGTATCAGCAATGATGAGAATGGTACAGGATAGAGCAGAACTCAGATCCAATGTTCATAGTGTCAATATAGGTCACAGTCCACTTGACGGCATCTAACAACAATCACCCTTGCAGAGGGACGAGGACATTATAATAACAGCCTGTTCTTTAAATGAACAATTTTTAAATATTATGTGACAACCAGTTATCGCTGTTGTGGACACTGTTATTGTGGAGGTGTCCTGTCCTCCTTAGAGTGAGTGACCTTTAATGACAAGGCCGTGATACCTGCTTCCAGCAGTTTTAAGCTTCAATTCCTCTCAGCTCAGTCTTCCTTTTCTGAGAACTGGTGGGGGAGCTCAGACACCCTACTTCCAGTCGTATCTACAAGTCCTTCTAGTTCTGGTCTCCCTTGACTTGGTTACCTTGAGAATAGCCAGAAGGAACGGGACTAGGAAATCCAATAAACTAGGCTTCATATGCATGCAAATGTTGGACAACCAATGAAGAAGACTGAAGAAGAATCACTGTCTTTGAATTGTGTTGGCGAAGAGTGTCGAATATCCCAAGGACTGCTCGAAGAATAAGCAAGCCTTTCTTGGAGTATGTGCATCCAGGGTGCTCCTTGGAGGCAAGGATAATAAAACTATATCGTCAGGAGGGGCTCGGAAATGGCATCATATTGGAAAGATAGTCAGAGAAGGAGTCAAAGACCCTCCAAAAGATGATGAGTTAACACAATGACTCTAACAGTGGACTTGAGCGCGCTGGAGATGGTGAGGTTCGCATAGTGTAGGGCAAGGTTCAGATGTCTTGTTCATAGGGTTATAGTGAGCTGTATGTAGTTGTCTCCAGGGTTCCGACCAACAACAGGTGTGGAAGATCAGTTCACCCCAGTTCACTTTTACCCTTGTCCAAGGTGCTAGGCATAGTTGATTCCCCCACTATAATGTATTTATAGATGCCAGTGGTGTCTCTCTGGAGACTAACGTGCGTCTGATACAGGCCATGGTCTTTGCAATCACTTGTTATGCGTCAGCAAGTTGGACAATGACCAAGGAGGATAGAAGGAGAATTGATGCCTTTGAGCTGTGGTGCTGGAGAAGAGTATTGAATGTACCATGGACTGCCAAGAAAACAAACAGATTCATCCTGGAGAAGGTTAAACCAGGCTACTCCTTGGAGGCAAGGATTCTGGGGCTTCGTCTGACATAATTTGGACATGTTGTAAGGAGAGACAGGTCCTTGGAGAAGTATATCATGCTTGGTAGGGTGGAGGGACAGCGCAGGAGGGGAAGACCCCCTGTGAGGTGGTTTGATTCAGTGATTGGGGTAACTGGGATGGGTGTGTCAGAGACAGTGCAATTAGCACAGGACATGATGTAAGGAGGGACAGGTCTTTGGAGAGGGACATCATGCTTGGTAGGGTGGAGGGACAGTGCAGAAGGGGAAGGCCCCCTTTGAGGTAGATTGATTCAGTGACTGGGGTACTCGGGATGGGTGTATTGGAGACTGTGCGATTGGCACAGGACAGAGCAGAGTTTAGGGCTGTTGTACATAGGGTCCCAATGAGTCACAAGTGACTCGATGGCACATAACAACAACAACAACACAACAACAACAACAGTGTGTTTATTAGTTTCCTTTGAAAATGTAAAGGAAAAAAAAATACAAGAAGACTCTAATTCCCAATAAGAAAGCAACAACCCGACCCTTTTCCAGACCCTGTCTGCCACTCTGTTCCTCTCAGACCACAAAAGACTGATGACCTCTTCCCTTGGAAGTTTCCTCTATCAAACTGAGGCCTGGCTTAAGCAAGCTGTCATCTTTCGAAATCGTTTCTGATCTCCACCTCGAGATTGATTAGCACCTGCTCTTCTATTTCTCTCCACCTGGAGGCATCTTTGAGGGCACCTTACTGCAAAGATGATGACAGTAGGGACTCGGGCAATTCATAAATGGCTTTGGCTGTGTGGATTTTGATGAGGCAATATGGAAAATGATTGCATTAAGCATTGCTATTTATTTACTTGACTTTTTACAGGACAATCAATTTTTCCCATTCCGTGCCTCCTGTCAGGAAGTTAAACGGCGGAGAAGGCAGGCTGCGTGCACTACCTCATTGCTCTAAGAGACGCTGTCACTTCTCAAAAATAGCTTTAGAATGTTTTTAATAACAGCATCTTTCATTCCTGTCTACTGAGGGAGGGGAGAGTCTGCAAGGGGGGAAGGTACTGAGGAAGGTGAGGTCTCAGCAGAAAAAGATAAACAAGTTTTTCTTTGAACTATATATGAGAACGTGTGGTCCTGAAGTCAAATAGTCACAGTGGCATATGGTTCATCCTAATAGTTCAACTTCCCTTTGCCAGGAGAGAGTTAATGCCCAGCAGGTAAAAACTGATCTTAGTTAAGCTATTTGCTGTTCAGTCTACTACTCCCACCTGTCACACTGAGTTTGAGTAAAAAGATAGTGGAATAGAGGGTGGACTGAATCCATTTAATGAGCCCAATGGGACAGTGCATTCATCTTTGGTATGTGTTGATTAGATAGTTTTAGAAATTCTGGAAAATCAGTTAGAATGATGGCTGACTTCTCCAAAATAGGCTGTAAATCTGAAAAAAAGAAAAAAAAAATTCTCAGAGGGATTCAAGCTTCTGTGTTGGAGGATAAAGCTCATTAGAGAAAGAGAAAAAAGAAAATACTGTTTACTTCCTATTTGAGGGCTTAAGAGTGGCAAAGCGAAACTGCTTAGAAACAAATGGTAGAGTGGGGTGGGGGGGGACCCAGGGCTTGAATTAGCCTCTGTCAGCTCTAACACCCCATTGTAGCATCTCCTAGGATCAGCTTTCTCATCTATAAATTATCAAGGTGGAAGGAATAAAAGTTCTCCCACTTATTCATTCAGTTTGAGAATCCCCCTCTCTGGCTTTGACCCCACACATACATTTCGCCACCAAGGAGACCACACCTGATTCATTCATTGCCGGACCCCTGTGTAACCTTCCACAGCACCTGATAGAAAATTTGTTCCTATGAAATCATCATTTGTTTTCATTTTCTGAACCTTCAAACCCTGAGGTGTCAGAGGAGTAGTGTTTGACATGGAGCTAGGGGCAGATGAGAGTGGAACAAAAGATGGGGTCTGACTTGGAGACCTAGAAGGCCAGCCGGAGGGCTACATTCAGAGAGCTGAGTAGGAGCTAGGAAAGGTCATGATCAAGTTCAGCACGCTAAACACTTGGCTTTCTTCTGCCACGGGGGCCATCAGGTGCTATCACACACAGGTAAAGGTAGATGTCCAGTCTGCTAATCCCTTCATGATGGCTGTATCAATAACCCAATTCTTGGCAGGGACGCCTCAGACTTCTTCCAGTACTCGCATGGATGTTAGCTGCTTGGATCTTCACAGATTTATGAGAAAAGATTTACATATACATATTTATTGTTCTTTTTTTTGTCCCAGATGCTACACAATTTCTACAAACATTGCATATTCTTTCCTTATCAACTCAAATTTATTACAGACTCATTTTTTTTTCTCTTCTCTCTCTCCACGGTTTCGGGCGTTCCTTTTCGGTGTTTTCCTCCCTCAAAGGCTCTGTCTGTCCTGCTGCTGCTCTCCAATCTGCCTTCTGTGTCTCGCTTTCCACAGGATGGTCCGCTAGCTCTCGTTTCTGTCCAAATAAAATGTTCCCATTTGAATATGAAATTAACAGATGTCGCTTGTCAAAATTTCGAGAAGTCGCATGTAGTAAAGAAGTAGACAAAATACTACCCCTTAAGTCTGTTAATATTTTGGTGTGTTTACTTCCAGTTTTCTCCCAAGTATTTTTAGCAACATTCCTCTTGTACCAACTTGCAGAATCTTCATTTAGCTTATTATCCTTTTGTACTGAACAGTCAGTCCTTCAGAGCATTTTGATGTAAAAATGGTGAACTTGGGTTTTTTTCATTGGTTCTCATTTGCTTACTCATATGTTTCTTTTTAGAACAATAATTGCAATTGTATAATATTATTTACAACATCCTATTAAAATCTCCCTGTTCCTTGTCCTTCCCTTTACCTTTCCATCCACATTCACTAAGCTGTGCTCCCTAACTCTCTCCTATCCCAGCTTATCAACCCTTCACAATTATTTCTGTCTGTGGGTAAAACTTCTGTTATACTCTTCTCCCCCTTTTCTACCTCTTTCCCCCACTTAAATCAGTTGTGCATATACTATTTCAGATTCTTAATTGCACTACAAATGTTGTGGGATCATATATTCATTTGAGATTGAGTTTCCCTCCCTTAATCCATTGCAATGCTAATTGTATATTCTTCTATTCTATTCTATTCCTGCTCTTCCAGCTTTCCCCTACCCCAACTCATTCCATTTTTATAAAAGTGGTTTTAGACAGTTATTTGTCCCTTTCTGACCAGGTTATTTCATTCAGCATACTCTCCTTTAGACTTGTCCATGTTGTTCAGTGTTTAACAAGATCTTCATCATTGTTCAGTGCTGCATAATATTCCACTGTATGAATGAACCACAGTTTCTCTATCCATTTGTTTTTTGTTGGGCGCATGAGCTGCTTTGGTCTCCTTGCTATTGTAAATAAGTCCATAATCAGCACAAGTATGCGTACCTGTTTGTGTAACAACTCTGATGTCTTTAAGCTATAATTCCTTTAGTGGAATAGCTGGATCAAATGGTATTTCTATTTTCAACTCTGTGAGTAAGTCTGGACTCCTTCCCATAATACCATTGTACATTCCCAACAATAGTGCACGAGAGTTCTAATATCTCTGCATCCTCTCTAACATTTTTTTTCATCTGTAAGTTATCCTAGTGAACTTTGCCATTGTTGCTGAGCCGAGATGCTGTCTTATTGTTGCTTTAATTTGCATTTCTCTTATAGCTAGAGTGAGTGAATATTTCTTCTTGGGTTTATTGGCTATCTGCATGTCTTCTTTGATGAAGGGTCTTCTGCATATTTTGTAACTGGGTTGTTTGTCTTTTACTTGTTGAAATACTTGAATAGTCTATGGACTTTAGAGATGTATCCCTTGTCAGATATCTCAGCACTAAATCTTTTTCCCAGACTTGTGGACTTCCTATTTACCCTGTTGGAGAAAAATTTTGGTACACATAGGATATAATTTTTAGATGGTCCCATTAATTTATCATATTGCCTCTTGGTTGTGCATCTTTGACTGTGTTTGAAAGCCTATTCATTCTATAGAGTTTTGTTCTCGTTCTGTGCCATTGAATCAGAACTAAACCATAATTGACCCTCCTATGGGTTTACAGAGACAGTTAATGGCACAGGAGTTGATTGCCCATCTTTCTTCCACAGCGCAACTGGTTGATTTTAACTTTTTGGTTACCTTTAGGTTAACAGCATAGCTCATTACCACTAGGTCCCCAGAGCTCCCTAACTAAATAGATTGTTGTTGTTGTTGTTGTTGTTGCTGTTAAGTGCCATCGAGTCACAGGTGACTCATAGCGGCCCTATGAAGGAGAGTCCTCAACGCTTGGGTTTCTTTCATCCTCTCTCCAGGTTCATAGGGTTTCTGGAGGCAAGCTATTACTGAAGTGGATGCCACTCCTCCTTCCAAGCTTGTTTTCATCAGGGAGTTCCACCCCACTCTCTGTCCGCATTGGGTAACCAACCATTAAAGCATTTAACACATCAGTGTCACAGTGTTCAGCCTCACAGCAACTACAAGTTACCGCTGTACAGCAACTTGTACACCAGGGCTATACAACCCTGCAACGTGGCGGCACTTTATAGATTTTTGTTTCATCCTTAGGCCTGTGATCTATTGTGTGCTCATTTTTGCTCATTGTATAAGATGTATCTTGTTTCAGTATTCTGCAGAAAGAAGTCCATTATTTTTAGAAGTCTAATTTTATTAGCACCATTTGTTAAAGAGACTATCATTTCTTCACTTAATTTATTTCATCTCCTGGTCAAAGATTAGTTGACTTTGGATAGATGGGTTGATTCTTGACCCTATTCCATTGGTTTGTGTCTGTTGCGGTACCAGTACCGTGGTGTTCTTATTACTATGACTGTAGTAGGTTTTGAGATCATGCAGTGTGATCTTTTGTTTTCCAAGTGGAGCTTTGCTCATATGGGGTCTCTTTCTTTTCTAAATAAAGTTTGAAAGTACCCTTTGTACCTCCTTGAAGAATGGTATAGGTATCTGTTTGGAGATTGCATTGAACTTGTACATTTCTTTTGGCAAGATTGCCATGTTCACAATGGACGTGGTGTGGGATAGGACAGTCATCAGACTGATTGTTCACAGGACTGCTTAAAGCTGCAGTCAACTTCACAGCACCTAATAACATTCGTGAACATGGTATATTTTTTCCACTTAACTAGGTCTCTTTTTGTTTCCTAAAGTAATGTTTTATTATTTTCTCTATAGGTCTTTTGGGTCTCTAGTTAGATTTATTCTTAAGTATTTCATTTTGTAGTTGACTTTTATAATTTATATTGGTTTTCTTATTTCCTGTTCAATGTTTTCTTTGTTACTGTGGAGAAATCCAACTGATTTTTATATACTGATCTTGTATTCTGCCACTCTGCTGAATTAGTCTACCAAATCTAACAATTTGTTTCCCGAGTCCAACATAAGTATTATGCTTTGTTCATTTTCCTTCTTTTATACTTCTACTTTTCCTTCTAGCAGATTAATAATGTTAAGCATCAGTCTTCTGTTTTCACTGATTCTTTGTTCTATTTCTTCAGTTCTGCTCTTTTGTCCCTCCCACATGTCAATAGCTTCTGTAATGTTGATCTTATTATTGTGCATTACATTTTTATGTTTTCTTGTGGTTTTTAATACTTCATTATTTGTGTCCATATCGTCTTGTCCTTTGTTACTCATATCTCTTGCTTGTGGTTTCAAGCTTCATTACTTTGTAATGCCTTTTTATTTTTAAATTTTTGTTATACACTGGTTTGCTAACAAAGTTTGTATACATTGTGTTTCACATTATTTTTAACTCACATTGTGTTTCATACAATCATTCCTCTGCATTATATTTTAGAAAATCAATCATTATTGAACTATGTCCATTATTACTCTGTCTTTTCAGGTCCTTGACGGTCCTTTCTTACTTCCTTTACCTCCACCCTCCCCCACGAAATTGTACAACCCTAAGTTTTTTCTCTTACCCATTCTCACCCCTCTGCTCCCACTCTTTCTCCTCTTGGGTCCCCATACATGTTTTACTAGTTATTCTTCTATTTTTACAATAATGATCTTCTGTAATATTTGTCCTGAGACTGAGTTAGTTCACTCAGCATAATGCTCTTCAGTTTCTCCTATGTTATGTCATAGTTTTCAAAATAGTTGCTGCTGAGTGCTGCATAGTAGGAATTCACCACAGTTTCTCAATCCATTCAGTTGTGGTTGGACACTCGGACCCCTTGCATGTTCTTGCAGTGGTGAATGATGCTGCTGTGAACATTGGTGTATAAATCTCCATTAGTGACTCAGTTTTCATTTCCTTGGTGTATATTCCTAAGAGTGGAATGTCTGCGTCATATGGAGTTTCTACGTTGAACTTTTTGAGGAAAAGTCAAACTGACTTCCAGAGTGATTGTACTATTTTACAGTCACACCAACGATACATGAGAATTCCCATGTCTTCACATCCTCTCCAGCATTTATTGCTTGCTGCCCTGCTAAACTTTGCCATGGCTAATAGGTCCTCTTTCTATATTCTTGGTCATATGCTAACCCCTATCCACTGTACATGAATTGACCTTTTCAGCGCAAAACTCAAAAAGGTTTTATTGAGCCTGCGGTCATTTCCTTGCTGGGCTCAAGATTGCGCTGGCCTCCTTGGCCACTCAGGGGACAAGAGTTATTCCTGGGGAACCATGTCCTTCTCATCTGGGTGAAAATCACTTGTCCAGGAGTAGTGGGGTACTATCTTCTCTGTGGTAGGTGCCCTAAAGCTCGCATGGCTAACTATTTCCTTCCTCTACCCCACCACCCCTTCTCTTTTTGTAGAGTTTGAGCTCTCTCTAGGCTCAGCTTACAATGCTAAGTATTTGGTCTTCTCTTATGCCTTCATTCTCCCCTCCCCCCACCTTGCTTTTATTTGTTGTTGTTGTTGTTGTGTGCCATCGAGTCAGAACTGACTCACAGTTGACCCTCCAGCAGGGCTTTTAGATGCAGTAAATTTCATGAGAAGAGATTAATCACCCTTCTCCCATGGAGTTACTGGTGGATTTGAGCCACACGTTTTGGGGATTGAAGCACAGCTTCGTACCACTAGGCTAGCAGAACATTCCCCCCAAATTTCAGAGTTCTTCAGTTGCCCATGATTAGGATTCCCTGGTGCTAGAGGAGCATAGCGATTATCCCATGGACAGCCAAACGAACAAGCAGGTGTGTCTGGGAAAAAGTGCAGCCAGAGTGCTCCTTGGAGGCCAAGATGATGAAGCTCTGTCGTTTACATTTTGGATATGTAACTATGTTCCTGGAAAGGAACAGCTTGCTTAGAAAGATAAATGGTAGGGGAGCTCTGGTGGCCTAGTGGCAAGAAGCTGCACTGCAATCCCAGAAGGGCACGGTTCAAATCCACCAGATGTTCTGCCGGGAAAGGAGGGACAATCTCCTCCTGTACCAGTCAGATCCGATTTGACGGTACACACACACACACACACACATAATAAAATAATAATAAATAATAAAAAAAGAAAGATGAACGGTCAGCCAAGAAGAGGAAGACCTCCAACAACATGAATTGTCATGATGGTGATGATGACTTCAGCAATGGTATCTAGTGTGTCAGACTGTAGGAGGATGGCACAGGATAAGGCATGGTTCAGGTGGATATGAGTCATTCTTGACTCAATTAGCAGTTAACAACAAAAGAAGAAAGGCAAGTTTGTGAGTCTGCCTAGTTTGCTGTCCTACCAGACGTTTCTCTTTGAGCTTTGTTTCAGTTCACACCTTATTGACTGCTCATTTGACTGTCTACCTTGGGACATAATCTCATTGACGAAATGTTTTCAGTAATCTTGGGTATATTATGCATATCATTTTGAAGAATGTATTTCGCCTAAGTCTCTGGTTTTTGTCTTGAATATTTCTAAAATCCCCCTGATCGTTGTACCCACTCATATCTAACTAGCATTGCTACGGGCCAGACCCCAGGTTAATGCTTTTCTTGTGTTTGTGTGGTTTCTCCTTATCGAATTGATACCATGGTCACTTCCTTTTTCAATTGAGAACCCTGAATTTCAGGGACATCAAGTGTCTAGTATTTGTCTAGATGTCACATAGCCAGTTGATGTCAAGTTCAACTTTGTACTGTGGTACCCTCTTTCCACGTACGTTTAAATTATCTTCTGAGTTAAAAAGTGGATCATTCTTTAAGGCTTTTTTGGCTGCCAGGTTGCTGAAGGTCTTTTTGGTTTGTTGTTTTTTTTTTTTTTACAACTCCCTGTCCAGTGGAGGCTGTCTTGGTGAAGAGTTGTCCCGTGGGAGCTCCCCCTCCCCACAGGGCTGTGGGGAGGACCATTGGGTCCATACATGTCAAGGCCCACCACAGGCTGGCATGGTCAGTGCCCACAGAGGGTAGTTGTTATCACTTCGGTGATAAGGCTCCTGCATCCTGGGCCCTCTGAGGACAGGCCTGCCCTCTTCCCTGCAGTACCAGAAGAAAATGTTGCTTGACCCTGCACTATTTTCCCAGTTGTCGGTGTGCTTAACTTTATTGTTGTGGCTTTGAACGCCTTTCAATTTGTAGGACTCATCTTTGCAGCATCCTATCAGATAATACTCTGTTTTATTCATTGAGTTTTCTCTGGCTAATTCTCAGAAGTAGGTTCTAGGTCTTTCTTCCTTGTCTGTCCAATTAGGTAGCTCCACTGAAATCTGTTTGCCATGGACGACTCGGCTAATATTTGAAATACTGGTGGCCTCATTTCCAATGTCACAACAGCACACAAGTCACCAAGGTGTACAACACATTGACAGGAAGGTCTCGGTCTCTTTTCTCCATTCCAGTACTTTCTTCCTCTTTGGCCCAGAGGACAGGAAGCCAGAAACAAGACCATTTGTTGTTTTTAGACCTCCTTCCATCTGTGGGTTTTCCTCACATCCTGTATGGCTGGTGCTCAGCTCTTCTCCGTGTTAGCATCTGTACGCATTTATCAGATGTTTACCAACACAAGAAGAGCTTTGTACTTCAGAGCCCAGGTCACTAATTGCTAGTTGACCTTGGTGCCACAAACCCACATATCTTCATGAGATGGATAGTAGACTTCTCACAGCATGGTCAGACCCTTCTGCTTCCAGCCCCGCAGAAAACCAATCCCCGGCATTGTTCTTGACAGGCAGAGGCTGAATCGTTCAGGGCTGGTTCTCACGTAGCTTTGCTCAGTCTCCTTATTCCCTTTATCACCCAGGCTGCAGAGTCCTCCCACACTCCACAAACTTTCTTCCCCTTTGGCCAGAGCAGTCATGCCAAGTTCTCCAGCTATGATCTTCTCCTTGGCACATCGAGAGCTCTCAGGAGCCCCTAGAAGATTCTGCCACATGGAGGGCTGATGTGATGTGGCCATTGTTCCTCTTGGGTCACAGACATCCCAGCAGGGCCAAGGTTCCCATGAAGCCTTATGTGGGTGTGATGACTATCCCTGGAGCCCGCGCGTGGGCACATGTGAGTGAGGAGTACTCAATCCGGTCCTGAGAGGATGCATTTCAGCTCCATCACTCTCTTCTACTCCAGTCTCATCAGATTTTCATTAGATGTCATGCTCCCAAATGCATTTGCCACACAGAGATGTTTGTGGAGTGTTTTTAGAGCCCTTGTGGACGGCGGTGGTGAGCATGGAGTGGCTGTATGATGGGGGCTCAGCTCTGGGACTAGGATATTTGCAAGCAAGGAAGAGGAGGAGGGGGAGTGACCAAGCTGAAGAGGTAGCTGAAAGGGGGGAGTCCTGAGGACTTTCGCCCTGGGAGGAAATTCCTACCAAAGGGCGCATTATCTCGGGTGTCCAGCTTGACACCTGCTTCTGTGAGCTGAGAGAAAGGGTATCTAATCCTGCTACTGCTACTTTGGGACTGCTCAGTCTCTCTCTCTCTCTTTCTCTCTCTCTCTCTCTCTCTCTCTCTCTCTCTCTCTCTCTCTCTCTCTTTCTTTCTCTCTCTCTCTCCCCCGCCTCAAGTAGATGCTGGATACCTTGGAGAAATCATCAGAACAAATGTAAGCCCTCGCCACGGTCTTCCTGCCACCTCTGATCTCAGCAGCTGACAAGGCAGAGCCTGGGGAAGGAACTGGTGTGGGGATCGCAGATTTCCTGGCTGTGCAGTTAAGCTCCACATGCCCTGTGTAATCCAGAGCATCCTTGGAGGGGATTTTTCCTGGCAGGAGTTCTTGGATGAGAAAGCTTTACAAGGGAAGAGAAAAAAAAGAGGAAGAGTAAGAAGTCACAGATCAGAAGGGCTGTGGGCTGATGAAGGCGATGGGGAGGAGACCCCAGGAACAGCACTCGGTTCAGCTCAGCCTTGCTGGTCCTCCTCCTGCTCCATAGACAGCATCATTTGTCTCTCTTCTCCCTTTCAACCTTCTTTCTTCACTATTATTATTCTCTGTTGAGCAGCTTCTGTTACGTTCTTCCAAGGCATCTGACTCATCAAGCCTCCAGTCCCCAGGCCCACAGCCCTGCATTCAGACCGTCCCACCTGACCCCACTGGAGGGTGGCCATGGGCTGGGCTGTGTCACCTCCTTACAGGAAACTCACTGGTGCTCCAGCCTGAATCTTGTGCACTTCCTCAAAGGAGTCTCGTACCTTACTCCAGGGTTTTACTGGCTCTTGTAACCCTGAAGTTTCTCTGAGTATGTAGAGTTCAACTTTCGGCCTCACAATGGGAATTCTCACCATATGTATACAAGTGCCGTGTGCTGTGGGTCTACCGTGTTCACGTGGGCATATGCCTCTATGTATGTGGGAAAGCATGTCCTTTGTTTTCTTCTCCTAAAGCCCCAGAACACCCGAGCCACAGGGTCAGCCCCCTTCCCATCCTTGAGTCACTGTACAAAGGCTTTATCATTCATCTAGGTTAGATTCATTTTCACTGCCTTCTTTTTACTGGGTTTATTTCTGTCTCTCAACCAGAAAATCACATTTGATCAGCTTTAGACAGCAATCAGATACCGAAACATTGGGATTTTGCCCAGGAGGCGGCCCCTCCAAAGCCGAAGCGAGTCCTCTGAGGCGAGACGCTGCCCGAGGCGTGGACATACACAAGTCTTAGGAGTAGGGAACCAGGCGCAAGTGGAGACGCAGACAGTGGACAGGAGTGAACTAACTGGGCCACGGACTGGGGCTTGGCAGTTCTGAAGCCATGAGTTTCTTTCTGGGTTAGGACTAGAACATTCTGCCTTGCTGTCTCCCTCACCCTCTGCTCTTGATCTCATCAAATGAATGTGTCAGATGGTGAATGCAATAAGCTCATCATAGCACGTGTGTCCAAGTCTTTGTTTTGGGGCAAATGGGAATGTGGCTCAGCCATCCACTCCTTCTCATGCTGCCTGTGGGCATCTACATGCCAAGAAGAGGAGAACCAGCCCAGTAAGGGCAAGCTTACTATCTTGTCCGGATCATAAAACTGTCCCGCTCCCTGTAGTATCATATTTCCAGGGCACCACGCTGTGAATCTGTCCACGCAGACCTCCTTGGGGACATGTGCCAGTACATAACTCTGCGAGCAACTCCCCCATCCAGCTTGCCACCCAACCGTGTGTTTCAGCCCAGAGTTTTCAGTCCCAGTTTACCTGCCACTACTGCTCATTCAACCCTGACACCTTATGTGTAAACTGCTCTGTCATCACCAGTCCTCACCGGAGGGGACCTGAGGTCCAGCCACGTTTTTTAACTGTACTCTCTACCTCTTGATTCTCAATGGTCAGGAAGATACAGCGTGTGGGGTGGACTCCACAAGCCTTCTCAGGCTCCAGAGTGCATTTCAAAACTCCACTTGGGGACCTGCGTATGGACCTTTAACTAAGCATTTTAAAAAACAACAACAAAATAAAACAACAGCAACAACAGAGGAAGCTTTTCTCCACAGACTATCAAGTGATACCTCAAGTATAGAGTTTGGGAGTATTATTTCCAGTAGCCAAAAGCTGAACACAAACTAAATATCTATCAATGAATGAATGGAAAAGCAAAATGTAGTATGTACAGTTAGTGGAACATTACTCACCCTCTCTAGAAAGACAAATTAAGTCCTGATACATGCTGCAATATGGATGAACCATGATAATATTATGCCAAGGGAAGTCAGTCCCAAAAGGACCAATGCTTTATGATTCCTCTTGTATGAACTATTGAGAGTAGCTAAGTTTATGAGACCAAAGTTACTAAGGACAAGTAGGAAGGAGCCTTTGTGGCGTAGCTCATAGTACCTTGTGCAGTTAACTGAAAGGTCAGCAGTTTGATTTGACTGACTTCTCCGTGAAAGAAAGATGGGATGTCTCCTCCTGTAGAGATTTCCCACCTTGGAAACATGATGTAGGGTCCCCATGAAATGAAACTGAAAGGCTTAGGGGCAGGCAGGAGAGAGGAGAAGAGGAGAAGCCAGTGTTTAAGGGATACTGAGCTTTTGCCAAGAGTGGTAAAAAAAATTGTAAATGGATAACAATGTTGACTGAGCGTCTGGTGGTGATATTGAGCTATGTACTGGAGATTGTTGAAATGACAAATGGTCCGTTACAAGGATATTTACCATAATTTAAAAATACAGATACGGTTTGGAAGTGGTTTTCTGTGTTGCGCAGCTATACTCCTCACTTGAGCTCATGAAACAAATTTAATGGCTATTGTTAAGGCAAATCATGCTAACAAGAATTAATTGTGCATTCGGGGCTGTCTGTGATGAGGCAGCGTCTTTCCCTCAGATTCTGTCCTGTGACAGAATGGGGAACTTAGACTCAACTGTCTCTATGTGGTTTGCTTCTAAGGCAGGAACATTTTCATGGCAGATGAATGCTGGTGTGAGTGAAACACCATCATTTACTGTTCCATCGCTACTAAGCGGACATTTAGAATTCCGATGTCACCAGAGCGATTCTGGGCACCGTGTTATCCAGGATAGGGTGACACAGGTCACGTATCTCCTGTAGGGCGGATCCCTGGCAGCTCACCCCGTTATGAGGAGGTCTTCCAACCTGCCATTACTTGAGGAGTGAAATCTCACTTGCTTGAAACAATTCTGAAAGGAGAAAAGAAATGAGAGGGTAAAGCGAAAAAGAATACGGGAAAAGCAGAAGAGATTGGGGGAGGAGAAAGTAAGACGCAGCTAGTGGCTGACATCCTGGGAGTTTATGTTACCCTCGGTGTCTGTTGAATGTGAGGGGCACAGGAGTTTTACCTATTTTAGGTTTCATGAAATACTTGCTGAATAGTGAGTTTTTATGAGGGTTATGATAATGCGGAAACAGAAAAGAAAAGTATGTATTTATTCCAAATAGCCTCCTCTACTTATTCTGGTGGCCTAATGGCTAAAGAGTTGTGCTGCCACCCAAAGGCATAGAGTTCAAATCCACTAGCTGCTCCAAGGACGGAAAATGGGTAGTCTTCTCTTGTGTAATTTGTTGCCTCTGAAAATGTACTGGAGTGTGCAAAAGGAGTGGAGACAACCCAGGGTGGCCAAGTCTGAACTCTGCCAGCTCAGAGGGGCAATGTCTCCATCAATAATACAATAACAGACTAAACTACAGAGTCAGATGTACCCCCATCCCCCCCGCATTTCCTTCTGCTCATCACTGATGTTCATTGAAAATTGACTCACAGTTGGGAGATTTCTTAGAGAAATAGGTTGGGAGGTGAGAAGGCAAAAGATACCACAGTGAAAGTCCAAGTTTAGTAAACAGTGTCAAACTAGGTTATCAGAAAGACACAATTCCTCGATTAGTTCACACACCTTCTCAGGCAACAAGTGAAAGTCCAGGCTCAGTCTAGCACCATGAATACAAGAAGCCTCTGGTTTCCTCAGCTGCCCAGCAAGCTTTTGTCTCATAGCATTCACAAATCAGGTTTTTCTGCAGTGATTCAGTAAGCAAAACCTTTATCTCTGGCTCTGCCTCCAGGGCTCTGTCAGGCTATGCTTCACCATAGTCGCTCCACAGTCGAGTTGGCTCTCTATCCTCTCTTGACCTTGCAGCTGTTGATGATGTAAAAGACATTAATCAAAATGAACCATGTGTCTGTAGTTAAGGCACCTGGAGACCACACCACCAGGAGGACTAAGACAATGGTTATAAAAGTCATTTTAAAAACTTGTAACGCCACAGAAGGCTGACTAAAGATCAGTCATAGGTGAAAAACTAAGACTGTCTCTGTGCAAACCATTAATCCTGGCATTACTAGCAGTAAAATTGTACAGACAACCCTAAAGACCTAGAGTTTTGAGAGGACGGAAATTTTCAAGAGGAGCCAGGAAGGTAAGTGCAAGTGTTGTGCAAGATGGCCACAATCCTTTTTGCATGGACTTGATCTCAAAATGTGAATGGTAGTAATAGTAATAACATCAAAACCTATCTAATTTTGTTGCTGTTGTTGTCAGCTGCCAAGTTGAATACATCCCACAGTGACCCTGAGAATAACAAATCTGTCCTACAACAGATCTTTTTTATCTTATTCCATCTTTATCATCTCTGAAGCCCATTGTTGCAATCAGTGTGTCACTCCATCTGGTTGATAGTCTTCTTCTCTTTTGTTGACCCTTCACCTTTCCAAGCATGATGTCCTCCTCCAAAGAGTAGCCTCTCCCATCAACATGCCCAAAGTATGTGAGAAAAAAACAACATAATGCCTCTAGGGAGTACTTTGGTTGCACTTTCTCCAAAACTTATGTGTTTGTCCTTTTGCCAGTTCATGAGACATTCTTACTGTCCAACACCACAACTCAAAGGCATAGATTCTTCGTCTGACATCCTTACTCATTGTCCATCTCTCAGATGCATAACAGGTGATTAAAAAGACTGTAACTTGAATTAGGTACACCTTTGTCTTTAAGCTGATGTTATTGCTCTTCAGTACCTTGGAGAGGTATCTGACAGCAGACTTTGTCAGTACAATAAATCTATTGATTGTTTCACTCCTGGTGCTGAGTTTGATTGTGGAGCCAAGTAAGATGAAATCAATGCCAATTTCAATTTTTTCTCTACCTCTCATGATGTTGATTATAGGCTCCACAGTGAGGATTTGGTTTCTTGATGCTGAAATGTAATCCATATTGAAGGCTGCAGTCTTTGATCTTTTTTGAAGCAAGTGTTTCAAGTGCTCCTCACTTTTAGCAAGCAGGGTGTGTCATCTTCTTAATGCAGGTTCTTCCTCTGATCCTGATACCACATTCTTCTTCAGAGAGGTCAGCTTCTTGAATTATTTGTTCAGCTTACAGATTCAACAAGTTTGGAGAAAGTATACAACCCTGACTCATACCTTTCTTGATTTTAAAATCCAGAAGACAAAGATTCTGACCACTGGGCCAATAGGTAGCATCATGATAAATGGTGAAGAGATTGAGATTGTTGGCAGCTTCAGTTTGCTTGGATCCACAATTAACACTCTTGGTACTAGCAGCCAGGAAATTAAAAGATGAATTGCATTGGAAAAGGCTGCTGTCGGAGACCTCTCCAAAGAACTGAAGAGCAATGCTATCAGAATGGAGATTAAGGTGTGTCTGACACAGGCCATGGTCTTTGAAATTAGTTCCTATGCGTCAGAGAGCTGGACAATGATTAGGGATATTAGAAGGAGAGTTGATGCCTTTGAGCTGTGGTGCTGGAGAGAAGTATTGAATATACCATGGACTGCTAGAACAAACAAGTTCGTCCTGGAGAGGGTGAAGCCAGGCTTCTCCTTGGAGGCAAGGATTCTGAAGCTTCATTTGACATACTCTGGACATGTTGCAAGGCGGGATCAGTCCTTAGAGAGGGCCGTCATGCTTGGGAGGGTGGAGGGAAAGCGCAGGAGAGGAAGACCCTTGATAAAATGGATTGATTCAGTCACTGGGATAATGGGGATAGGTGTGTTTGAGACAATAAGATTGGCAAGAGATAGAACAGGGTTTAGGGGTGTTGTACATAGGGTCACTATGAGTCACAGGTGACTTAATGGCACATAACAAGAAGAGTTCCCTTGCTCTTTTTGGACAACATTTGGTGTATAGGTTTCATATACGCATAATTGTTGTGGAATTCCCATTTCTCCTCTGTGTAGTTTTATTCTTTCGAATCAGAAGCAGTCCATAGCTGACCCTCCAGAAGGTTTTCATACTGGAGGAGGTTACCTATTCTCCTGCAGAGCAGCTGGTGGAGTCATACTGTGTGCATTCGGGACTGCAGCACGGAGTCTCACCACTAGGGCCACTAGAGCTCCCAAGGAGATACGTAATAGCCCAATGCTGATCCCTAGGATATAGAGGTCAGACATACCTCCCCTCTTCAACTAGTTGTGACAGCAGCTGCTTCTTCCGTGGCACTCTCTACTTCTGGCTTCAGTAATCTGTTGTGATGGTCACGAAGAACTCACAGACCATAGTCAAACTGTGTGGTTTATTAAGGAACAGCAGCTGCAGTGCAGAAATTAGGATTAGGAAGCATGCAAGCAACGCCTCCCTTCCCTAGTGCAAGACTACTCTCCGTTACTCTCCAGTACACAGATTTCCTTCCAGCCCTAAGGACACCCTTCTCTTGGCATTTCTGCCATCTCTCCCACCTCTCCCGCTGAATACCTTCTGGCCTTCTTGCTGTCCTCAACACTACATCCTTTACGTCAGCAGCTGTTTGAGGAGATTCCTTATACTCTCATTCTTTCTCCCTGTTTTTCTACCCCCCCACCCCCCTCGCCACCTTCCTTCTACTGCTTTGCCTTCTGCCTCTTTCTGCCTCCACTAGGATGCTCTCTGCATATCCATGTCAGTGTTAGGCCTTAGCACTCCCACAAGGGCCAAGAACTGACTTTACTCACCAATCCTCTCTGTAGGCTACACACTTCATTTGCATGAAGGTATACCTCCCCTCATTTACAGGGATCTATAAACCACAGGACAGGCTGCAGCCAGGAAAACACACACACACGTACACACACACACGCACACACACACACACTATCAAATCAGGTTGTTAATGGCTTGTCCAAGAATTACCAGTCAACCCTGTTAAAGGAGTAAGCTCTCTAGAATAGGAAACAAAACAAAATATCTCCTAAGGGTTGAGCGGGGAAGAACTCTGAGCTGTTGGCCCAAAGAGCCAAGAGTCACATTCAGCAACTCATTTCACCATAATGATTATTCTTCTCCTGTTGTGGATTGTTTTGGATCCTCTGGTCAACAGGACAGAACAGTGTGAGGTCCTACACCACCTTCTTGATCAGTGTGACCTGTTATTGTGGCCACTGTGTCAGCCCCTGCCCCTCCTCGCCTCCCAGGTTATTTTTATTGTCATTGTTATTTGAGTTATTTGAGTTTTAACAAGTAGATTCATTTTTCATTCAAATGAATTTCATTCACATGAATTTTGTTCCGTAACATTTATGTCAGTACTCACAATGTGATCATACTTAACCCACTTCCTCCCTCTAATTCTGTTTTCCTCTAACCTTTCTATACATCTCTGTGTCTTCCCTTTCTTTAGAGAGTTTGGTGGCTTAATGGAATCACACTGCCAACTCAAAGGTGTTGTTGTTGTTGTTGTTATGTGCCGTCGAGTCGCCTGCGAATCATAGCGACCCTATGTACAACAGCCCTAAACTCCGCTCTGTC